>NC_141920.1:47157032-47481729 GCF_057802395.1 Ceratotherium simum simum
ATCTTCATCTCAGAGCCCTCACCTGAACGTGATCTGCATTCCAGTTCCAGCCCTGCCATTTCTTTTTCTTGCCCGACTCCCACCTCAGGTGCCTGTTGAAGGCCCTTGCCTAAACCATGTTGGTGACCACCTTTTGGTTCTCTCCCTCTGCGCTCTTAACACTGCAGTCAGGTGCTTCTTTCTGAATTGCATCTTTGATTGTTGTTACTCGCTTACTCCCAACCCCCAACTTGAAGTGGCTTCACGTTGTAGTCAGAACAAGCCCTTGACGACAGTAACCCAGTTCCACCAGCCTGTCTTACTACCTGCTTCTGTTCAGAAACTTTTTCATTCCAATCCAGCCTTTCTCAACTGGGGTCTTACCTGAGAGTTAAGCCTTGAGAACTTAAAGCATTCGTAGCATGTAACGAATCAGTTTGTGTCCTATGCCTTTAGAATAGTACTAGTTATGTGTCTTCCTTGGGAGAATTGAGAGTGCAGTCACTCAAATCATTTTTTAATAGGGCTTACTTCTCTCTCAGATCCCCATTGAGAAGGCTGCTCCAATTAAACTGAGCTACTCTTTGGTTCTGGGACTGCTTTCCATGTCTTTGTTCCATTTATTTTCTCTTCCATCCTGTAACCAAACCTGTCCCATCTTAAACCAAAGCCTCTTGGTCCCAGGTGAAAGAACCCCATACGCACATGCTTTTATCGCACACTCTCAAAGACGTATGTGTGGAAGGCGTGTGCTCGCACGTGCTTTGACTTAGCATCTTTTCTGTGCCTGTTGTTGCCTTTTCCACTTTCTTCCTTGTAACTGTTATTAAATATTTCCTATTTCCTTTATTAGAACGGGAGGCAGACTCAATGCCTGATCAGTGCTTGTACCCCCACACCCACCGTAAGACCACGTATGCAGTGGGCACCCTAGGGATTTGTTTGGTACACTGCTGAAAAGCCCCACGGACACAAAGATAACTGCTTTGAGACACTTTAGTTGCAAATCTTACTTTATTACCAATTTTCTGTCTTTACTTTGTATCTACAAAGCCCTAATGAACCCAAATACTTAACTACCATTTTCTCTATCACCCTCTTAAACCTTTATCACTGCCTGTCCTACCTTGCCCTGCCCTAAGCCACCTTGCCCAGTAGAGAGCATTTGAGATCAAGACAGTTGCCAGTGAAGAGTGAGTTGTGAGAGGAACAGATTGAGTAAATGAAATATTGTTCAGCTATTCTTGAACTCATAGCATTTTTATTATAAATGAAGCTATCTGTGTACTTAAAATACACAGTTGAATCCTACAACAGAAATTTCTCTGTAACACATGGCCCCTAATTATTTAAAGTGGGAGTATTTGAAGAGAAAAAAACTGAGCTATCTAAAATGTCGACCAGTTCAATAAAACTTTTTTCAATAAAACCTTTTTAACTGATTGCAACTATAACCTGTAATTTTGGAAAATATAAAAAAGCACAAAAAAGGAAAGGAGATGATTATACTGATAACCTTGTGATGACTATATGTCTAGTCTGTTGTATATGTATTTTTCCCATGTCATTAAGTATTCTATTACTAAATTTTTAAAAATAGCAACTGAGGATTTCACTTTTAGGGAGAACCATAGTTTCTTTAACTAGTCCGCTATTATTCATACACTTAGGTTTTATAGTTTTTCAACATTATGAATACTGATGTCATGAGCATCCTTAAGTATAAATCTGGCACATATCCAGAGTCCTAGAAGAGGCATTGCTGTGTCAGGAGGAAGACTTATATACTTACCAGCCTTTGGGATACACACACACACACACACACACACTCACTCACTCACTCCACCAGAAAGGAAGTTTGATCCAACTTATATTCAAAGTCCGAGTGTACAGCCTTTATGTAGTTGTCAAATTGTGACTGTTTCGTTATAAAAGAAAAACACATTAGTAGAGCAGGATACAGAGTTCCAACTGGAAAGTTTAGTGTTTTTTTCCCACAGATTATTTGTGTTCATTTTTTATTTTGTGTGTGTTTCTAATGGTGTTGGCATCTTTTTTTTATTGTAACAAGAGCTGATCTTCCCTAAAATGCTAGAGGGAAAGTCTTTGCCATGGGCTAAACAAAATGAAAGGTGTTTTAAAATATTTTGTTGTTGTAAACCTCTTTGACCTGTCTCCAATATCATATTGGTATTTCTTGAGAGTTAGTGCAATGTATATTATTTTTCTGTGATGACCCACAGTTAGCTAGAACGTGGCTTTTCCCACAGAGAAAGTTACATGAAGCCTAAGTACTAGGAATTCACGGCAGTTTGGTGAGGCAGATATTTAGCCATTTGGCAAAACTAATTGACTAAATAATTTTGGGGGAAGACTTTTGAATTTTCGTTATTCTGTTTATACATGTGAAGTACCTCAATTTACATGGTAGTTAATCCAAGGTAATGTGATAAATTCATTAAATTGTGTATTGTTCTCTTCTAGTATTAATTTTAAAGACCCGCAGTTTGCTGAAGATTACATTTTTAAAGCCATAATGCTTCCAGGAGCAAGGTAACAACAATGCAGTTATAAACTATAAACTATCTAGCTTTATTTTATATAAATGATGTTTATCCCTATAACTAAATACTGTATTTTCAAATCAGAAAACCAGCACCAGTACTGAAACCTAGTGACTGGGAAAAATCCAGCAACGGGCGGCAGTGGAAACCCCAGCTGGGCTTTAATCGGGACCGGCGGCCTGTCCACCTGGATCAGGCAGCGTTCAGGACTTTGGGGTGAGTGGTAGGTTTCTATTCTTTGTATATTTTGCTTTTTCTGAATCATCCACAAAGCGTTAAGTCAGTATTTATGCCGCAAATATTTAAGAGACCATAAATACAACCATTTTGTGGATATTTTGATGACTTTGATACTTTCCTGCTTTTCTTTATTTTTTAAAATTCACTTCTTTCTTTGGTTTATGTATTGCTTTATGTGTTGCTTGAGAATTCCATTGTTTTCTCTTAAGAGGTTTTACTATTTTTCTGACAGTTATTTCAAAAGAAAAAAGCATTCTCTTTACCCTCCAGAAAGTTTTAGCCAAATTAGTGTATGACAGAATCTGTTTAAAGTGTTAACCAGTACGTTGGTACACAAAGCTACCACTGTTCTAGGTTTTTGCTTAACCAGCACTCAAACAGTGATGTCTTATTGTTGCTTGAATTTGCGTTTCTTTGCACTGTTAGTGATTGAGTCTCTTTTTTTATCATTGAGGTCACATTGGTTTATAATGTTGTGTAAATTTCAGATGTACAATCATTATATTTCGGTTTCTGTATAAACTGCATTGTGTTCACCACCAAAAATCTAGTTTCTGTCCACACCATACACATGTGCCCTTTTACCCCTTTCGCCCTTCCCCAAACCCCTTTCACTCTGGTAACCACCAAGCTGTTTGAGATTGAGCCTCTTTTAATATGTCTACTGGTTGGTTGTATTTCCTCTTCTGTGAATTTCTGATTTTTATCTTTGCCCTTATTAGCTATTGAATTGTCTTTTTCCTAGCTATAGACAGAACTATATATAGAGAGAAGGAACTTGGAAACAATAACAGGTAAAGCTGAAATAAAAAGAACCACAGAGGCCAGCCCCATGGTGTAGTGGTTAAGTGCACGCACTCTGCTGCTGGTGGCCAGGGTTCGGATCCCTGCTGTGCACCGATGCACCCCTTGTCAGGCCATGCTGTGGCGGCGTCCCGTATAAAGTGGAAGAAGATGGGCACAGATGTTAGCTCAGGGCCAGTCTTCCTCAGCAAAAAGAGGAGGATTGGCATGGGTCTTAGCCCAGGGCTGATCTTCCTCTCTGTCTCTCTCTCTCTCTCTCTCTCTCTCTCTCTCTCTCTCTCTCTCTCTCTCTCTCTCTCACATACACACACACACACACACACACACACACACACACACACACAAAATAAATAAATAAATATTTAAAAGGAACAATAGGCTGGGGGAAATATTAATGAGTTATTGTTTATGAATTACCAATGATAACTCATAAATAGATATTTCCAATTCATAGGAAAATCTTAAGATTCAAAATGGGATTCAACAGTAGGTTGCCATCAGCATGTATTATACAGTGAATAGTAAGGGGCAGTGTGGTATAATGGTTAAGAGCATGGGCTTTGGATCCTAAATATCTGAATTTAAATGCCTTTTCTACCACTTGATAATTTTGTACAAGTTACTGAACCACTCTATGCCTCCGTTTCCTGTGTGTAGACGGGAATGATGATTACACCTACCTCATGAAGTTGTTGGGAGGATCAAGGGAGCTAATGTCCAGCAAGTGCTAGGCTAGTTCCTAAACACTGTGCAAATGTTACCTGTTGTGGTGGTGGTTTGTTTGGGAAGTCTTCATTCTTAATAGTAAGAGAAATGCAAATTTAAAATATTCTTAAGATATCTTTTTTGCATTATTTCAGCTATTTTAGAAAGCAACATAGAAGTACCTCTAAATAGAGTTCTGAATTCTGAAGGTACTCTTAACTTTGATGCAAATTCTTATTTGGAATTTATCCTGAGAAAATAGTTTTAGAGGAGCATAAAGTTATATGCCCAAATATCTCTCATGCATTGTTATCTATAATACTAGTACTAAAGGAGAGGACTGTAGTTAGTAAAATATGAGACATCAACATGGTAAAGTATTCTATAGATATACATATAATTCTGAAGACTATGAAAGATAAAGGGAAATGTTTGATATGGTGATTGACAGTAGCAAGATACAGAGTTGGAGTGTACACTGATAGCAACAGCATGAGTCCTGGAGGACAGAACAAATGTAATACAAACCAAGAAAAATAGACTCAAATTATTTTTGACATAAAATAATAAAGTGATTATCAACTAAGAATCTTGGTTTGACAAATGAACATTTGTTGTCACCATTACCATCAGGTACTGTTTTGAACTTTGTTCATTATAAATCTTTTAAATTTGCCTTATCTTAATCAGATCTAGTAGTAAGGAGATGACTACTAGTGTTTGTTTAATTTGTGTCAGCTGTGATGTAATGGATGCATCTACATATAATTGTTTTTTGGTTGGTGGGGGTCCTTTTACAGCCACGTTATGCCGAGAGGCTCAGGAGCTGGCGTTTACAGCAATGCTGCACCACCACCTGCACCTTATCAGGGAAACTTATACAGGCCGCTGTTGAGAGGACAGGCCCAGATTCCAAAACTTATGTCAAGTAAGTTTTTACTAATTGGTTATTTTACATGCTAAATTAAATATTACAACAAAGGTTGGTTTCTAATTTTCATTGCTAAAAATTTATTATATCTGCGGAGATAGTGGACTTAAAAACATATAATTTAGAGGAATTATAAGAGAATACTTCATGCAAAGTCTTTCAGGTATTTTTATCTTGACTATATATAGTTAGTTGAATAATATGAATTGGATTTCTTATTTTCATTTATAAATTTGCTTCTGAGTGAACCTATGCAGAAAGAGGTATGTGGAATGAATTGCTGTTTATTCCGTTAACACAGGTATTGGGGCAATTAAGTCAGGTGCAGTAGATATGGAATTGCACGGCTTAATTACTTGAAAGACAACAGTATCCCTTTCTTGATCCAAATTGTATCTCAGTACTACCTAAGATAAAGTGAGGCATTGCTTTAGGTAGGAATCTGCCTTTAACCCTGTGCTTCTGTGAAAACCTTGGCCTTTACCTGACTCCTTATGACTTGTTTTATGGACAGAGGTGGTTCAGAAATGTTAAGCATGAAAATAATTACATGGCATTGGGATTGCAGTGGAAAAGGAAGAAAATAGTTGAATGTTAGACTTCATAGATTTTACATTCATTTTAAATTGTATCCCCATTTAATGTTGTTTTTGAGTTCCGTGGCTGTTTCCATTTACCAAGAAAGTATAAGGCATGTGCCAGGTTCTCAAAGCCACTTTCTTCATGAAGCCTTTGCTTCTCCAGTCCTGGTTGTCTGGTTGCTACACAACCAAACAACAGTGGCGTGGCAGGGGGAGAGGGCAGTGTGGCAAGATGCTAACATTTGTTAAATCTAAGTGCCATATCATTTAAATGTTTTTCTGAATGTTTGAAATATTTCATAAAAATTCAATTTAAAAAAGAGACAGGGCTACACTATTGCAGAGAACCCTCAGAACTCTTTTTAAAGCAAAGTTGTAGTTGTGAAAGAAGTACCAGATTAATGTGATGATTGTTGGGAAGTATTTATGCTATATGCCTACCACTGTTTTCATGCTAATTAAGTTACAAACCATTTTTTAACCTGAAGCCCAGATTTTCCAGATACAGTACCCAGGAATAAATGGGTTCTCAAGGTCTCAGTCTCTCAGGGCCCTCTGTGTTCAGTGTATTCTCTCTGTCTTTCTGTCTGTTTCTCTCTGTGGCTTTGCTGTGTGGCTTAATGACATTGAATGGAGCATTGTTAGACTCCATTGTGAAAACTATTGACTTCAGCGGTTTTATTCTATTTAGTGAAGCAGTGAAGGGGCACAGAGTTTAATGGTCCTTGTGGAGATCTGCTTGGTGCAATAGTTTATTTAGCTGCTTACCCCCCAAGATTTAGCAAATAACATTTCTGAGTATTTCCATATATGGAATATACATCAAGCCATACCACGTACAACAGAGGAGTCTAATCACTTCGAAAGACCTATCTGTTCCCTGAGATTTTACCGGTAGATAGTGAAAGCACATTCAGCTTATTTTTAAAGCCAGCTGTTTATTGATACATTCCGTATCAGTTCCCTTTTTCTTATGTCTCTTTGTCATTTACTTCTATCCATAATGGTATCACAGCTTCCAAATAGAAAATATCCAGATGCAAAATGCTAGAGCCAAGTATAATCTCTGTGGGTTATTTTAGCCAGTATTTCTCAAGATGTTCATGAGAAATTTCTGAGGGTATTACATTTAGTAAACTTGGAGAGGTCTGGAAAGAGATTTGAGTAGCCAAGGTGAAAGCAAGTGCTCTCTGGTGAGCAGCTTCCTTCCATTTGTGTTTCCTAAGGCCCAGCTGCAGCGCCTGCCGCCGCCGTAGTCTATCCAGATGTCACCTAGACAGCTACTTACTTAAAACCTTTTAAAATCTTTTTTTTACTTAAATGGATTTATTTTAAATTTATAAATTATATCAATACTATGACGCTATGGGTTAGATGTGCTTGCTGTATTTTTTCAAATATACATCAAAATAAATACATAACTATGAAGATAAAAAGCTTGTTCATGGACTCCCAGAAAATCACCTGTGGTATGCATACCACACTTTGGGAAATGCTGCTTAGATCAGTGGGTCTTAACTTTTAGGGAGTCGTAGACCCATATGAGAATCTAAAAGCCATGGACTCCCTTCCTGGAAAGTCACTCAGTGTAAGGTTCATGTAGATCTGAGTGCTCCACCACGAGGTCCTCTTGCAGCCTGCAGGACCGTGCTCCAACAATAAGGGAAAGAAAGAAGTCAGAAAGTTCTTTTTATTTATCAAGGTCACACCAGAGATAAAGAATTTCGTGCCTTTAGGGGCCTGCAGTTTTATAGTTCTTGGTTTGCCTTCTTTAGAAACAGACAACTCTTCTCAGCATCTGTGCATTTTATTTCAAATAGAAGGGTCCCCTCTCCCCTTCTATTACTTTGAATAACTCCTCATTTTCCATTGTTATAGCTCTTATTAGATGTAATTTGTTTATACTTACAGAGAGACTTTGATTAGAACCTATTCCAGTTAGAATCTCTTTATTTTAACTATGTCATTAAAAATAGGAAATACGTTTTGTAAAGTAGGGATTGACTTAGAGCAAAAAACAAGTGGCCCTCTCTGCCTGGTGACTTGTAAACGTTGAGTCACCTGAGGATTAGTGCTGGGACTCTAATTATATTTAACATCTTTTCATAGAAGGTGGGGATGGGAGGAAGGAAAAACTTAAAAAATTGAGGACAAAAGGAAATATTCCTAGTTATTTGATGTGAGTTGATGTGTTTGCAAGTAGTATTGTCTTTTAAATATCATTTTCCAATTGCTTTCTTGTATATAGGAATAGAGTTGATTTTTTTAATATCGACTTTGTATCCAACAACCTTACTAAATTCATTTATTCTGAAAGTTTGTATGTTATTTTGGATTTTTTGCCTACACAATCATGTCATCTGTAAGTGACAGTTTTATTTTTTCCTTTTCTAATCTGATTGCCTTTTGATCTTTTTGCTTTATTGCACTACCTAGGACCTCTAGTGTAATTCAGTAGAAGTGATGATGGTGGACATCCTTGTTTCATTCATTCCCAATCTTAGGGGAAAACTTGTAATATTTCACCATTAAAAATGATGTTTGCTGTAGTTCTTTTTTCTTTATAGATAACCTTTATTAGATTGAGGAAGTGTCCTTCTATTCCTTGTTTCTAGTGGGTACTGAATTATATCACGTGCTTTTCCTTCATCTGTTGAGATGGTAAAGTTTTTTTTTTCCCCTTTCTTCTGTTATGTGGTGAATTACATGGATTGATTTTCAACTGTTAACCTGGCATTACTGAAATAAGCCTAGTGGGATGTGATATAGTGTTCCTTTTTGTATGTCACTGCCTTCTGTGTGTCAGTATATTGTGGGTGTTTTTTCATCTGTGTATTACGAGAGAGGTTAACTTATAAGTTTCTTTTCTTCACACATTGTGGCCTCATAAGACAAGCTAGAAAGTGTTTCCTACGTTTCTGTTCTCTGTAAGGGTTGCTGTACGATTATTGTCGTGTCTTAATACTTAGAAGAATTCAATGGTAAAGCCATTTGGGCCTAGCAATTTCTTCATGAGAAGGTTTTTAATTATAGATTCAAGTTCTTAAGTAGATATAGATTGTTCTGATTTTTTTGTTACTTCTTGTGTTGGTTTTGTTAAGCTCCCTTTTTTTTGTAGAAATGTGTCCATTTATTCTAAAATTTCAAATTTATTGCCAGAATTGTTCATGATATGCTCTTAATATCTTTGTAATGACTATAGGATTGTAAAATTAATTCCTGGTATTGGTAATATGTATTGTCGCTTTTTTTTTCTTGATTAGTGTTGCTAGGACTTATTTAATTTTATTGGTTTAGTTTTTTTTTCTCTTTTCGTTGAACTAACTTTTAGCTTTGTTGATCTTTTTCCTGTTGTATGTTTGTTTTCTATTTAATTGATTTCTGCTTTTGTCCTCATTATTCTCTTGTAGTTTCTTTGGGGTTAAATTGCTATTCTTTTTCTAATATTTTGAGATGGAGACTTAGGTAATTTATTTGTAGCCTTTCTTATCTAATATATGCACTTGAGTGCTGTAAAAATTTCCCTCTGTCATTTCAGCTTTGTGTCATGTATTCATTTTGTTTTGTGTCATATTCATTATCCTTCAGTTCATAATATTTTCTGATGTCTATTTTGTTTTGTTATATACTCATGGATTATTTAGAAGTATATTGCTAGATTTCTTTCTTAATTTAACTGTAGGCTAAATTTCTACAAGTGGTATTGCTAGATCAAAAAGTATGCTGAATTTCTAGACTTTTGGTTAATATTGCCACATTAACCTCCAGGTAAGAGTATACCAGTTTATACTTCCTGTAGCCTGCAGCAGATGAAAATTTCTAATATCCCAACTCCCCCCAATACCAGGTGTTATCATTTTTTAAAAGTTCTTTCTAATTTGTTAAGCAAGGAATAATATATCTTGGTTTTAAGATATGATTTTTTAAATTGTGCTTTGATCATATTTTTACTAATCACTTTTTCTTTGATAAATGGCTTGTTCTTGTCCCTTGCTGATTTATTAATTTGTGTGGGAGTCTTTCTCTTTATTTGTAAGAGCTTTTTAAAGCTCTTTTAAGCAGTAGAGTATGCAGTTACATCTCCTTTCTAGAAGCTCAACTCTGGTTTTAGAAAAGACTTGGTGGTGGTTCTAGTTAGGGAGAGAGAATGAAGGTCTGAACTGATCTATGGCAAAGTGGATTCAAAGTGGAGGAGGTAGGAGAGGAAGAACTGAAGGGCTGGATAATTGAATGTGCTAAGTGAGGGAGAGAGAAGATGCAAGATGAGGCTCATGTGTGCACTGTGGGCACCTGGGTGACTAATGAGGCCTTGAATAGAATTTGCAAACCCAGGAGGGTAAAGGAATATGGACGAGTATGATGAGTCTGGTTTTTGTGGAGGTTGAAGTGCCTGAAGACGTTTAAGTCATCTGCTGGTAGTTAGTAATATGGGTCTGATACTTGCTCAAGAGAGGGGAGAGAGGGTTGGAGAGAGAAAATTGGGAATCATCTGCATATAAGCCAAAAATGTAAAAGTTCCAGAAGGATTAGATAGGTGAATGAATTTTAATTGACCTTGGTTATAAGAGAACCTAGAAAAGCTTGGGGTTGTGAGGTTGGACTTCCTGGAAGGCAACCATGTTGTTTAATAAATTATTCCCTGGGCCGGCCCCGTGGCTTAGCAGTTAAGTGCGTGCGCTCCGCTGCTGGCGGCCCAGGTTCGGATCCCGGGTGCGCACCGACGCACTGCTTGTCCAGCCATGCTGAGGCTGCGTCCCACATACAGCAACTAGAAGGATGTGCAGCTATGACATACAACTATCTACTGGGGCTTTGGGGGAAAAATAAATAAATAAAATTATAAAAAACAAACAAAAAAACCCAAATTATTCCCTGACACTTTTGTAAGAGATGTGTCGGATAAATAACTGGCCTAATCTAGAATGGTCATTGTGGAGTAGTAAATTGGTCACAGTTGTATGATAAGCCCAGACAAATGCTGCCGACTATCAGGAAAGGAAATCCCACGTTCTGTGATGTTTTTCTCAGTACTCTTTACACGTAGTTCAACATGTGATATGGTTTTTGTTTTCTTTTGGTTTACTGTTGTTAAGACTTTTCTGGGATATTTATTTCGTGGTCTCTTGTGACCTCTGGATTTCATATTTATGCAGACAGAACTAATCCCTGCCTATCTGTCAATCAATCTGTCCATCCATCCATCTATCTATCCATATTTCTCTATCTGTATCCTGTTCTAATTTTTATCTGATCCCTTATATTTATATTTTCTTTTGAATACTAAATCCTTTTTTTGAGATTTTATATATTTATTTGTTTATTTTTATTGAGGTAACATTGGTTTATAACATTATGTAAATTTCAGGCATATCATTAGTATATTTCGACTTCTGTATAGACTACATTGTGTTCACCACCAAAAGTCTAGTTTTCATCTGTCACTGTACAAATGTCCCCCTTTACCTTTCTCCCTCTCCTCATTCCCCCTTCCCCTCTGGTAACCACCAATCTGTTCTCTGTATCTGTGTGTTTGTTTGTTGTTGTTGTTTTTAAATTTTCCACATACGAGTGAAATCCGTACGGTGTTTGTTTTTCTCCGTCTGACTTATTTAGCTTAGCATAATACCCTCAAGGTCCATCCGTGTCGCAAATGGCAAAATTTCATCTTTTTTTATGGGTGAGTAGTATTTCATTGGAGTAACTGAATCTCATAGGGTAGTATTACCCTTTTAAAAAGAGCAGTGATTTCACAGGGCCGGCCCTGTGGTGTAGCAGTTAAGTGCATGTGCTCCACTGCTGGTGGCCCGGGTTCGGATCCTGGGTGCTCACCGAGGCACTGCTTGTCAGGCCATGCTGTGGTGGCGTCCCATATAAAAAAGTAGAGGAAGATGGCCAGAGAGGTTAGCCCAGGGCCAGTCTTCCTCAGCAAAAAGAGGACGATTGGCATGGATGTTAGCTCAGGGCTGATCTTCCTCACAAAAAATAAAATGAGCAATGATTTCAGAGGTTTTAACCAAGACCTTATTCTCCCCATGAATCCATGTTTGTCAGGATGCTTACTACCAAAGTGTATGTGTTAAGTAAATTTATTTTTCCTTCTGGTCTTAATTAGATGCATGGAATAATGTTAATTATAAACTTTGGAAATGTTAAAGGTGGCTTTTAAATCCCTAATCCTGCCTTCTTGAAACCCTAAGCTTCTGAGCCTCCTGATTGAGGAGGTGGTTTTCCTTTGGTCCTCCTGAAATAAAATAACATGAAGAGTCACCTCAACCAGCGGTGCAAGTGCATGTGAAACCTGAAGTAGCAAAGTGTAGTGGAGAGTGGTTAAGAGAACCTAGCCCCCTGGCTTTCACTCTGCCCCTTAATAGCCTTGTGATCTCAGGCAGGTGTTTGTCAGTACTCCCATTTCCTCATTTCTAAAATGATACAGAGGGAGTCGGCCCCATGGCTTAGCAGTTAAGTGCGCACGCTCTGCTACTGGCGGCCCGGGTTTGGATCCCGGGCGCCCACCGACGCACGGCTTCTCCGGCCATGCTGAGGCCTACATACAGCAGCTGGCAGGATGTGCAACTACGACATACAGCTGTCTGCTGGGGCTTTGGGGAGAAAAAGGGAAAAAAAGGAGGAGGATTGGCAATAGATGTTAGCTCAGGGCTGATCTTCCTCACACACACAAAAATAAATAAAGTTCTAAAATGATACAGAGAATACCCATCTCACAGAATATCCACAGTAAGTGAGTTTAAGTTACTAAGCACTTGAAACAGTGCCTAGCACATAAATGATAAAAAAAATCAGCTTTCCTTTTATAGAATTTTGAGCTTAAAAATTTGGTCTGAAATAGTTTGTTTTAGTAAAATTGAGATCTAAACCATTTAATTAATGTTTTAAAATGTTTTTAGTATTATAGCTAGTTTCTTCATATGGTACAAAATTACACTCTAGAAAGGCCATTTGGTCAAACTGCCAACTCTGTCAAGTTTCTGCTGTAGGTGTTTCTTACTGTTGCTCTTTGATTTGTCTTTGACGTGTCAGTTTTTGGCTGATATGTAATTGGGTACTGATAACTTGTTGGAGTCAAGTGCAGCCCTGAGTACTCAGTGTGAATAAAGCATTTCATTTCTGCAACCCAGAGAACCTGGTATGTCACTTCTCTTCATTTCAGTCGGTAAACTTGTCAATTAGCTGCATTTGAAAAGTGATTTTTGATTAGTGCAATCAGTAAACATGGACTCGTTTCTGTGATTGCCATGCTGATTAGGTAAATTGTCACTTGAGGAGCTATTGGCGAAGCCTTGGTTTATGTGGCCTTAGAGGCCTAGAAAAGGGATAAGTTTTTAAAGACCAAAAGAAAAAATTAACTGTCATTTTTCCTCTCTCACCTGTAGCTTTCTGAGTGCAATTCACTATCTCAGAACTTTTTTTTTCCCTCTCAAATGGATCTTCTGTTAGAGCCATACAAATGAATGGTAATTTTTGTTTTACCTTCCACTTCATTACTTATCAGCCAGGAAATATTTCTGTTTTATGGATACTTAAGGGCTGTATATATTGTTCATAGCCACATTAAGAGATTTGTTTAAAAGTAGCCTTGAAGTTTTTCTTTGATCCTTCTTATTTTTCTTTTTTGGATTGAAAGCAAGAGATGTTTTAAAAATTGTGTGACAGAATTTTTAAATATTAGAAAATTTGCTTAGATTTTAACAAAAAACTATAGATTTTGCATGTGCTGGCGTTTATTTATGTGAAAAAAATTGTTCTGGAGGAGAGAAATAGTAAAAGCAAAATAGAGCGGGAAGCACCTGGTATACCAAAAGTGATGAAACAGGAGCTTTTACCATTTGTCTAGGCACTTATGGGTGTGTCCATAGACTACTGAGAAGGGATCCCCCCTCCACAAAAAGCATTTATGCTCAATGAACTTGACATTCACTTCTACTTAGAAATATTGGTGTGCTTAATCTAACATGTAGCATAAATTTGAATCTAATGAATACGTATTCCTGATAGTGATGACTTTCCTTCCCTTTGTACTGTTTCTAGGAGAAAATATACAAGCTTTTTTTCTGCCTTTATTTTCCATAAAATATTAGGATAGCATTTCTGAAGGCTTGTCTTAATGTGGATGTGTCTTTTTACTATCTTCATTCAATTTTAAATTATTAGGGATCCTGTGTGGAAGCCTCTGTCAGTACCATGGAGAGTATGTATTCTGTGATGATACCATATATAAAAAGATACCGTGGAGCCAGAATCACAAAATTAAGTCTTAATGATTTACCAAGGGGCATGTATCCAGGATCACCACAGTGATTCTGGGACATGTGAAGCACAGAGCTGGACGAGGGTCAGAATGAAATGCACTGTATTTCTTTTGGCTTTTGTTATATTAGCTAATTTTGTATATGTGAGACACTAAAATAAAATACTCTGGCAACATTTTAACCAGTTCTCAGTAAACTCATTTTTGTACGATATCTGAATAGAACAGGGACTCCAAGTTTAACAAAGCAGTGATCAGAAAAAGTGGCCCAAACACTGATTTTACTTTTAGTAGCTTGCTTTCTCATAAATGATATCATTGAAAATCTTTTATGTGTTGAGGTAAGTATATCTTACGTTTTTCCATAGAAACAAACCACACAGATGAAATGATTGCTGTTTTTGTAAGAATTTTGTGGTTTTACCTCTTGATTATGATTTTCTTATAGTGTATAGTCTGTAGTAGTAATTCTGAAGTTATTCTGGGCCTAGTCTAGGGGTTCTTCCTGCCCTGTTTTCTGTGGATTGTGTGGCAATTAGCTTCGTGGGTTTCCATTTAGGTTTTGAATATCTAATGACCACAGTGAAACCTCCTCAGCATTGTTCCTCAGTTTGACTACTACTAGTTTGGTTTTGAGAGATAAAAAAGGCACTTAATTCAAATTGGCTAGAGGTACCACCTTTCTTTAAATTCAGAATGGGATTCTGTGTGGAAGTAATGGTAGTGAGGGCTTCCTTGCTCCTTTCTGAGAGAAGCATCTTGTGGCCTTGGCTGCTGGAAACTCCTTGTGCTGACCGTGGACCAAGGGGCAGCAGGCGATGGCCACTCTTCACAGCTGCTCCCCCGGGGGTAGCTTTTCCATTTAGAAAACTTTCTTCAGTCTGTCATTGTCAGCCATGTTGAGATGGGAGGAAGTCCAGAGTGGAAGTAGCTGGTTTTTCGATGCTGGAATCATTGTGAGCAGCCAGAATCTTTACTTGTACCATGTTTTCCTTTTCGGAGGCTTTTTAAAGCACAATTCTACTTTTCTTTCTTTTAAGTCCACCCACATTGCATTTTTTTGGTTCCTAACCAGAGATAAGCTTTCATTTCTTCTTTCCTTTAAGAAAGTAATTTTGAAAAGCATGTTTCTAGTTTGTGTTTCCATTAAACTGTGAGCCTGAATACATTATGGTGAGCCTTGTTGTCTTTGGGTTTCGGGAGTCTGGAGGAGGTTACTTCCTCACACAGTGAGCTCATTAGACAGCTCCTGCAGCCAGCTGTTTTAATTAGGTCACACGCAGACCCTGCTGAAGGGTGGCCAAGGTGACTGTGAGGCTGGAGACCAGAGTGGTGCTTGGTTGATAGCGGCCTGCTGAGCTGTGGAGCGCCCCAGCTGACCGGTGTTGTGGGGTGTTCCTTGTGTCCCGTTTGTGTGGAGGAGCAGCAGCCGTTTAATTGTGTCTTGTGAGATGTTGCTAGTTCAGCTTTGTGTTACAGGAGAAGTTTTGACTAGTAGAAAACAATAGAAAAGTGGTGGTTCCTGTATCACCATGTGTTTCTGGCCTGTGTTAGAGAGATGCTGTACTCTCCACTTGATGTAATAATAGCTAGGTAAGTCAAGGTTCCTTTCCAGTTTACACGTTTAGGGGGGATATTTTGGAATTTCTAAGTTACTGTTCATTCAGTTTGTATTTATGGAAAAAAACCTAAATGCCTTCCTTTCGTACAGCATTTAAAATGTAAATGTGAAAAATATATGTACCTTTACGTACACATGCACGCATACATAGCGAGTGAGAGAAATGTATAAGTTTAATGAGCAAGGTTTCTAAAGCTATGTTTTGTTATCAAAGGAAAAATAATAAAAGAAACAAAAAATTTACTGACCCTGATGGTTTCATATCGTTTTACATTTTCATTGTGTGTAATTATGGCAATTTATTTGGTTTATAGTCTATCTCAGAATTTTTTCAAGAATTTTTTATTATAAAATATGTGGGTAGCTTAATATGTGATTACTTTTAAAAATCTCCTGTTTAACCCTTCCCTATTTATTTTCCAGATATGAGGCCCCAGGATTCCTGGCGAGGTCCTCCTCCCCTTTTCCAGCCACAAAGATTTGACAGGTAATATTAAAGCAAACATGACTTTTAAATATTTTTCCACATCAACATTTTGAGGTTTGGGCTTTCTCCATGGTTTGAAATATACCTTCCTCCCTCTAAACAGTTTCTCTTGTGCCCGTCCTCTAGGAAAATAGATGGTTAACACGTTGAAGTAAAAGATTGATGTTTATATACTTTCCTACTTTTCTTGGTTCTTGGCCTATATTTTATTAAGAATAAAATACAGGTGCCCTGAAAAATGCAACACAGAGAACTTAAAATTGTATTAGGTTTTGGTCAGGCTAAACAAATTTCTTTTTAGAAGAGTTGTGCAGCTTAATGAGGCATAACTAATGGTGTTCCACTTTTATCATTTCTGTGCCGGCAACGCAGCATTAGTACAGACCAACCATTGATTCTTGCTACAGACCTCTTGAAGTCCTAATCAGCTTCTTTGGTACAACTTTTTCAGAGCTGACAAGCCTATTGTAGGGCAGTGTCACTGTAGGTCAGTAGTTATTAGTTGCCTCTGAAAACAGTTTCTTTAACTGCTTAAGACTGAACTGAATTAAACGCAGAAGGGACTCAGAAGAGGATTATGGGATCTGCAGTCTAATAAGTACCACGGACTAGGAAGAATGTGACATGGTTTAATAACAAGGGATGTTTGACATGTGTTCTTTCATTGATAAGTTGTGTGCTCCTAAGTCAGGTGGTCTCTACACGACAAGACAGCTAGGCATATTATGAATAGTTGTATTAACATCTGTAGAATAATTTTTTAAAGGACAGCTTTAAAATCCATCATTTCATACTGGTTTTGCCAGCATCAGTAAATGCTAAAACGAATTAAGCCTCATCATAGTAAGGCTTCCTTCTTTGCCTTCCCAGTTTTAATCTGTTTTGTTCTCCCCTCCTCTACCGTTTTAGCAGTCTAATCTCTTCACATCTGAAATGCATCAAGTGTTATGAACAGGGTTATAAATGCTGTTGCCCCTTTAAGAAGACTCCTTCTTTAGAGACTCCAAAACTTCATTATTTTCTTCAAGAACATAAAGGAAATCATGTTATTCAGTTGTTTATTAATAGTATCAACTACTTACTATAAGCTACATTTTAAATTTAAGATGACTGATCATGCCTATATTTATGTTTTGTTTTCAATATAAGCACTCAGAGCACACTGTGTGTACTACTTTAACATCCTCAGGGTAGCACCATTTTCAAACAAATGAGTAAGGGGTAAATTTTTTCTAAATTACATATATTATCACATTAGAACTATCTCACTCTAAATAACTGTCTTTCTGCATTACATTTGTCAAGTTTGATTTTAAGACTTGGTTTCCCCATTTTGTTGCTTACTTCTTTCCCATATTATTAATAGTCACTAATATTTATCATCTGCTTATGAAATGTCAGCACTGTGGTAACATGCTTTTAGAAATAAGGACTTCATTTATTCCCCCTAGCAATCCTTTGAAGTTGATGTTGTTATTTTTATAGATGAGGAAACTGAGGCACACAGAAGTCCAGTAGCTTACCTAAGGTCTCTTTTTCGTGCCATTCTTCACTAAGAAACTTTTCACTCCAACAAAACTCATCAGAGTGCTTACTCTGAGCATGATATTACAGTAAAGCCATAGGAGCTTCAAAGGAACTAAGGATTCCACTTCTGAGGCATTCTTTCTTCAGTCCCAACAGCTTTCTTTCCCTGTACACAGAAGTTTTCCTAAGATCATCACCATTGTCCTAATATCCACTGTTTTTTTTGTTCTGCCCTAGCCAAGTACTAGTATTATCCTGACTGACTTTGTGAACCCAGCAGATTAAGGACAGGTTTTCTAGGGACATTTTTGATTTAGTTCTGGTCAGAAGCTTAAAATCATGCCTTAAAGCAAAAGTTAAATGTGAGCATAATAGAATTCTCTCTTATGTCTTAAGTCGTGGTCATTTAAGAAATATACCATTTATTCATAAAGAAAACAAAGTTTGAATTCAGCCATCCTAAACTTCTCCATTCACCTATTAGCAAATACCGTATATCACTCATTTCTGTAGCACTTGTCAGTCTAACCGTTCTGACCTTACAAGACATAGAGGAGAAAATATGAACTCATAGTCACTTTGGCTTTGCTGAGATGTCACAGCTAGTAAGTAGTAGAATTCTTACTAGAACCAGGCTTTACTGATCCTTAGTTCAATACTTTTCCACTATGCTATTTTGAGGGTTTGGTTGAAAACCCTATTAGAAAAGAAAATTTTGATATACCTTTTTCCCTAAACTACACTGCTTCTTCAATTATTTCCTAGTATGAGATATTATTTAAAATCCACATATTTATTTCATTTAAAAATATAACAGTTGGGTCTGGCCCGGTGGTTTAGTGGTTAAGTTCGCGTGCTCCGCTTCGGCGGCCCAGGGTTTGCAGGTTCGAATCCTGGGCGCAGACCGACACACCGCTCATCATGCTGTGCTGTGGCGGCATCCCGCATACAAAATAGAGGAAGATGAGCACAGATGTTAGCTCAGGGCCAGTCTTCCTCAGCAAAAAGAGCAAGATTGACAGCAGGTGTTAGGCCAGGGCCAGTCTTCCTCACCAAAAATTATATATATATATATATATTATATATTTAACAGGAACACATCCACCTTGTCTCCCCACACAAAGACAACCTAGTGTTAGTAGTGTTAATGTTAAGCAGAGATATCCCGCATGTGAGTTCTTTTCATCACTGAGTTCTGCACCATTGTCTGTGTTGTTCTTGCCAGTGGAGGCTTTTCTTTTCTGACCATATCCAAGGTGGCCATTTAGTTTTTAACTTATGAGTGTTAAGCTCAGTTAGTCGTGGAAATTCTTTAAAAACTCTGATTTGCCATATGTATAAATTAAAAATATCCAAATTAGTAGCAGTTACTTCACATTGCTAGCTATTTTCCAAAACAGTAATTTAGAGACTTAAGAATGTTGTTGCCATCCACGGTGCCAGTACTTCAGACACGCTGTCTCAGGCGATAGCTACTAAGTTTAAAAAGTGAAAATGTGTATCAAACTCAGCCTTCCATTCCGGATTTAAAATGTATTTTCCAAGGCAAATTTCAGTTTGTAAGTATTTGCAAATTAATATAATTAGTATAGAAATATGATAAACTTGTGGAAAATAAAAGGCCTTTCTGCCAGTAAAAAGCAAAAGGGGGTGATACATGTCTTTCTTCTTTTGTTCTTTCTGTTTAATTTTAATTAAATTATTTTTATAAAAATTATCTTTGTCAAAAACATTTTAAGTAATCATTTCAAACAAAAAGGAGAACATTGTGTTTTTAAACTGTGGCTTTGTTCCTAACCTGTTTTTAGAACATAAAATAATGTAACATTGCATTTATAATATATATTATCCATACCAGCAGATTTTCCTGAAACTCAGCTGAGTGAGTTTTATCATTGTAAAACTGAAAAGAAAAATTGATCACAGTTAATACAGTGTGTGAGTTGCATTTTTGGTATATGTTTTGCATTAATGGCCCAGTTTTGATGAGCCTCCTTGGTCACAGTGCAAACCTTAACCCCTTACTCCTACAGGAACCAGAAGAGACCATTCCTGTCTCTGCGTGGACCTGTTCTTGCTAACCAGATGAAGCATTCTTGCTAAAATGTATTTGTATTAATAATGAACTTGAAAAATAATTAAAAGCCCTGAATATATACATATTCTTTCTGATATAGATTTATTTTTTATTTTGATTCATTTACAGCAAATTATGTTATTAGAGATTTAGTTTCACTCGTATGAAGAATGGCATTGGCCTTTCTAGAGTTCTTCAGAGAGCTGTTCTTCAAGTCACCACACAAAAATAATCATCTCCGGTGTTTTAAAAAAAAAAAAAGAAATAGGCAAGCTCCAAGTAAAGGGAGGAGAGTGGGAGTTAGAAAGGATGGATTCAGGCATGAATAGCTGTCAGAAGAATGCATTACTCAATGAGCCCAACTTTGGGCTTTTTTCCCTAAGACCTAGGAAGTGAAATTTGTATGCTGATATGGTTATAGCTAATACTAGCTAGTCAGTGCTTTAGCAAATTTAAAGTTTTATAGTAATTCCTCTTCACATCTTTAATGGCCCCAAACCTTCTGATGTTAAAATATACTGGAGAATTTTGCTTCTGTTTCTTTGTAGTGACTGTTCTATAAAATGAAAGTTGAGGAAAATGCCTCAAGGAGAGAGTTAAGTCTTAAATGGTGATTGCCTTTAGAAGGTATATCTTTGCTACTTTGTTTATGTGACAGTTTTAAATTATGATTTAATACATCATACCTGTTGCTTTGTATCTGCAAAGTTAAAATAGGCCCTTGAAGACAATTAAAACATTTCTTTTGACTAGTAATCTGGGCCAGCAAACTGGGTTATAACAGCTGTTGAATCTGTGTTCCCATGTAAACTGTACACCAAATGCCAGTCAGCCCATGCCAATTAGTGCTCATGTTGCTAGGTCACCGTGGTCAATTGAAAGCTACATCAATAGAACTTGAAAAGGTTTCCTCCTGATCGGACCTTCTGACATATTGAGCAGAATAATGGATGGGAAAAAACAGCCAAGTCCCCTATCCTAGATTCAAAATACTCAGCAGTAAGAATTCATTTGCAACCTGCAATTAACTAGAAAGAATGAACTCCAAGAACAAGTCTGGACTTTTTTTTTAAAATAAAGCCTCCTTCTCCTGTCTTACACATGTTTACTCTTTGGATAGCATCTTAAATGTAGCCAGCTTGGTGATCTTGGGTTCAAATCTTTAAGTGACCAAAAAGGAAATTTCACAATTGAAAATGAATAAAATGTTTTTTTTTGTCAGATCTTTCTGATTCAGTTGAGTTTTAATGCCCTTGTTAATAAATGCTGATACCTCATGAAACATGTTAGACTACTCTGAGTCTGAGGGACATAAAGGCCACTCTGATACTGCATGTCCCATAGGACAGATCCGGGCAAATTGAATTGTCCTAAAATTTGAAGATGATAGCTGCCAGTTTTAGAATTTTGGCTATATAATAGGCTTGGCTTCTAATGCAAACATGATACTTTTCCACAGAGGCGTTGGGGCTGAACCTCTGCTGCCGTGGAACCGGATGCTCCAAACCCAAAACACAGCCTTCCAGCCAAACCAGTACCAGATGCTAGCTGGACCCGGAGGGTATCCACCCAGACGCGATGATCGTGGAGGGAGACAGGTGATACAAAGTGGGCTGTGGGATGAAAAGCATACTGCTTACTTTGTACTTAGCCATGCCTCTTGGGACTCCGTATTTTCTTAAAAACATTTCTGGATAAGATATTGATAGAGTACCTCAGCTGAACTTTGGTCCCTCATTAAAAATGTATATAGGGTGAGTGTCTGCCTCACTAGATAGCTTATACCTTGAAGGTGCTGACGAATTTCCAATCCAAAAGCTTTTTTAATCATAGCAGTCAGTGATATTTACCACAAGTATAGTTGGCCACCAAAATACATTTTTTATCCTTTAAAGATACTGCTTTTTGTTTTAGTAGAAACTAGATCTCTCATAATAGATGATAATTTTATAGAAGCTGAAAGTAAGAATCTGTCCTTTCAGTTGTTATCTTTATTCATGTAGAAGTCTCCTGTCTTGATTAATCTGATATCCTTTCTCATGAAAAGAAATCTCACCTTCATTATTTTCCACATATTTTTCTACTAAATTTAATAGCTATACATTGAATCAGTATAATAATTCCTAGACAGATTTAGTAGATGTAAGCTTCATTTCCTTCTCTTTATAGCATCCAGTTTTAGCAATGTTTAAGAGAGAAGTCTGTTTGTCCCCCAGCCATTTGACACCCTGACCAGTATTTACATGCTCTTTAATCAAATCCTTGCCAAAGAGCAGGATCAGAATGCTGCGGTTTATAGTGTGTGTGGTGTTCATGGAGTATGGCACCTGCAGTGATGTGAAGTGGTTTTTAAATTGCTTACCTGGGGGCTAGCCCCGTGGCTTAGCGGTTAAGTGCGTGCGCTCCGCTACTGGCGGCCCGGGTTCGGATCCCGGGCGCGCACCATCGCACCGCTTCTCCGGCCATGCTGAGGCTGCGTCCCACATACAGCAACTAGAAGGATGTGCAACTATGACGTACAACTATCTACTGGGGGGCTTTGGGGGAAAAAAAAAGGAGGAGGATTGGAAATGGATGTTAGCTCAGAGCCGGTCTTCCTCAGCAAAAAGAGAATTAGCACGGATGTTAGCTCAGGGCTGATCTTCCTCACAAAAAAAATAAATAAATAAAAAATAAATGAATTGCTTACCTGGTGTTGCCTACAGGCTTTCTGCAGTGCTTCAAATAGTAATTTTCTAACTCAGTTTCTTGCCATTTGTCCCTTTGTGTAAGACCTCTCTCTGACAGCTAGGAAAAATCTTTTTTTACACTTTTTTTGTGAAATTCTTACAAGCCTCTGATCACTTTACAAGAAAATAATCATCTTAATTATCTTTGTGTGTGTGTGTGTGTGTGTGTGTGTGCGCGCGCGCACGCGCGCTAACATCTGTCGCCAGTCCTCCTCTTTTTGCTGAGGAAGACTGGCCCTGGGCTAACATCTGTGCCCATCTTTCTCTTCTTTATATGGGACGCTGCCACAGCATGGCTTGACAAGCGGTGCATCGGTGCGCACCCCGGATCCGAACCCCAGGCTGCCGCAGCGGAGCACACGTACTTAACTGCGCCACTGAGCCGGCCCTTAATTGTCTTTTGAGAGAATTTTATTACAGTTGATTAAAATCAGTTCATATAATTTTACTTTGAATACTATCAGCTCAAAACCTCTAAAACTAGTATCAGTAGATGGAGACTGTTTATGCTACTAGAGTCAAGATGATACTAGACAATCTAAATAATGAATATTTTTGAAATGAAGGCATACTTATAACTAGAAGAAACCTTGGAGAATGTTTAGTCCGATCACCTCATTTTCGAAGTCAAAAACTGAAACCCTAAAACGCCTGCAATCTGGCAGCAGAGCTGGGGACTGGCTGCCCTGTACTTCTGATCCCAGTTCATCATCTTTCCTGCCTCCTTCAGAGGAGGAGATCTTCCCTTTAAAGGAACTGTCTGCTATTACAGTAGGTAAAATTCTGAATCACTTAGAAGATATAAACCAATTGGTAAATTTATAATTCTCTTAGGACCTTTTGGAAATACATTTTTTTCCTCAATCTCTTTTCCACTGAGATACTTTTTATTAAATCACAGTTTTTGAAGCACTATTAAATTGTAGAAGTTCATTGTTAAGAACAATATAATTATGATGTCACTATATTTTTAGTGAAGTTTGTATGACTAAACAAAGCCTTAGCCTACATTGTGCCCTTGAAGGTCTACACATATACATATTATAATTTAATGCTCTGAGTGACAACATGGGGGGATGTGGTCCATTTCAGAATCCTGGAGGCCTAGAAAGGGAATTGTGATGGAAGATGTGTCACATTTATCTTATGTTGTACAGAAATGTTACTTGCAAGCCTACCAGGGTAGGTTATGAATGTCACCAGTAATTGATTATGTAATAACCTAATGTGTTACTTAATGCTTTACTATTTATAGCTAAACAAAAATCTCGAAAATTAATAGTTCATTAGGCCTTAACTAACTTAGCAAGCTCTTTCCTTGGTTAAGCAAAGTGCCTTTCCTAGTGTAGTATGTCTAAAAATGATGTGGGTACCTTACCAAAATGTGTTTTGAATTACTGCTAGGACTGGTAGGGAAGATTGAGAACCACTAGTGTTTTACACAAAACACCTAACTACAGTTCATTTGTGTGCATTTTGAGAAATTTCTTAAGTGCCTGTTAACGTTTGTTTGGTTAGTTTTCAGTGATAGCATTTGTGCTAGAGTCCAACTTTGCAGCAAGCTTTTGTATAAAGCTGTGGACCAAAAGCACCTATTTATGGAAACCTTCCATGTGATATATCTTTAAGACATTCAGCTTCTTTATGGTGTGTTTTTCCATAGAGATGTAAAATTAATTTCTTTGCAGAGGTGTTAATCCATAAAATAAACTCACTCTTTTGCTTATTTTCAGGGATATCCCAGAGAAGGAAGGAAATACCCTTTGCCACCACCTTCAGGAAGATACAGTTGGAATTAGGCTTTTGTAAAAGCTTTCCCAAATCCTTTCATCATTCTACAATTTTATGCTATTTGTGGAAAGATTTCTTCCTCAAATAGTAGTTTTTAATAAAACTACAGTACTTTGTGTATTTCTTTTAACTGTGTATATTTCTACTAATCTGATCTCACTGTTTTATGTTGCTTTCCAAAGATGTGTTGCATAATACAGTGGATCTGAATTTATTATTGCTTGTAAAACACATTTGATGGAATAGGGATACTGGTTTTTCATTATGGTTAAAAATAAAACCAGCTGTGGATTTCAAAACACAGTGTATTCTAGATCATCTAAGATCCATGCTGATTTTTAATGCACAAGAATTAGGTATGAACTCTTGAGCTGGAACCCTCAGCCAACTAGAGTATATATTGTTCAGTATTTCTTTGGAAACATTTCATTAATGTACTTGTCTTATAGAAATTTCTGGACTTTGGTAAAAAAAAAAAGAAAGAAAAGAAAAAAAAACCTCTGGTCTCTTGTGTTCTTATTCTTTTACAGTATTTCAGCTTTGAAAATCTTGGCCAAGCATTTTTTTAATCAATTTTTCAGAAAATGATTCATTTCTACAATGTGATGTCAAAAGAAAATCAATGAAGAAGTAGATTTTAAGAGGATATGGTCAATAAGACAACCCGGCCAACCCATATATGTCTGTCAGCTACTGATTTGGCTAACAATAACATCTTTGTGAGAATAAATTATTTACCTTTTACAAATTTCATATAGACTTCTGCTCTAGTTTTAAAGGACTTGTTTTAAATATTTCAGAAAAGTTGAAAAGTTGAATTTGTAGCTAATTAGTCTGTGCTCCTTAGCATATTTTTTGCATTATTTCATAATAGATTTAATTTGTACTCATTTTTTCTCTTGCTACTAAGCACACTATAATTCCTTCAGTTTATGCTTGGAGTTTACACACCACACTTCCATGTGGGTTTTCATTTGCCACAACAGATTTAGACACCATATCAAGAGTCTTGCTGCTTTGTTTCCATTTTTCTGCTCTAGCCTAAGATTGTAAAATAAGGTTTCTCTTTGAACTTCTGATTTAGGACATTGTTGTTTTAATATTCAGTTAAGGCACACTTGTTAATCTTAGCCTATGTGGAAAAAATCCCACCTTAACCTTGAATAGAAAGGTATTTTGAAGCTATTGAGGTCATTGCTGGTGATGGGTGAATAGAGCAGGGTCCTTTATTGTTGAGACCAAGAGTCTCTCCACTGGTAATTAACACAACCATTACATATCACGTTCACAATGCATTAAAGTGGTAATCATGCCTTCTGTTAAATTTCTCTAATTTATATTCCAAATATTAAAATGTACAGCCACCTAAATCAAGGATTGCATATACCATAGGAGCCCATATAAATGTATCACTGTAGCTTCCTAGGTACCCGAAACCCAGACTTCTACAGAACCTGTGTTTTCTCAGGTCTTCGGTTTTGGTTTAGTTCAGTTTTGTTGTAAGCTATCACTAGTGTGTCTGTAAAGTAGTTGAGTTTTTCACTTGGCTTTTTCACAGTTAAATGTAACTGTTCAAAACAAATTAAATTTGAAAATGAATGTTTAAAGTGTTTTGAAGACGTCTAAGCAAAGAGCCTGATGGAAACATGAGGGCTGGATTCCCTCTTAACAGGTGCTGTGCTGGAAGGACATCTGCCAGCTCGTGGGACCCTCACTTCACCCCTGCTTCTTTCTCCTTATTCTTCCTCCATCTCTCCAACTTGTCCCCACGTTTGACTCTTAAAGAAAAATGGCCTGTTATTTCAACAAGTCAACGCTTTTTAGAACTTTGAAATGTTTAAAGCTATAAATATCCCCTCCATATTCGGATGTAAGAGTGAAGTCAACGGGCCAATTTTAAATAATTGTACCCCATTATATTGTCTTTAGGGCAGTTTTTTAGGGGCTCATATTAAAGATTCTTAAAAATCTTAGAACCTGGAAACAGCCTGATTTTATTGTGGCTCTAAGAGCCCTTAATGAGCAGTTGTCTTCCTTTGAAAGATCGAATACAGCAATGCACGTTAAAGTACAAGGCCATCTACAAACTAGTATTAGCTTCCTGTATGAGCGTTAGGAAGGCAAATTAAGTGTAATGACCGACAGGTTAACTTTCGTGTGACGACTCGAGACGTCGGGGCAGGCCGGGTGGGGCTGGGGTCCTGAGCTCGCGTTTCCGTGGGGCGCGTTGGACGTCGGGCGCGCCTCCACCGCGTCCAGGGCCCCGGGGAGCGGCCGCTCCGCAGCCGGGCGGGATGGTGGCGGCGCGGAAGCCGCGGGCCTGGCGCGGCGGGGACAGACCGCCTGCTCCTCAGAGTCGGGTCCTAGGCCCGCAGGCCCGGTTGCCCCCCGGGCGGGGTCGGAAGCGCTGGGCCCTCGGCGCAGGTGGCTGGGCCCCGGGCTCCCGCTCCTCGCGGCGCTCGCTGCCCGGCCCGCCCCACGGCCCCGCGTCCCGCCGCAGACCCCGCTGCACGCCGGCCGGGAGCTCCGCGAGCTGCCGGCGTCGGGCAGGGTGGGCGCGGGAAAGCTCAGACCGCCGACCGGCACAGTGGTTGCGTGTCCCGGCCGCCGCCAGGCCCAAACCGGAGCACCACCCCTCGCTTCCCCGGATGCGGCGCTGCAGCTTCTCAACCTGCCCGGTTTCACCGTCGCAACTTCCTGCACGAACGCAAACAGCTAACCTGTAAGGAGAGAGGAGAAATGGTCTTCTTTTCGAGACTGCTGTTTTAAGTCCTAAGTCTGAACGTAACCGCATTTAGCTATGCTTAGAAATCTAAAAGTTAGACATTCTCCGAAGAGTCAGCTAAGAGTCCCCATCCCAGACGGCAGAGTGGCTGTCAAGCTTCGTCCCGCTGGTCGGACGCCTCTTCCTGCCCGCCCCAGAGGGTCCTGGAGCTGAGATCCCCCAGACTATTCCTGGCAATCGACTGCTCTACTACTTCCAACCAGGAAGAAAGTCCGCACACTAATAAAATAACAAACGGCCCATTCTCTATGGGTTTCTCCTTCACTCAGGGTGAAGTTGAACACTGTTGCTTGTTTCCCGATACCGTATTTATGAAACGAGGGACAAGAGACAACATGCTTTAATTTTTGCGTGTGAAATAGGAACAGAGTTATTCACTACTGAAAAATAGTTTGCACAACTTAGAATTAGGCAATATTAGTGGTTAACCTTTTATCAAAAGTCACCTAAACGATTACTGAAATGAGGTTACATGGAACTTTTAAAAAAACTGAAATAAAAGGCATTTCATTCAATTGCAGGTAAACATTCTAAAGCAAAAACAAATGAAACAAAAAAAAACCTCTCCCAGAAGCTTCCATTATCTCCTAACTTAAAAATAATAAAAATGATCTTGAAATCACAAAGTTATCTCAATACTTACTGGAGAAAGTGAGTTCCTGACCAGATGTGGATGCGGTTCCCAGTCTGCAAGTCTTCTTTGAATCTTCTCCAGATGCTTATCAAATCTCACTAGCAGTAAAAGGCTATTTTTAAAATAAAATGTATCCTAGTTCCCTATCTCATTGGGTTTGGGCATGGCAAGTAGCCATATTAGAAAAAACTGAAGTAATTAACGTACAGGGATTTATGCAGGACATGTTAGTGTTATGTTAAACAGTTGGGAAATGTCATTCATGCTTTGAACTACATCTGAAATTTATATTGCCACCACCTAATGCATTAGTTTAGGCAAAAATTCAATCTAAAAATCCAATCGATGGGTCTTTATGTGATTATGGCTCACAAATTTATTCCATAAGTCTTTCTAAATCATCAGTATTCAATGCAGCTAACAAAGCAAGTCTTTGGAAGGTGCTTGCATTTAGTGAATAGGATTGAGTCTCTGATTTGCTTTAAATTGAAAGTAAACAATCGATAGCAGAATGGAGTTTGAACACAACATCTGTGTTGATAAAAAGTCTGATCGACTACTTGTTCTGACGATTAGGTTTTAGTTCTAAGGAAAGTATTAAATAGAAGACAACTGGGTTACATGTCCACCCTTCCATATACAGAACACCCTTCCTGTGTCCTTCAACACTGCACACACTCTCACACACACACACTTCCATTTACAGCCCAAGATTACAGACAAGTACCTGAAGTCCCTGCAGTTCCTCTCTGCATCTCCGGTTCTGGGTTTTGGCTTCTGTGCCTCAGTTGGAAAAGATAAGTTAGATTATTATGAAACCCCAAAACATTTAGGAAAATGTCACCTCTGCGGTTAGTATTTCTGAAACGGAGTTGTGCTGTGGCCTCTGCTAAACTTTGAGGGGCTTTGTTCCACTCGGACCCTGCCGCCAGTCCTCCCTCTTGGTTGTGAAGATACTTATCCTCCTCTTCAGTTAATGAGTTTCACCTAGTCTGGCCGTTTGTGTTTTTATAAAAGATCTGCAAAGCACTAATTGCAAAAGAAGAAAAAAGATCTTGTTTTACATGTGGAATTCTATAGTAAGCACATTTTCTATTTTAATGTTTCAAGAGTCAAACCTTATCCTAATTTCAAGATGTGCACATACAAACTCAGTACGTTTCTGGGTGTAGAATATTAAGCCCTCTATAAATTACTTCTGGCTTGGATCTTTTACTACTTACAGGAACGCTAAAAGGAAAAAGATATGCCTACACCAAATACGCTTTCGGAAAGTACTATATAAAAAAGGCTATTTCTTCTTAATGATCTTTTTGATAGAGAGTTCACTTAGTCTAAGGGATTCTTTGTTCCAAAAATAAAGTATTAAGGAAAAAACTGTCCATGCAGATTTATTTTCTTTAAATATGTTACTTAAAGTCCTTAGTCCATAAGCTATTATTGTTTTTTGTTAAGTATTGGGCTGTAAAAAAAAAGAATCCCAAACCATGTGGACTTGCAGAACACGTTTTCTAGAAGTAAAATTTCAGAATTCTGGTACTACTATAAGGGAATCAAATCAATATAAACAGGCATTTTGAAATTTGGCACATCAGTAATATTTATGCTAGCTTGGTTAACATTTTTAAAGTCAATCCATAATATGTAAGAACCCAAATTGGGAGAATTTTCTGTAGGTGCATTGCACCATTTTCATACTATTTTTCTGCTCAAATTATTTCTTTTTAGGTAAAATGTTTTAAAAATTAGTTGTTTCCCAAACAACCCCTTGATAAAGGCTGATCCCATTGCTTCTCTAGTGTTTCTTTCCCCTCAGTGAAAGGGACTGGAGTTTATTTTTTTTAACTATATAAAATACAGTTTAAAGAAAGTACAAGTTTAATTTCTAAAACACCTCCCTAAGGGTTCACTTTGCACGTTCAGAAAAACACGAGAACAATGAAGCAAAATAAAATGTTTCAGCCTCAAATGGTAATTCTAAAACTTCAAATGTAGAAGAGGTTTAGGGTCTCTGGTAACTATTTGTTTGATCATTTATAAATCACACTTTATCCATATTATGTTTTTAATTTTCATTCATTTTATAAGCTCATGTTCTTCAGCTTTTAGTATTTTTACTTGAATACCAGTTATTTAAATTGAGTAAACTGAGCAGTGTTGTCACATCATGCCAACTAGTGTAAAAAAAAAACCAAACCAAAACAAAACCTATACAACTTAGTGAAAAGGAAATGACCACTTGACTTTTACAAAAAAAGTACTTAAGGTCCTTTCAAATTATATTTAAATATCCATTTGGAACACAAGAATTATGAATTGGAATATTAGAGTAAATACATTATTTGTACAATAAAACACCAAGAAAATTGGTGTGCAACCCCTATTAAATTCTAAATATGATGAAGAAATTATAAATATTTTAGTTACTTATTCTTTACATCATGATTACAATTCAGTAAATCATCTTATTCTCTTCCTTCTTCTTGACATGCTTTGAAGTATAGATTAATTAATTGATGTCCATTTTAGCAATTTCGCTTGCTGATTCTAGTATCTTATCAAGGTATTCAAGGTATTCAAATTCAGACAAGCCAATACCTTAGAAAGCGCATGTCTACAGAAAAATAGGATGTATTTATTTTACCTATTGATTTGGGGAGAGCAGATTCCATATTTTTCAATCTTTCTTTCTTATAATGAGCTGCATTTTGTGGGGCGGGGGGAATCTTCTTTTAGGGCAATAAACGCTCATTTGCCAAATAATGATTAAGACATTTAAAAATCATCATTAAATTTAAAAAGCTGTATCAATCCATATAAGCAGTATTTTGATTATTTTTATCCCATTTCTCTATTACCTAAATGGCAATAATTCCTCTGCAATAATGTTGCTATGTGTATGAGCCACCTTGAGCTACAATTCACTTTACTTTCAATCAAACATTAATGAAATTGCACTTAAGGGGGGCCCTTCGAAAATTAATCGCCCAAGATAAGGTCCACTTCAAAAAGGATTGTTAAAGCTGGTTGATTTTTAGAGCTACAAAGACCAACAAAGTTTCCAACTTGTAAAACTCTGAGAGCTTTGGTTAGGAACGTGGTGGATGTGGACTCAGCCAGCTTTTCGCATAATTTAGGAATTCTAGAAGGAGGAAATCGCCACCTCAAAGCCTCCTGGCGTGATATCACATTATTCGATTCTGGGGCTGTCGCTGTCCCCCACCCCCCGCAAAGAGGTTCAGAGCCTGCCCCTTTCCACGACCATTGTTCGTGTTTGACCACCGTGTACTCAAGAGTCCGTTTCGGTAAGTTTCCCCCATCCGCTCCCGCAGTTTCTCGCGGACCCCTCGGGGCGCAGGCAGGACCCCGCCGCGGGGCGCCCGCGGTCACCACGTCCTGCCATAGAGCAGGTTGGCGCCCAGCAAGCCGCCGCCGTAGTCCCCCGCGGCGGCGTCCAGGGCAGCCAGGCCGCCCGCCGGGCCGTGCAGCGCGGGCGGGCTGGGCGACAGCGCCTCGAGCTCGGGCGCGGGCGTCGCGGCGGGCGGCTGCGCGCCGGCCTGGCCGGGCGTCGGGGTGCCCGCGCCGTTCTGGCACGGCTTGCCGTCCTTGACCAGCACAGGCACCGCCACGCGGCGCGGGGACGGCGGCGGCGGCGGGCCCAGGCCGGCCTCCTGCTGCAGCTGCTGCGCCGCCTTGTCCTTGGCCTGCCGCTTCATCTTGTAGCGGTGGTTCTGGAACCAGATCTTGACCTGCGTCGGCGTCAGGTGGATCATGCTGGCCAGGTGCTCGCGCTCGGGCGCCGACAGGTACTTCTGCTGCTTGAAGCGCCGCTCCAGCTCGTAGACCTGCGCCTGCGAGAAGAGCACGCGGCGCTTCCTGCGCGGCGCCGCCGCCGCCGCGTGCAACGGCGCCAGGGACTTGGCGGCGTCCGCGATGCCGGTCAGCGACCCCATGCCGGCTACGTTCACGCCCGCCGACGGCCCCATGAACCTGGAGACTGGGGAGGGGCCCAAGGGGAAGCCCGGTGAGCGCCGCCGCCGCCCCGCTCCCTTCACACCGCCGCGGCCGCAACGCCGGCGGAACCTCTGGCTACGTCCCAGGACCCCCGCGCCCCCAGCCGAGCTCCGAGACCCCCGCGCGCCCTCGGCCGGGGCCCCGAGACCCCCCGCGCGCCCTCGGCCCGGGCCCCGAGACCTCCTGCGCGCCCCAGGCGGGGGCCCGGAGTCCCTGCCCCGCGCGCGTGCCGGCCCCGGGCTGCAGCCCCCCCGCGCCCGGGCTGTGGCGGGAAAAGCCCGCACGGGCCGCCTGCCCGCAGTCCCGCGCTCCTGGCCCCGCTCACTTGACGAGTAGCGCGGGTCCGGGTTGGCGCCGTACCAGCCGGCGGCCGCGCCGCCCCGCATGCCGTCCGTGTAGGCGGGCAGCTCGCCCACGTTGCCCAGGCCGCCGTTGCAGTAGCCGCCCACGGCGCCGTGCGGGAACTGCGAGACGCCCGGCGGCATGTGGTAGGTGGCGGCCACCGCCGCCGCCGCCGCCGCCGCGCTGTGTCCCGCCATGGCGTGCGCAGGCTGCACGCCCGCCGCCGCCTGCGAGGGGGGCCCGGGCGGCTGCGCGCGGTAGGCGGCGGCCCCCAGGGGCGCCCCCAGGCCGGGCGGCGCGCCGTCCATGGCGCCGCCGAACTTCCTGTAGGTCTCCTCGGTGGGGCTCAGGATGTCGGACACGGAGAAGGGCGTCGTGTGCTTGGGGCTCAACGACATGGCTCGGCGGACGGCCAGGTAGGGGGGCCCGGGGCGGGCGCGGGCGGGACGCGGCGGTCGCTCCTCGCCGCCACCTCGGCCGCGGCGGCAGCGCCTGTGACGAGGAGTCGGCGGCGCGGCGAGCCCCCCGAGCTGCGGGATCTGGGGTTTATGTTAGTCCGGCGCCAGGTTTACGACAGACTCGGGGGGCGGAGCAACATCCCAAACGAGCAAACAATGGTCATTGACATCTTTTTCTCTCACCCCCACTCCCCATATTGGAGGCAAAAAAGGTAAACGGGGCAGTTGGGTGTTTCTTGAAAAGATGACCCCCCTTTGCTTTCTCCATCCTTCCCGCCTCTATCCCGGCAGTTACCCCAGCCCTCGAGCAACAGAGACAGAAACTCCAAGGCTGGCGTGGAGACTTGACGTGAAGGATTCCGCCCTTCTCCCCATCCAGACCCCAGTTTTCCTAAAGTGACTTCGTAGCAAAGTCCAGTATAACTGGGGAGGGGGATGTGGTGCTGAGTTGGTGGGGGGGGACGGGGGTGGGGAACCAGGGGCTGTGCGAGGCTCGCCTCGTCCTCTCCAGCTATCAGCCCCTCACTCGCTCCATCATCTAAAGTGTTAAAAAAAAAAAAAAGCTCTTAGATCCCACCATAAGAGCGCATAAAGAGATGAGATACAATGACCGTCCTCTGCCATTGTAAGGCTTCTAATTTATGCATCTTTAGACTCTTAAGCATCATTTTGTGGGCAACCAAACAGGCACTTCCAAATTAGCTCAAAGTATCCAAATCCAAAGAAGAGAGAAAATACACACACAGAGACACTCATAAATACACAGATGCTAACTTGTAAGTATTCTGTTTTTGCTTTGTGGGGATGGAGGTTGGATAAGAGAAAGAGGGTACATTTTTATTTGTTAGAATGTTTCTTGTTTAATTTGCAACTGTAAAGTTCTTTACAGCTTTCTTTCCCTTTGTTTTTTCCTTCTCTGTCGCTAAAGAAAGTAAATATCCAATGTAGAGTTTATTTTCCTATCACTACCATGATCAAAAAGAAGAAAGAGAAAAAAAAAACCCAAATCCAAATATTTCTAGCAGTTCGAAATGGGTCTTTTTGTTGTCGAAAAAATATAACCTGTTCAAGAAATATGACATGGATGCAGAAATCAGGTGAAAATGGTAGTTTCTCTTGGAAAATACAAAACCACAGATAAACTGATTTTTAAAAAACTTTGTCATCCCTTGATTTGCAAATTTACCTGCATAGCAAAGAAGAACTTGGATGGTGTGAACTCTTCACCAAATGCTGAACACGACCAAGAATAAGACGAAAGAAGTGTGCAAAACATATTGACTAAATTTTGAAAGCAATCTTGCAGTTAAAAAAAATAACAGGGAAATGAAGATACGATTTTTAAGTTTTCCTGAAGACTGAGGCAAGAGAAAGAAAAACAAGAAAAGTGCTTTCTGAAGCAAGATCTTATTGTTTAAAAAAAAAAAAAAAGGGGGAAGAAAAGGAAAAGAATGTGTGAAAACGATTCCAGTTTAACCCAACAGTATGTGTCTTGAAGGCAAGAACAGTGTGTTACCTATTCCTTTTCCTCTTTGGCTTCAGCCTTTTGGTTGGAATGTCTTTGGTGTTTTTGCTCTTAGTTGTTTTAATCATTGTTTTGTTCGTTTCAGTGAGTTTTGCAAAGAATCTGCCCTCTCTAGTGGGTGGGGAGAGACCAGCATGGTCACCTTTGGGAAGCAAGTGTCAACTAGCCAAGTGTGTATAGTAGTATTTTTAAAATACAAAAAGAACAAAAGGCAAAGTTAACGTGAGTTGTTTGCAGATGTCGGTTATTGACTTAGCAAGGTGAATATTGCTGCAATTTTAACATGATGCTACTTTTACAGGTCTTTCCTGAACTTGAAACACTTGAGCTAGGTCTTCATCCTCACCTGCACTGGAATTGCCTACTTAATTTTTTTTTAAATTAGTGATGCAAAAAGAAGCACCTATGTGTGTATTTAAGTGATTGCTGGAATCCTGAAAACTGCAGTTTGGCATTTAAGTTTTGGTTTAATTCAAATTGTGTTGTTTACTTCTATTAGCTTAAATAAAAAATAGTCTTTCGTTTCAAACTTTCCTCAGAGACAACAGGGTAAGTAAAAATAGTTGTGTTATGACATCTGTGGATATAAAAGTCTCTTGTGAAGCATTATATTTTATTTTCCAAGTTCAAAGATGTTTCAGAAATGAAACCGATTATCAAAATCTTCATGTTGATTAGTTATCCGAATTGAAAAACTGTTTATAATTATTGTTTTTTTCCAGACAGTTATTATTTTTTCTGTTTCCAGGCTGTATATTTTATCTCGTGTAATTTTCTTTATAGAACTTTGGGATAGCAGTTTATATCAAATGGTTATACTACAAGGTTGTTGCTTATTTTGTTTTTCAACTGTATCGAGTTCTGCGACAGGTGCATTTACATCTGGAAGGCTCACATCTTTAAATAAAAAAACACTTTATCATATCTGGAGGCTCTCTGCAAAGAGTCACTTTCTGGCTGCTTGGGAACTTGATACCCTAAATAGTACTCTTTCACTGGAGGTGAGCAGTTATGGGGAAAAAAAAAAAATCCACAGTCTTCAACATTTCTCCCTATCAGTTATTTGTGTCTCATTCTAGAAATTACATACCTTCATGCTGGAACACTATTTGGATGTGTGCAGATGATTCTGAAAATAGATGTAGTGGAGGATGTATATGTACATTAATATACACACACAAATTAAAATAATCCAATTGCTATTCCGTTAAAGCTTTTCATCAAGTTCATTTCATCAGATTATTGTCTGCCTAAATTATGTTTGGAAATTTATACTCAGTAGGTTCTTAAATACTATTGACTAAATTGGATTTCATAGGAAATATATTTCTTTTTTTTTTTTTAAAGATTTTATTTATTTATTTATTTTTTTCCCCAAAGCCCCAGTAGATAGTTGTATGTCATAGCTGCACATCCTTCTAGTTGCTGTGTGTGGGACTCGGCCTCAGCATGGCCGGAGAAGCGGCGCGTTGGTGCGCGCCTGGGATCCGAACCCGGGCCGCCAGTAGCGGAGCGCACGCACTTAACCGCTAAGCCACGGGGCCGGCAGGAAATATATTTCTGAGGAATGTTTTCATGTTGGGTTTTTTCTTTCCTTAAAAACAATGCTGGCACTCAGCAAAAAAATGCAAATACTATCAAAGGGAATACAGTGAAAAGAGATGTCCCTCCCTCTCCTATCCTCCAGCTTCCCAGTTCCCCTCCTCAGAGACACTGTTACCTGTTTCTTCTGGGATAGTCTATACAGCTACCACTTTACACACAAGGGGTAGCATGCTCTATATGGTTTGGTACCTTGCTTTTTTCGTAGTTCAAGTTTCTGTAATTTTATACATCACAGTACTGGAAACTTAAATGCGCTGTGGCAGATAAAGAAAATTTTCCTAGACAAAAAGATTCAGTAGGATCTCTTGGCCTTCTGACAAAAATATGATATTTATTGAAAATCTCTGATGTGTTAGTTAATCTTAGGGCCAAAGATATTTGGCAGGAAAGTTCTGAAGTAGGAGCCTTCCCCAGATTTGGGATTTGCTGTTGTCAGACAGAAGCTCAGAGAAGGGGGCCTGAGAGATGTTGAGAAGCCTTCTGACATACCCAGCCAGTACTTAAAGGGAAATGTTGTTTTTCTAGGGTAGCAAATAGATTTCCAATGTGTCCCAGAGTTCCTTCTAAAGACAAACTGTGTTTGAAAATATAACTTTCTGCATGATACCCAAGAAGATAAGTACCCTTTAGAAATGAGACACTTGCTACATTTGTGATTAGTTCTAAATAGTTGTGAAATAATTTGATTAATAGAATTCGCATTTTGTGGAAGTAGCTTTAAAATATCATCTTTGCAATTGGGAAGAAATAAAGAAACATATCCGGATGCTAATATTTTGTTGCAAAATTTGAGGTTATAAAGAGGAAATAAAACTGCTGTGGAGATGAAACACAAAGTTTTTAAAAACTATTTTTAAAATGTTTCTAATTTCACCAATTTCTGAAATTTTGTTCTATTTCTTTTTAGTTCTCACAAAGGCTTGTTGTTTTAAATGTTCATTTCAATTATTTTGAATCTCTTACAATAACTTTACACTTGTATTTATATGACTTTGTTGTTTCTCTCCTCCTCTCTTAATGGGGGACAGCAGAGGGAAGGATTTTCACAGTACCTACGTGCCTCCCTGCCAAGCTTCCCTCTCTTAACCCTCAGTCCGTCTGTCCTCAGTCCGTGGTGCACTGAAACACAACTAGGGACGAGGGCCGAGGAGAAATGGGAATCTCTCTCCTTGGGAGAACAGGAAGAAGAGGCTAGAGAACTGGAAGCCCCCCACCTCATTCTCAGTAATCCTTTCATATTTTTTTCACAAAATGCAAACTCCTTCCAGTTTAACTCCTATTTAAAAACTCTTGAGTCACCCTTTCCTGAGATTCAGATATTTTAGATTGAAAATAGTTTTCTGACCAATGTATATATTTTAAATTAACGTGATTATTAGTACAATATGAAAATGAATGGAAGGTGTTAAAAGACATTATTCTTGCTGAAGTCATCATAGTAATGAGGTCCAGTTAAATGATTTCTAAAAAACAAGAAGAAAAGCTACAAGCCTCCGCTCCTGGGCTCAAGCTGTACTACTAGTTTTTATAGTCATGGTGGAAAATAACGGGCTATACCAGGGGAGTAAAAATATGAAAAACGACCAATATGTCACAACGCTTTCACCCTAGGATTATGAGCTTGAGCTAGAAGTTTAAATGTTTCTGTTTTTGAAATTATTTTTTAGAGTAAGTGATAAAATACACATTATGGGAAGCAATGGCAGTATTGAAATATATTTCTTATTTCTGATAACATTTACTTGTATATCTTGTTTACATAGAAAGTTTAACTTTTTAGAATAACATTTCCATTGAACAATATCTTTGACTTTTTTTTTTTTACATGTTTTGGAATGTCATTAAATGGCTCTTTTATAGGAAAAAAGGATCCTTTGAATTTTAACTAAAATCATATTTCTATTTATTTTGTGTGAGGAGCTAGTCATTCTGAAGGTTCTACCATATCTCTACACATTCCTGACTAGAGTGAATACATATAGCTTTTTAAAAAATATATACTTTTATAACCTTTTTCTCATACACTCTCAATTTTTCCAAATCTAAGAGGTTCAATGAATTTAATGTAGTCTCTTTCTTTCCTACAAGTCCCATTAAAGCTGTATCACCTTATATTTACAAATTAATTTGTAATTATCAAGGAAGGTATCAGTCTTTACACGTAAGTCAGGTAATTGCGTTATTTGTTGCCATCACTTACTTGAAGGAGAAACTCTGATTTTTGACGTTTCGATAAATTGATTATTTGTTGTATTTATTAATAAAGTTTTACTGTATACATTTTAGGAGAAATAACTATAACAGTAATATAATTAGAGAATAATTTGCTCAATTTGGACCTTTTTTGTTCTGTGTACTACTAATGTTGAGGAGATACTTGACAGATATTTGTATGTATCTGTCTGCATTCTAGATTGAGAATTGTGCTTGAAGCAATAAGCTAGTGTTCACCTCATGAATCAATATCAGTTTTGGTAGATTTTAAACAATTTAATTATTGCTTCAATAATTTGCATTAAAAAGCTTAATGTGAAATAATTTCATTTATCTACTTTATACAGTCATTGAGTGCCATTAGGAGAACTGACTGATAAAAGTTGCTTCATAAGGTTTCCTTAAGAAAAAAAAGACGTAGAAGCCTAATAAAATAAGTCTTAAACCACAACAAACCTGTCAGATGAATTTGAAAATTACTAATTATTGCCTCAAAATACCCAGTTTGTGAAATAAACTAATAATGGGATCTGACTCTTCAGTAAACCTAGTGTTTATTAAGTTCTTGAAAATGAAGGACTAAATTCAAAAGGTAATTTGACCTTGTCACTGTATAGGGAATTACATAGAGCTAATACTGAAAAGGCAATTCAAACTTTTGCTGTTAGAATTAATGGAAATTTCACAAAAGTGCCACGAGCTATTGAAATTTGGCCAAAAATGCCAAATAAGAATTGCTTGAGAAAATCACTACGAGCTTGAATGAAAGCAACTTGTCATTGGTATACAGTATGTCTTTAAAAATACATAATTATCTAGTAGAAGAAATATGTAACATTTGGAGATCATCTCTTCGGAAATAAAAAGCATATATATTCAAAATAAGTTAAAAAACAAACCTAACTTAACCATAAGTGGCAAACTTCAATGGGTGAAAGTTTTTTAAAAATTACACAGTAAAAAAAGAAGAAATTTAAAATTGAATTTATAATTGTTCAATAAATCTTGAACTGTGAAGGGTATATTAAGGTTGAATGTTGTGGATAAGTTGTTCTAGGAATTAGATAATGGAATACAAGGTAATTGTTTTAATTTGTTTTTTTTTTTTAATGTTTTCTATCCTTACTATTATAAACAAAGAGTCTGAAAGATCTGAATGAAAACGATTTCACATATGAAGTTTTATTTTTCTATGTTTAGTCTGGTATGTATGATGATTTTTTCTAGAGTTCTCTTAAATGCAATATTTCTTGGGAATAATCAGTGCTAGGGCATATATGATTGAGCTACTGTTGTGAATATAATTGATGACAGACTGCCTTGATACAGCTCTTATAAACGATTTGCAGAGATTAAAAGAGTGGTGGAAATGGTGGTTTAGGAATTGCTTTCTGAAGACACTAGAGGATCGAAAAGAAACCTGGGATTTCCAGTGCCCTCTGAAATCATTTTCATAAAACCCAGGTTTAGTAGGTACAAGTGTTGTTTAAGTGCTCTGCTCCTGAAAAAAATATTTATGTGGCATAAAGAGATTATTTGGTCATGGATTTTAAATGAACAAATGGAGTATTTATTCTGTACTGGTTCAAAAGGAGAAACGGAGAATTTCTATATATTCAATATTCCATATGTGGTTGCATTTAACTACATAGGTGATAAATGAATATAGATAAATGCAAAAGTCAAACACTTTTCATATCGAAGAAAGTCGAATCACAATTGTCCTTGGCTTTCTATGAATAGATTACCACATTCCCATATGTTCAAGCAGTAAGTTGCATTTCTCTCACGTAGATATTTTGTTTTTTTATCCCATTTGATATTTTATATCTCTCTTTTTTTTATTGCCATAACGTTGGTTTATAACGTTGTATAAATTTCAGGTGTACATCATTATGCCTCTGTTTCTACATAGATTACATCCTGTTCACCGCCCAAATACTAATCACAATCCATCACCATACAAATGTGCCTAAGCACCCCTTTCTTCCTCCTCTCTCTTCCATCCCCTCTGGTAACCACCAATCCAATCTCTGTCTCTATGTGTTTGTTTGTTGTTGTTTTTATCTTCTACTTATGAGTGAGATCATATGGTATTTGACCTTCTCCCTCTGACTTATTTCACTTAGCATAATACGCTCAATGTCCATCCATGTTGTCACAAATAGCTGGATTTCATCATTTCTTATGGCTGAGTAGTATTTCATTGTGTATATATACCACATCTTCTTTATCCATTCGTCCCTTGATGGGCACTTAGGTTGCTTCCAAGTCTTGGCTTTTGTGAATAATGCTGCAGTGAACACAGGGGTGCGTGTATCTTTACGCATTGGTGTTTTCAAGTTCTTTGGATAAATACCCAGCAGTGGAATAGCTGGATCATATGGTAGTTCTATCCTTGATTTTTTGAGGAATCTCTATACTGTTTTCCATAGCGGCTGCACCAGTTTGCACTCCCACCAGCAGAGTATGAGAGTTCCCTTCTCTCCACATCCTCTCCAACACATGTTGTTTCCTGTCTTGTTAATTATAGCCATTCTGATGGGCGTGAGGTGATATCTCATTGTAGTTTTGATTTGCATTTCCCTGATAGTTAATGATGCTGAACATCTTTTGATGTGCCTGTTGGCCATCTGTATATCTTCTTTGGAGAAATATCTGTTCAGGTCTTTTGCCCATTTTTAAATTGGGTTGTTAGCTTTTTTGTTGTTGAGGTGTATGAATTCTTTATATATTTTGAAGATTGACCGTTTATCAGATATATGGTTTGCAAATATCTTCTCCCAATTGTTAGGTTGTCTTTTCATTTTGTTGATGGTTTCCTTTGCTGTAGAAGCTTTTTAGTTTGATGTAGTCCCATTTGTCTATTTTTTCTGTTGTTTCCCTTGCCCAGTGAGACATGATACTTGAAAATATGTTGCTAAGACTGATGTTGAAGTGCTTATTTTCTAGGTTTTCTTCTAGAAATGTCATGGTTTCAAGTCTTACATTCAAATCTTTAATCTTTTTTGAGTTAATTTTTGTATCTGGTGTAAGGTAATGGTCTACTTTCATATATATATATATATATATATATATATATATATATATTTTTTTTTTTTTTACATGTGGCTGTCCTGTTTTCCCAACACCATTTATTGAAGAGACTTTCCTTTCTCCATTGTATGTTCTGGGCTCCTTTGTTGAAAATTAGCTGTCCATAGATGTGTGCGTTTATTTCTGGGCTCTCGATTCAGTTCCATTGATCTGTGTGTCTGTTTTTGTGCCAGTACCATGCTGTTTTGGTTACTATAGCTTTGTAGTATATTTTGAAATCAGGGAACGTGATACTTCCAGCTTTGTTCTTTTTCCTCTGGATTCCTTTGGCTATTCGACGTCTTTTGTTGTTCCATATAAATTTTAGGATTCTTTGTTCTATTTCTGTGAAAAATGTTGGAACTTGATAGGAATTGCATTGAATCTATAGATTGCTTTAGGAAGTATGGACATCTTAACTGTGTTAATTCTTCCAATCAAAGAGCACAGAATATCTTTCCATGTGTTTGTGTCTTCTTCAATTTCTTTTAACAAAGTTTTGTAGTTTTCAGTGTAGAGATCTTTCACCTCTTTCGTTAAGTTTATTCCTAGGTAATTTGTTCTTTTTTTTTTGCAATTGTAAATGGGATGGTATTCTTAATTTCCCTTTCTGCGACTTTGTTGTTAGTGTATAGAAACGCAACTGATTTTTGTATGTTGATTTTGTATCCTGCAACTTTACTGTATTTGTTTATTATTTCTAAAAGTTTTTTGGTGGCTTCTTTAAGGTTTTCTATATATAAAATCATGTAATCTGCAAATAGTGACAGTTTCACTTCTTCCTTTCCAATTTGGATCCCTTTTATTTCTTTTTCTTGGCTCATTGCTCTGGCTAGGAGTTCCAATGCTATGTTAAATAGGAGTAGTGCAAGTGGGCATCCTTGTCTGATTCCTGTTCTTAGAGGGATAGCTTTTAGTTTTTCATCATGGAGGATGAAATTAGCTGTGGGTTTGTCATATATGGCCTTTATTATGTTAAGGTACTTTCCTTCTATACCCATTTTATTCAGAGTTTTTATCATAAATTGATGCTATATCTTGTCAAATGCTTTCTCTGCATCTATTGAGATGATCATGTGATTTTTATTCTTCATTTTATTAATATGGTGTATCATGTTGATTGATTTGCAGATGTTGAACCATCCCTGCATCCCGGGAATAAATCCCACTTGATCATGGTGTATGATCATTTAAATGAATTGTTGTATGTGATTTGCTAATATTTTGTTGAGGATTTTTGCATTGATGTTCATCAGTGATATTGGCCTGTAATTTTCTTTTTTTTTGGTTGTCCTTGTCTGGTTTTGGTATCAGGGTAATGTTGGCTTTGAAGAATGAGTTAGGAAGCTTCCCCTCCTCTTCAATTTTTTGAGAAGGATAGGTGTTAAGTTTTCTTTGAATGTTTAGTAGAATTCACCAGGGAAGCAGTCTGGTCCTGGACTTTTATTTTTGGGGAGATTTTTGATTACTGTTTTGATCTCCTTACTGGCGATTGGTCTATTGAAATTGTCTACTTCTTGATTCAGTGTTGGAAGGGTGTATGATTCTAAGAATTTATCCATTTCTTCTAGGGTATCCAATTTGTTGGCATATAGCTTTTCATAGTTTTCTCTTATAATCTTTTGTATTTCTGAAGTGTGTGTCATAATTTCTCTTCTTTCATTTCTAATTTTACTTATTTGAGGCTTTTCTCTTTTTTTCTTGGTGAGTCTAGCTAACGGTTTGTCAATTTTGTTTATCTTTTCAAAGAACCAGCTCTTGGTTTCGGTAATTTTTTCTTTTTTCATCTCTATTTGATTTATTTCTGCTCTGATTTTTATTATTTCCCTCCTTCTACTGATTTTGGCCTTTGTTTTCTCTTCTTTTTCCCGTTCCTTTAGGTGCATTGTTAGATTGTTTGAGATTTTTCTTGTTTATTGAGATAGGCCTGTATTGCTATAACCTTCCCTCTTAGAACCACTTTTGCTGTATCCCCTAAATTCTGGCATGTCGTATTTTCATTTTCATTGGTCTCCAGGTATTTTTTGATTTCTCTTTGATTTCTAATTGACCCAATCATTGTTCAGTAACATTTTGTTTAATCTCCACGTATTTGTGGCTTTTATGATTTTCTTCCTATAGTTGATTTCTAGTTTCATACCGTTGTGGTCAGAAAAGATGCTTGGTATTATTTCAGTCTTCTTAAATTTATGGAGACTTGTTTTGTGGCCTAATATGTGATCAATCCTGGAGAATGTTCCATGTGCATTTGAAAAGAATGTGTGTTCTTTGGTTTTTGGATGGAATGTACTGTATATATCCACTAAGTCTATCTGGTCTAGTGTGTCTTTTAAAGCCAATGTTTCCTTATTGATCTTCTGTTTGGATGATCTATCCACTGATGTAAGTGGAGTGTTAAAGTACCGTACTATTATTGTGTTGCTGTCTATTTCTCCTTTTATGTCTGTTAATAATTGCTTTATATATTTTGGTGCTCTTACGTTGGGTGCATAGATATTTACGAGTGTTATATCCTCTTGTTGGCTTGTTCCCTTCATCATTATGTAGTGCCCTTCTTTGTCTCTTGTTACAGTTTTTGTTTCAAAGTCTATTTTGTCTGATATGAGGACTGCTACCCCAGCTTTCTTGTCATTGCCATTTGTGCGGAGTATCTTTTTCCATCCCTTCACTTTCAGTTTGTGAGTGTCTTTAGGTCTGAAGTGTGTCTCTTGTATGCAGCATATATATGCGTCTTGTTTTTTAATCCAATCAGCCACGCTATGCCTTTTTTTTTTATTTTAAATTTATTTATTTTCCTTCTATTTATTTTATTTTATTTTTTTAAATTTTTTGTTTATTGCAGTTACATTGGTTTATAACATTGTATAAATTTCAGGTGTACATCATTATACTTCTATTTCTGCATAGATTACCTTATGTTCACCACCCAAATACTAATTACCACCCATCACCACACACTTGTGCCAAGTTATCCCTTTCGCCCTCCTCCCTCCCCCCTTCCCCTCTGGTAACCACCAATCCAATCTCTGTCTCTATGTGTTTGTTTGTTGTTGTTATTATCTACTACTTAATGAGGGAAATGATACGGTATTTGACCTTCTCCCTCTGACTTATTTCACTTAGCATAATACCCTCAATGTCCATCCATGTTGTCACAAATGGCGGGATTTCATCATTTCTTATGTCTGAGTAGTATTGCATTGTGTATATATACCACATCTTCTTTATCCATTCGTCCCTTGATGGGCACTTAGGTTGCTTCCAAGTCTTGGCTATTGTGAATAACGCTGCAGTGAACACAGGGGTGCATGTATCTTTAAGCATTGGTATTTTCAAGTTCTTTGGATAAATACCCAGCAGTGGAATAGCTGGATCGTATGATAGTTCTATCCTTAACTTTTTGAGGAATCTCCATACTGTTTTCCATAGCGGCTGCACCAGTTTGCACTCCCACCAGCAGAGTATGAGAGTTCCCTTCTCTCCACATCCTCTCCAACACATGTTGTTTCCTGTCTTGTTAATTATAGCCATTCTGATGGGCGTGAGGTGATATCTCATTGTAGTTTTGATTTGCATTTCCCTGATAATTAGTGATGCTGAACATCTTTTGATGTGCCTGTTGGCCATCTGTATATCTTCTTTGGAGAAATGTCTCTTCAGGTCTTTTGCCCATTTTTTAATTGGGTTGTTAGTTTTTTTGTTGTTGAGATGCATGAGTTCTTTATATATTTTGGAGATTAAGCCCTTATCAGATGTATGGTTTGCAAATATCTTCTCCCAATTATTAGGTTGTCTTTTCATTTTGTTGATGGTTTCCTTTGCTGTAGAAGCTTTTTAGTTTGATGTAGTCCCATTTGTTTATTTTTTCCATTGTTTCTCTTGCCCAGTCAGACATGGTGCTTGAAAATATGTTGCTAAGACTGATGTCGAAGAGTGTACTTCCTATGTTTTCTTGTAGAAGTTTCATAGTTTCAAGTCTTACATTCAAGTCTTTAATCCATTTTGAGTTAATTTTTGTGTATGGTGTAAGGTAAGGGTCCACTTTCATTTTTTTGCATGTGGCTATCCAGTTTTCCCAACACCATTTGTTGAAGAGACTTTCTTTTCTCCATTGTATGTTCTTGGCTCCTTTGTTGAAGATTAACTGTCCATAGATCTGTGCGTTTATGTCTGGGCTTTCGATTCTATTCCATTGATCTGTGTGTCTGTTTTTGTGTGAGTACCATGCTGTTTTGGTTAATATAGCTTTGTAGTATATTTTGAAATCAGGGAATGTGATACCTCCAGCTTTGTTCTTTTTTCTCAGGATTCCTTTAGCTATTTGGGGTCTTTTGTTGTTCCATATAAATTTTAGGATTCTTTGTTCTATTTCTGTGAAAAATGTTGTTGGAACTTTGATAGGGGTTGCATTGAATCTATAGATGGCTTTAGGAAGTATGGACATCTTAACTATGTTAATTCTTCCAATCCAAGAGCACGGAATATCTTTCCATTTCTTTGTGTCTTCTTTAATTTCTTTCAGCAATGTTTTATAGTTTTCAGTGTACAGATCTTTCACCTCTTTGGTTAAGTTTATTCCTAGGTAATTTATTCTTTTTGTTGCAATTGTAAATGGGATGGTATTCTTAATTTCTCTTTCTGCTACTTCGTTGTTAGTGTATAGAAATGCACCTGATTTTTGCATGTTGATTTTGTATCCTGCAACTTTACCGTATTCGTTTATTACTTCTAAAAGTTTTTTGGTGGATTCTTTAGGGTTTTCTATATATAAAATCATGTCATCTGCAAATAGTGACAGTTTCACTTCTTCCTTTCCAATTTGGATCCCTTTTATTTCTTTTTCTTGCCTGATTGCTCTGGCTGGGACTTCCAATACTGTGTTAAATAAGAGTGATGACAGTGGGCATCCTTGTCTGGTTCCTGTTCTTAGAGGGATAGCTTTCAGTCTTTCACCATTGAGGATGAAATTAGCTGTGGGTTTGTTATATATGGCCTTTATTATGTTGAGGTACTTTCCTTCTATACCCATTTTATTTAGAGTTTTTATCATAAATTGATGCTGTATCTTGTCAAATGCTTTCTCTGCATCTATTGAGATGATCATGTGATTTTTATTCTTCATTTTATTAATGTGGTGTATTAGGTTGATTGATTTGCGAATGTTGAACCATCCCTGCATACCTGGAATAAATCCCACTTGATCATGGTGTATAATCTTTTTAATGTATTGTTGTATGCGATATGCTAGTATTTTGTTGAGGATTTTTGCATCGATGTTCATCAGTGATATTGGCCTGTAATTTTCTTTTTTTGTGTTGTCCTTGTCTGGTTTTGGTATCAGGGTAATGTCAGCTTCGTAGAATGAGTTAGGGAGCTTCCCCCCCTCCTCAATTTTTTGGAAGAGTTTGAGAAGGATAGGTATTAAGTCTTCTTTGAATGTTTGGTAGAATTCACCAGGGAAGCAGTCTGGTCCTGGACTTTTATTTTTGGGGAGGTTTTTGATTACTGTTTTGATCCCCTTACTGGCGATTGGTCTATTCAAATTCCCTACTTCTTTTTGATCCAGTTTTGGAAGGTTGTATGATTCTAAGAATTTATCCATTTCTTCCGGATTGTCCAATTGGTTGGCATATAGCGTTTCATAGTATTCTCTTATAATTTTTTGTATTTCTGAGGTGTCTGTTGTAATTTCTCCTCTTTCATTTCTGATTTTACTTATTTGTGCCTTCTCTCTTTTTTTCTTGGTGAGTCCAGCTAAAGGTTTGTCAATTTTGTTTATCTTTTCAAAGAACCAGCTCTTGGTTTTATTAATTTTTCTACTTTTTTTTTGGTCTCTATTTCATTTATTTCTGCTCTGATTTTTATTATTTCCCTTCTTCTACTGATTTTGGGCTTGGTTCTTCTTCTTTTTCCAGTTCCTTTAGGTGCATTGTTAGATTGTTTATTTGAGATTTTTCTTGTTTGTTGAGATAGGCCTGTGTTGCTATAAACTTCCCTCTTAGAAAAGCTTTTGCTGTGTCCCATAAAATCTGGCATGTTGTATTTTCATTTTTCTCCAGGTATTTTTTGATTTCTCCTTTGATTTCTTCGTTGACCCAATTGTTGTTCAGTAGCATTTTGTTTAATCTCCACGTATTTGTGGCTTTTCTGATTTTCTTCCTATACTTGATTTCTAGTTTCATACCGTTGTGGTCAGAAAAGTTGCTTGGTATTATTTCAGTCTTCTTAAATTTATGGAGACTTGTTTTGTGGCCTAATATGTGATCAGTCCTGGAGAATGTTCCATGTGCATTTGAAAAGAACATGTATTCTTCAGTTTTTGGATGGAATGCTCTGTATATATCTACTAGGTCCATCTGTTCTAGTGTGTCATTTAAGGCCAATGTTTCCTTATTGATCTTCTGTTTGGATGATCTATCCACTGATGTAAGTGGAGTGTTAAAATCCCCTACTATTATTGTGTCTATTTCTCTTTTTATGTCTGTTAATAATTGCTTTATATATTTAGGTGCACCTACATTGGGTGCATAGATATTTACAAGTGTTATATCCTCTTGTTGGATTGTTCCCTTGGTCATTATGTAATGCCCTTCTTTGTCTCTTTTTATAGTTTTTGTTTTAAAGTCTATTTTGTCTGATATGAGTATTGCTACCCCAGCTTTCTTTTCATTGCCATTTGCGTGGAGTATCTTTTTCCATCCCTTCACTTTCAGTTTGTGAGTGTCTTTAGGTCTGAAGTGTGTCTCTTGTATGCAGCATATATATGGGTCTTGTTGTTTTATCCAATCAGCCACCCTATGCCTTTTAATTGGAGCATTTAGTCCATTGACGTTTAAAGTAGCTATTGATAAGTATGTACTTACTGCCATTTTTTAACTTTTTTTTTTCCTCAGTCTTTTAGTAGTCCTTCTCTGTTCCTTTCTCCTTCTATACAGAATTGATGGTCTCTTTAGTTTGGCCTCTGTCTGAAAGCTCTACTCTTTAACTCCCCTTCTCCCTCATTTTATGTTTTTGATATCATATCTAATCTCTTTTTTGTACATTTGTATCCATTACCCTCTTATCATGGAAATAGATAATTTTTCCTATTTGTGGTCTTTTCTTTTCCCCTTAAATCAGTCCCTTTACCATTTCTTGTAGCACTGGTTTCTTGTTGACAAACTCCTTTAATTTTTGCTTGTCTGGGAAATTTTTGATCTCTCCTTCCATTTTGAATGATAAGCTTGCTGGGTAGAGTATTCTTGGTTGTAAGTTTTTTCCTTTTAGCACTTTAAATATATCGTGCCACTCTCTTCTAGCCTATAAGGTTTCTGCTGAGAAGTCAGCTGATAGCCTTATGGGGTTTCCTTTGTATGTAACTTGTCTTTCTTTTGCAGCTTTTAGGATTCTCTCTTTATCTTTAATTCGGGACATTTTGATTATGATGTGTCTTTGTGTGGGCCTCTTTGGGTTTATCTTGTTTGGGGCTCTCTGTGCTTCCTGTACCTGAATGTGTGTTTGCTTCCTTAGGGTAGGGAAGTTTTCATCTATTATTTCTTTTTTTTTTTTAATTTTATTTATTTATTTTTCCCCCCAAAGCCCCAGTAGATAGTTGTATGTCATAGCTGCACATCCTTCTAGTTGCTGTATGTGGGACACGGCCTCAGCATGGCTGGAGAAGTGGTGTGTCGGTGCATGCCTGGGATCCGAACCCGGGCCGCCAGCAGCGGAGCGCGTGCACTTAACTGCTAAGCCACGGGCCGGCCCTATTATTTCTTGAAATAGTTTCTCTGCCCCTTTGTCTTGCTCTTCTCCTTCCGGGACACCTATAACACGGATGTTAGTGCACTTGATGTTGTCTGAGAGGTCCCTTAGACTGTCCTCACTCTTTTTAATTCTTTTCTCTTTTACCTGTTCAGCTTGGGTAATTTCTTCTAGTCTTTCGTCCAGCTTGCAGATCCGTTCTTCTGTATCCTCTACTCTGCTTTTGAGTCCCTCTAGTGAATTTTTCATTTCCAGTATTGTATTCTTCATTTCAGATTGGTTCTTTTTTATATCTTCCATTTCTTTGTTGACATTCTCACTGAGTTCAGCTATTCTCCTCCCCAGATCAGTGAGCATCCTTAACACTCTTTGTTTGAACTCTCTGTCAGGTAGGTTGCTCATTTCTGTTTCACTTAGTTCCTTTTCTGGGGTTTTGTCCTGTTCCCTTACTTGGAATGTGTTCATTTGCCTCCTCATTTTGCCTCTTTCCCTGTGCTTATGTCTATGTATTAGGTAGGTCAGCTACGTCTCCTGCTCTTGGATAGGTGACCTTATATAAGTGATGCCTTAGGAGGCCTGCAGTTTGCTTCCCTCAGTTCTCAATGTTCCGGGGGTGACCCCTATGTGGGCTATGTGTGTCCTTCTGTTGTGGCCTGTTTGCTCTCCCTGTAAGTGCCCAGGGAGGCCGAGTTATGCTCCTGGCCAGCTGTTGTAATGCTCAGCTGCTTGTAGTTGTTGTGGGCCCTTCAGTCTCTTTATCAGGTGTGGGGAGCCCCAGCACAGTTGGCTGCAAGTTCTAATAGCACATTTGTGTTGCAGTATTTCTTTTAAGTGAGTAGGCCCCCAGCGTAGCAGGTTGTTAGGCTCGGGGTATTACAATTGCTATAAGCCTCCAGCCTTTAGGTCTCTTGTCAGCTCTCTGAGGATTGCAGCTGGGTGGGGCTGGCCTCAGGCAAGGGAGCACCCAATTGTTTCAGGCTTTGGAAGGTGGGGCAAACCCTCTATGTGGGTCTTTGAGAAGCACAAGACTTCTGCAGCTGACAAGCCCTGCCGCCCACAGGTCCACACACATAGTCAACACAGTCCTGCCCTGTGGGCGTGACCCGACCTCCTGAAGTGGATCCAGTCTCCCCACGGCAGGAGCCTCACACACTCCAGCACTGCCCCACATTCTCCACCTGCTCCTTGTGCACACCCTGCCCCACTGATGTCAGCTCAGTTGCCAGGCTGCAGAGAATCCAGTCACCAATCTATGCAGGCCCACAAGTTGCCTGAGGGCTTGTTGTTGGGCGGGGCCAGTCTCTAGGCTGGGCTGCCTGCCCTGGCTGAGCTGGATTAAATTGGCGCTCTAGTGGCTGGGGCAGACCTGGGCTAGCAGGCCCCAGGGAGAACTCCAATGGCGTCTGTGTCAGCATGCCGACACCAGGCCACAACAATGGCCGCTGCCAATGTCCCAGTCCCTGGAGATGTCTCACCTCTCACTGCAATGCACTCAGAGCATATCAGGTGAGTCTCTTTTCAGCAAAGCACTGTGCACCTTTCTTTCTGGTGATTTTTGGTTGCTTTCTGAAATGGGTGAGTTTGCGTGTGGGCCCTTTAAGAGCCAGTTTTAATTTCTTTGTGAACCAGCTTTTCTGGGAGTACTCCCCAATGTTTTAGTAGCAGGCAAAGTCAGATATTATGCCACTTGTCTCGATTGTGCTGGCTCCACAAAGTGCCTACAGTGGGGCAGCTCCCGGCTCAGGGCCCCACTCCTCCAGGGAGGCTGCGTACCTGTGGGCTGTTCCCGGGCGGTCGTGAAGCTGGCGGCTTGTGAAGGCGGCATTTTTCGTCTCCAGAAGGGAGTTTCTGCCTCTTTCACCTCATTTAGGATTGTCCTTTGTTGCAGGAGTTCCTCTTATCCAGCTTTCAGTTCTGTCTCGGGGGTAATTTTTCCATGAGTAGCTGTAAATTGGCTGTGTCCGCGGGAAGAGGTGAGTTCCAAGTCTGCTTACGCCGTCTTGACTTCTCTCTCCCACCCTACGTCTTTTAACAGGAGCACTTAGTCCATTGACATTTAAAGCAGCTATTGATAAGTATGTACTTACTGCCTTTTTTTGACTTTTTTTCTCAGTGTTTTAGTAGTTCTTCTCTGTTCCTTTCTTCTTCTCTTGCTCTCTTCCCTTGTGGTTTGATGGCTTTCTTTAGTATTATGTTTGGGTTCCTTTTCTTAGTTTTTTGGTATTTGTTATACGTTTCTGGTTTGTAATTACCATGGGGTTCATATATAGTAACCTATGTCTATAGCAGTCTATATTAACTTGATGACCTATTTAGTTTGACCTCTGTCTGAAAGCTCTACTCTTTTACTCCCCTCCTCCCACATTTTGTGTTTTTGATATCATATCTAACCTCCTTTTTGTGCATTTGTATCCATTACCCTCTTATCATGGAAATAGATAATTTTTCCTATGTGTGTTCTTCTCTTTCCCCATTAAATAAGTCCCCCTAGCATTTCTTGTAGGACTGGTTTCTTCATGATAAACTCCTTTAATTTTTCTTGTCTGGGAAACTCTTTATCTCTCCTTGCATTCTGAATGATAACCTTGCTGGGTAGAGTATTCTTGGCTATAGGTTTTTTCCTTTTAGCACTTTAAATATATCATGCCACTCCCTTCTAGCCTGTAAGGCTTCTGCTGAGAAGCAAGCTGATAGCCTTATGGGGTTTCCTTTGAGTGTAACTTGTTGTCTTTCTCTTGTGGCTTTTAGGATTCTCTCTTTATCTTTAATTCTGGACATTTTAATTATGATGTGTCTTGGTGTGGGCCTCTTTGAGTTTATCTTGTTTGGTGCTCTCTGTGCTTCTTGTACCTGGATGTCTGTTTCCTTCCTTAGGTTAGGGAAGTTTTCAGCTATTATTTCTTCAAATAGATTCTCTGCCCCTTTGTCTCTCTCTTCTCCTTCTGGGACACATATAACATGGATGTTAGTGCACTTGGTGTTGTCCCAGAGGCCCTTTAGACTGTCCTCACTCTTTGTAATTCTTTTTTCTTTTATCTATTCATCTTGGGTGATTTCCTCTAGTCTTTCGTCCAGCTTGCTCCATTCTTCTCTACTCTGCTTTTAAGTCCCTCTAGTGAATTTTTCATTTCCAGTATTGTATTTTTCATTTCAGATTGGTTCTTTTTTATATCTTCCATTTCTTTGTTGATGTTCTCATTGAGTTCATCCGTTCTTCTCCCAAGATCAGTGATCATGCTTATGACTCTTTGAACTCTCTGTTGGGTAGGTTGCTCATTTCTGTTTCATTTAGTTCCTTTTCTGAGGTTTTGTCCTGTTCCCTTATTTGGAATGTATTCCTTTGCCTCCTCATTTTGCCTCTTTCTCTGTGCTTCTATCTTTGTGTTAGGTAGGTCAGCTATATCTCCTGATCTTGGAGAGATGACCTTATGTAAGTGATGCCTTATGAGGCTCAGCAGTGTGCCTTCCTCTCATCACCAGTTCCAAGTGTTCTAGGTGTGACCCCCGTGTGGGCTATGTGTGTCCTTCTGTTATGGCAGGGTTGTTCTTGCTGTAGGTGCCCACAGAGGCTGAGCTGTCCCCCTGGCTGGCAGGTTGTAATGCTCAGCTTTGTGTGGTTGTTGTGGACACTTCAGTTCTTTATTGGGTGTGGGGAGCCCCAGCACAGTTGGCTGCAAGGTCTAATAGCACATTCCTGTTGCAGTTTTTCTATTATGTGTGTAGAACCCCAGTGTGGCTGTTTGTTAGGCTCGGGGGCTTACAATTGCTTTAGACCTCTGGCCTATAAGGCTCTTGTCAGCTCTCTGAGGATTGTAGCTTGGTGGGGCTGGCCTCAGGCATGGGATCCCCCAGTTGTTTCAGGCTTTGGAAGGTGGGGCTGATCCCCTATGTGGCTGTTTGAGAAGCACAAGTCTTCTGCAGCTGAGAAGCCCCGCCACCCTCAGGGCCACACACACAGTCAACACAGTCCCGCCCTGTGCATGAGCCCCAACCCTCTGAGGTGGACCTAGTTACTCCAAGCCAGGAGCCCCACTCACTCCACCAATGCCCCACACACTCCACCCATTCCTTGCACTCGCCATGCCCCACAGAGGTGGACCCACTTGCCAGACTTCAGAGAATCCAGACAGCTTGCTTAGCAGGCCCATAAGTTGCCCAAGGGCTTGTTGTTGGGTGTGGCCAGTCCCTAGGGCAGGCTGCTTGCCTTGGTTAGCTGGATTAAATTGGCGCTCTAGTGGGTGGGGCAGACCCTGGGCTTCCAGGCCATGGGGAGAACTCCAGTGTCATCTGCCAGCATCTGTGTTAGCATGTCCATAGAAGGTCACAACAATGGCTGCCACCAATGTCCCAGTCCCTGGAGAGGTCTCACCTCTCACTGAGATGCACCCAGAGCCTATCAGGTGAGTCTCTTTTCACCAAAGCCCTGTGCACCTTTCTTTCTGGTGACTTTAGGTTGCTTTCTGAAATGGGTGAGTTTGTATGTGGGCTCTTATAAGAGCTAGCTTTAATTTCTTTGTCGCCCAGCTTTTCTGGGAGTATTCCCTGTTGTTAGTAGCCAGCAAAGCCAGATATTATGCTACTCATCTTGGTTGTGCTGGGCCTAAAAAATTCCTGTAGCAGGAATGCTCCCTGGCTCAGGTCCCCCACTCCTCCAGGGAGGGCTGTGTATCTTTGGGTTGCTCCTGGGCTGCCTTGAAGCATTGTGGCTTGTGAAGGTGGCATTTTTCCTCTCCAGAAGGGAATTTCTGCCTTTTCCACCTCAATTAGGACTGTTGTTTGTTGCAGGGGTTCCTCTTATCCAGTTTTCAGTTCTTTCTCAGGGGTAGTTTTCACAAGAGTAGCTGTAAATGGGCTGTGTCCCTGGGAGGGGGTGAGTTCAGAGTCTGCCTATGCCACTGTCTTGACTTTTCAAATTCTAGATATTTTGACATAGAGGCTCAAGAGGAATTTATTATATGATGCAAAAAATAAAAGCTTGATTATACATTTATTCTTTCTCTATCTTGATTTATAAAGGATATGAAGCAATTTATTAATAAATATATTTGTGTACTTTAAACATTTAGTAAGAATCAGGACCTCATAAAAAAGGATCTTATATAAAGAGTACAACACCAAATCAGCTCAATTAAGGTAACTCTGAGGGGTGTGAGCAAAATAATATGGTCCAGATATGTAGCCTTCTGATATTCTAGGAATGAACTCCATGCTTTTCAAAGAAGACTTCATAGAAACCACAACATTGTTTGACAGTCTGGTTATTAGAAAGTTCTTATGTTGAGACTAACTGTGTCGCTGTAGTTTGCAGGTATGAGTCCTAGTTAGTCCTTTGATGCCAAGCTGTAAGTCTAGTCTCTTCCCATAAAGCTCTCTAAATATAAGAAGATATTATATTATTATCATATTATCTTATGTTGTCTCCTTTTCATACAAAAAATCCCCCAGAACAAAAAAAATCTGGAATGAGCATATATGATTGTATTAACCAAGAATTTATTAAGTGATTACTCTATGCTTAAGACTGTCCTAACTGCTTTATAAAATTGAGAAGGGAGCCCCTCTGATACCAGAGAGAGGAAACTTATTCTGTCATCCATATCCTGATCTTGAAACAGTACTTTTAAATTATATGTACATATATATGTTTATATATATGCTTGTGAATGTACACGAATTTTATATATATATTATATTATACATATATATATGCTTGTGAATATGTATGAATTTTATATATATTATATTATATATATAATATATATGAAATGCATGCCGGGTTCTAAACAATTACTAATGAACTTTTTAGAACATATCCCGTTTATAAGGTGGAGATGAAGCTAAAATCCTAAAACCCACTAACATTTATTAATCTTTTGCTAATGTGCTAGGTATGTTCATGAACTTTAGGTGTTTATCTCATTTAATAGTTACAATAGAAGAAAACTTAAAATGTGGTCAATATTGACGGTGAATTCAAGTGAAAAATATTCTGAAAAGGAGTGGGAAAGAGATCTCAAAGATAATTGTTTATACTGCTTTTCTGCATCTCTACAAGGTTGATAGGTCAGGATTTATGCAATATTTGAGTAGTTATTGTTACTATTCTTACGTTGTTAGACTATTTTGATGGCTATTTAGACAAAGTTTACGAACTCACTCTTCAACTGGATATTTGTTTTTCTTTCTTTTTCTTTTCTTTTTTTTTTTTTTGTGAGGAAGATCAGCCCTGAGCTAACATCCATGCCAATCCCCCTCTTTTTGCTGAGGAAGACCAGCCCTGAGCTAACATCTGTTGCCAATCCTCCTCCTTTTTTTCCCCTTTTTCTCCCCAAAGCCCCAGTAGATAGTTGTATGTCATAGCTGCACATCCTTCTAGTTGCTGTATGTGGGACGCGGCCTCAGCATGGCCGGAGAAGCGGTGTGTCGGTGCGCGCCCGGGATCTGAAGCCGAGCCGCCTGCAGCGGAGCGCACGCACTTAACCGCTAAGCCATAGGGCCAGCCCCTGGATATTTGTTTTGTATACATTTCCTTTATGCGAACGGTAGAAAGTTTTGAAGTTTCAAGTGGCTGTAAATAGAGCTAACAGAGCAGTGATAAAAGGTGTTTCTTTCCTATGGTTACTACAGTAATAAAATAATTTCCTTAGAAAAATAATATAATTTCTCAGGTTATAGTGAAATAAATATTTGATTTGTAGATTATAGGTGTTAATTATTGACATCAGCCAAATATTATTAAAGTTATTGAAGTAATAAATAAATAGAAGCTTGTTGCAAAATAATTCAAAATAATGTGGAAGTATATAGAGCAATTCTGTGCAATGGAAATACAATGTGAGCCACATATATAATTTAAAATTTTCTAGTAGCTACATTAAATAAAGTAAAAAGAAACAGGTGAGAGTAAATAAAAATATATTTTATTTAACTCAGTATACCCAAATATTATTCTTTCAGTATATCACCCACATAAAAATTATTAAGGCATTTTTTTTTGTGCTAAGTCTTTGTAATTTTACACTTGCTACACATCTCAATTTGTACTAGCTACATTTCAAGTGCTTAGTACTGGTGTGTTGCTCATGACTATGGTATTGAGAAGTGTAGCTCCAAAGCGGGGATCAGGAAACTATGGCCTCCGGGCCAAGTCTGACCCTGCACATGTTTTTGTATGGCCCAGGAGCTAAGAATGGTTTTTACATTTTTAAATGGTTGAAAAATAAAATGAATAATAATATTTTGTGATGCATGAAAATTATTTGAAATTCGAATTTCAGTGTTCATAAATAAAATTTTATTGACCATAGCCACACTCCTTCCTCAGTGTTAAGAGCTGAGTAGTTGCGGGCCGGCCCCGTGGCTTAGTGGTTAAGTGCGCGATTTCCGCTGCTGGCAGCCCGGATTCGGATCCCGGGTGCACACCGATGCACCACTTCTCCAGCAATGCTGAGGCCGCGTCCCACGTACAGCAACTAGAAGGATGTGCAGCTATGACATACAACTATCTACTGGGGCTTTGGGGGGAAAAAATAAATAAATAAAATAAAAAAAAAAAAAAGAGTAGTTGCAACCGAGACCATATTTTAGCCCACAAGCCTAAAATATTTGCTTGCTTGCCCTTTTACAGAAAACGGTGGTCAACCTCTGCTAGAGTGCAAGTGAAAATCTCCTTCACAAATACACAATCTCACACGTCTCCAGAAGTAATCACTATTAAGGGTTTTCTGTGTGTTTTTTTAGATGTTTTCCTATATATGTCACACACATATATATATTCTCTAGTTTTATTTCCTTATGTATCTAGAACTTATATTCACACAAAAAAATGTAATGGTATCATTACATGTATACAGTAGTCCCCCCTTATTTGCGGGGGTTATTGAGTATTTCCTTCATGACAGAAAATGAACATTTTAGGCCTTTAATTCTTTGTCTATAAATAGGAAAATTCCACCTATGTTATGGAGTTGGTATGCAAAGTTAGTAATAATTTAGAGCTAATGAAAAATTACCTCGCACAGAGCAGATGTTCAGTCTAGAGCAGCTATTGTGACTGTGTCCAAGACCCCCAGTGGATCCCTGAAACCTTGGATAGTACTGAGCCCTATATATACTATGTTTTTTCCTATACATACATAACTATGATAGTTTATAAATTAGATGCAGTGAGAGGTTAACAACAATAACAATAAAATAGCACAATTATGACAATATACTGTAATGAAAGTTATGTGGATGTGGTCTCTCTGTCTTTCAGTCCAAACCTATTCCTGAATCTGTGTAACCATCCCTTACTTGCAGTAAGTGACTTGGTGTCACTCGTCTCAGAGGATCCCTTGCTGAAGTCTTCGTATAGGTGCAATGCTTCCTGGTGCAACACTTTGCTGTCAGTGGGAACACATTTTCTCTTCATGTTTTTCCACTCACAATTTTAATACCTTTTCCATCTTAGCTAAGAACGTTATCTCACACTGTGGTCTTAACTTTTGCAGTTTGATGTGGGACAGCCAAACTAGCACAAATTTCTTTTTCCTTCTTTCCAACTTCATGGATAGAAGATTTGTTCTTACCATAGATCTTAGTGACCTTAGCATATGATTTTTTTTCTCATTAAGTTGAGAACTTTCACCTTTTCACTTAAAAGAAACACTTTACAGCTTCTCTTTGGCATATCTGAATTGCCAGCGTCACTACTCTTGCGCTTTGGGGCCATTGTTAAGTAAAATAAGGGTGACTTGAACACAAGCACTGCGATACTGCAACAGTTGATCTAATAACCGAGATGGCTAAGTGACTAAGGGGCGGGTAGCGTATACAGCATGGATACGCTGGACAAAGGGATAATTCACATCCTGAGTGGGACAGAGCGAGACAGTGCGAGATTTCATCACACTATTCAGAATGGCATTCAACTTAAAACTTAGGAATTGTTCATTTCTGGAATTTTCCATTAATATTTTTGGACAGTGCTTACCGAGGGTAACTGAAACTGCAGAAAGTGAAGTCGTGGATAAGTTTTCTGTATTCTGATTTCCTTTCTTCACTTAACTATATTTTATATCAATTTCCACATCAGTACTTGTACATATGTTCCTTGTCAGTACAAGTAAGTGTTTTCATGGCAGTGCACATAGATGTTCATCATTCTTTCTAATGATCACATTATATACCATGATATGGTTTACTATATGTTATTTTATCAGTCTCCTGTTAATGAGTTTAATCTCTTTCCTTTCCTCTCCTCTCATCCCCTCCCTCCCCTTCTCTTTCTCTCCCTCTCTTTTTCTATTACAAACAGTGCTGCAGTGAATATATTTGCAGATCTTTGTGTATTGGTACAAATATTTCTGTAGGATAGGTTTCTAGAAGTAAAATTGGATTAGAGGGGTAAGTTTATTATACATTTAGTAGAAGTTGCTAAATTACTCTCCAAAAAGACTATCAATTTACATGTCAGCAGTGTATGATGTACACTTTTTTCCTCACATCTCTCACCAACACTAGATAATCATTAAAAACTTTTTTACCAGTCTAGTTTTATGTACATAATTTAGTATCTCTTTAATATTCTTCTATTTACTAAAGTACTGTTGCTCATTTTAAAAACCAAAAAGAAAAGAAAATTAACCAAGTAAAATATAAAGTGTAAGGGCAAAGTCCCCTGAAATAACATCCAGAAATAACCACTCTTAAATAAATATTCAAGCTAGAAATTTTAGCTTAGGACTGTAATATATTTGTTGCATTTTCATCCTTGTTATTTTTCTTTGAGAGAAAATGACATAGTAAAAAGCAATTATGCTTTAGAATTAGACTTCAGTTGACTTCTTCTCTACCAAACTGTAAAATTTGGTGGCAAAGTTTACTTAACCTTTCTGAACTCAGTTTTCTCATCTGTAAAAATGTGACGGTTAAATTAAATAGGTTTAAGTAATAGATGAAATCACCTATCATAGCTGTTTCATAAAATGTTTGCTTTGTTTATTGTTTCTCTTGCCTTCACTCGCTGCTTTCTTTCTGAGAACAACAAAAGCTACAGTATTTTGCTACTGAAGGACACCTCTGTAACTAGCATAGTATTTTGCATATAAAAAGGACATATTTCCTAAAATACCATGTTTTATTGCAGAAGTTGGCAACCCACGATATGTCAAAGGAGATAGTTGAGAAGTAATATTAGTATAGTGATGGATCTGGACTTGTGGAGAGAAAGATTTATTCCTTTGAGAACTGAGTCTTCTCTCTATCACCTCACACCTCCCCTTCACTTAATCTCCTCTTGTTCCATAACGTTCTACAGCCAAAAGTTTGAATATTGTTATCCTTCCTTTTGGGAAAACATGAATCTTCAGGCATAAAGGAAATATCTTTCTTTTTTCCTTTTGGAAGAAAATCAACTGGATAATCCTGGAATCAACCACACTGAAAAGTTTCTTATGCAGATAATTTGCCTTTGGAAAGTTCTATGCCAAGGCAGAAATACCTTGAAGGTTATGTCTTGGAAAACCCTAGGTGAGGACTCTGCAATATTTAACATATTGTGTGCTACTGGAGGACGTCTCTGTAAATAGCACAGTAATTTGCATAAAAATTTATTCCAGTATTGTTTGGCTGCTAAACTAACAACTGCAGAATCTGTGTCTAGAGGTGGAATGGCTTTTACCCCTTTTCCACACCTACATGAATATGTGCTCTATCCACTCAGTCCGTCATCCAGTAAGCATTTGTGGATTGCCCACCACATTCCAAGCTATAGATACGGAGAGAAAGACAGGACAGGTTCTTTCCTCAATGAAGCCCCCGTGGTAGGACAGGTAAGGGGGAAGGAGAAAGAGATAAGTAAGCCAACATTTTCAATTTATTTTAAAAAGTGCTGTGGTAGTTATGCATGATGGGCTATGGAAGTACAAAGGAGGGACCGCTAACTCAGTCTGAAGAGAGGACGTGTGTTGTGGAGGATCAAGGAAGGTGACCCGGCTAAAGTGATATATGGGATGAATTTTACAGATCAGGGAGTTAGAAGGTGGAAATGGTATTCCAAAAGAGCATGTTCAAAGGCACAGAGGCAGTTTAAGTCAATGAACATTTAATGAATGTCTACCATGTGCCAAGCCCAAGAAAACATGGAGTGTACAGGGAATGGCAAGTGGCTACATGTGACTGGAGCATAAAATACAAATTGGGAATTAGTGGAGGTAGGACTGGAAAGTTTGGCAGGAGCTAAATCATGAAGAGCATCGTACACTATGCTAAATAACTTGGACTTTATCCATAGAGAGCAAAAAGACTGGATTTATGTTCCAGAAATTTGTACTGGTGTCAGTATAGAGAATGAATTCAGGAATACTAATGCTGGAGGCAGGGCATCCAATTAGGAGACTATTATAAAAACATGCAAGAATGAGGGCTTGAGCTGAAGCAGCATCCATGGAAATGGAGAAGGCCAGATATGAGAGAGATTCGAGAAGTGGAATAGGTAGGTCTGGAAACCTAGGAGTCACTATATACAAATCTCTCTCCCTTATCCTTCTGTAGCAGTTTTATTCCTGTTAACTTAGTAAGTTAAAAAAATATGCAGCCCCACGTAGAAATTCATGCCACTAATTTGCATTTAAACTTGTATTATTTACAACTGTTTTTAGTTGCAGATTACAGGAACCTAACTTGAAGTAGCTTATGTGAAGAAGGGGATGTATTTGAATGATACTGGGGTTGGTCTCATCCAGCATGCAGCTAGCTGGATGTCAGGGACAAATGGAACCAGAAACTCAAATGTCACCACGGCACTCATTTCCTGACGTCTCTCTGCATGTTGGTGGTGTCTCTTCTACTACAGATCAGTTTCCTCTATCTTGCAAGAAATGGCCAGCAACAGCTTCTGGGCCTTCCATTCTGTGGTTCCCTCTTCAGAGAGTGACTTCTACTCTAATCCTAAAAAGGACAGATTGGCTCAGCTTGGGACAAGTGCTCACCCACTGTGGCCACAGTTCTATTATAGGCAGCCACCGCTAGATGTATAGGGTTCAAGATATGTGTGTGTTTGAGAGGGGGTGCAGAGAGAACAGCCCCCAACTGGAGGGAGGGGCAGGATAGACAAAACATGGCCACCAAAACTTTGCTGTCAAATCCAACAGATTTCCTCCAGTACCTTTTCTTTGACTTCTGTGCTATAACTGGTGCTACTGACCATCTTTACTTTCTGGAAAACATCTGCCTTAGTTTCTGTTACTGCTTCCCTTCTGACTTAATGCTCGTTCTATATTCCTATACTGATTCCCCTTCCTTTTCTTGCCCCTCATAGTTAATGATGTTCAAAACTCAGTCCATGATATTCTGATCAGTAGATCTCAAATTTTTGTTTGATAGATCTCAAGCTGGTTGCTGCCACCACATTCCCCTGTCTTTACTTTTTCTGGATATGCAGCAGGGAGCGGTGGAGTGCAGTTGGCTATTGCCACTTCTCTTCCAGTTTCCACCAGACACTTGACCACTAGCTCACATCTCTGTTGATCTCATGGATTAAAGGAAGTAAAGAGCCAGTCTTTTCAGAAAGACTCGATTCCCCTGCTTTACTTTCAGAAAATCCATTGTTCTCATGGTTTTAGTAACATCTGTCTGTGAATGACTATTTCCTAACCATCCTACTTCCAGGATACATCTTGTGATCAGTCAGGCTGGTCTTGTTATCCCGTGGACACTGCAAGCATAGTTCTGCCTCCTTGTCTTTGTTCCTGTTCTCCCAACAATCCATATGGTATTCACATATCAAGGCCCAGCTTAAATTCTCTCTTCCATAAAGACTTTCCCGGCCACTCCAGCCCTTTTGATCTCTCTCTCTCTCTCTACTGATGCCCTATTCCAACTTATAATTTCTATTACATGATTAAATTTATCAATTACATTTATCATTTTTGTTATTTTGTCATTGTTGGAGAGCATTATGTGGAAAGACCTGGATTCTTTTTTCTTTAATGAGATATATTTGACATATAACATTGTATTAGTTTTAGATGTACAACATAATGATTTGATACATGTATATATTGTGAAATGATCACCACAATAAGTTAACATCATCTTCACACAGTTACAAATTTATTTTTTCTTGTGATGAGAAGTTTTAAGATCTAATCTTTTTTTTTTTTTTTCGAGGAGATCAGCCCTGTGCTAACATCTGCCAATCCTCCTCATTTTTTGCCGAGGAAGACTGGCCCTGGGCTAACATCCATGCCCATCTTCCTCTACTTTATGTGGGACGCCGCCACAGCATGGCCTGACAAGTGGTGCGTCGGTGCGCGCCCAGGATCCGAACAGGCAAACTCCGGGCTGCTGCAGCGGAGCGCGCGCACTTAACCGCTTGCGCCACTGGGCTGGCCCCGTTAAGATTTAATCTTTTATCGGATTTATCCAACTTTCGGATATACAGTATAGTACTATTAACTATAGTCACTATGCTGTAAATTACATCCCTAGGACTTATGTACCTTATAACTGGAAGTTTGTACCTTTTGATCACCTTCACCCATATCCCCTACCCCGCTATTCCACCTCTGGCAACAACCAATCTGATCTCTGTGTCTATGGGTTTGTTTTTTTGTTTTTAGATTCCACATGTAAGTGAAATCATACAGTATTTGTCTTTTTCTGTCTGACTTATTTCACTTAGCATAATGCCCTCAAGGTCCATCCATGTCGTCGCAAATGGCAGGTTTTTCTTCTTTTTTATGGCTGAATAACATTTCATTGTATATGTATATGTACCACACCTTCTTTATCCATTCATCTGTTGATGAACTTTTTTTTTTTTTTTGGTGAGGAGGACTAGCCCTGAGCTAACATCCTATGCTAATCCTCCCCCCTTTTTTTTCCTTGAGGAAGAGTGGCCCTGAGCTAACATCCATGCCCATCTTCCTCTACTTTATATGGGACGCCGCCACAGCATGGCTTACCAAGCAATGCGTCGGCACGTGCCCAGGATCTGAACCTGCAAACCCAGAGCCACCGAAGTGGAGCACACGCACTTAACCGCTTGCGCCACCAGGCCGGCCCCTGTTGATGGACTCTTACATTGTTTCCGTGTCTTGGCTATTGGAAATAATGCTGCAATGAATATGGGGGTCCAGATATCTTTTTGAGATAATGATTTCATTTCCTTTGGATAAATATCCAGAAGTGGAATTGCTGGATCATATGATAGTTCTATTTTTAATTTTTGAGGAACCTCCATACTGTTTTCTATAGTGCCTGCACCGATTTACATTACCACCAACAGACTTCCCTTTTCTTGTCTTTTTGTCTTGTCCCTATTTCTTGTCTTTTTCATAATAGCCATTTTAACAGATGTGAGGTGGTATGTCATTGTGGTTTTGATTTGCATGTCCCTGATGATTAGTAATGTTGAGCAGCTTTTCATGTTCCTTCTGGCCATTTCTATGGATACTGATACCAGCTTTGATACTAGTTAGGAATATAAAATTGGGCAAGTGACTTGACCTCTCTGTGAGTTGGTTTTCACACGTGTAGAATAAAGGCACTGACTTGGTTCTGGAAAACAAAGGAAAATGTTACACATTTGATTCCATAGGAATTCAAAATTCCTTTGAAGCAAAATACATGACAAGCAAGGTTAAAAGACACATGACTGGCAAAAATGTGTGTAACGTATGTGAAAAGGATTAACATTCTACTATAAAAGTGCCTTCAAACAAATAACCCAGTAGAGAGTGGACGGTTCACAAAAGAAATTACACAAATGATTAATAACCACCTGAAAAGGTGCTTATTCCCCGCTAGTATTAGGGACTTGCAAATTAAAACACCATGAGAAGCCATTCCTCTCCCCTAGAAAGATTTACTTTCTATCTAGAGTTGGAGAATATAGAACCACAAAGGCACATTGTTGATAAGAGTATAAAGTGATATAGCTTTATACTCTGAAAATGTTAAATGTACATTTGATTTATCAAACTCATCTCCAGGACTGGATCCTGCAAAAATACTTGGACAAGGATATAGATAGATATATAGATATAGATATATATACTGTCCTGATAGCAGGACAATTTGTAGTATTATAAATAATATAAATTCCCATCAATAGGAAAATGCTAGGTAGTCACTGAAAAGAGTTGAGAGAGGACTGCATTCAGCTACATTCATAGCCATGAATAGATATCAATTATTTTGCAAGCTGCAAAACCATACAATATGATCTCATTTAAAAAAAAAAGAGAGAAAGTATCTGTATTTAAATATATACTTAAAACTTCATTGATCTGTTCATGGGCCTAGAAAATTATTTGGAAGGAGTCACACCAAAGAGTTACAAAGAGCTACCCTTAGGGATTGGAAGTAGGAGGAAGTGAAGGGAGGAATTTTCACTTTTTAAACATGGCTGCAATTGTTAAGATTATCTGTTTTCTTTTGTTTTGGTGAGGAAGAGTGTCGCTGAGCTAACATCTGTTGCCAATCTTCCTCTAATTTTATATGTGGGCTGCCACCACAGCATGGCTTGATAAGCAGTGTGTAGGTCCATGCTCAGGATCTGAACTTGTGAACCCTGGGCTGAAGTGGAGCATGTGAAACTTAACCACTACGCCACCGGGCTGGCCCCCAGATTATCTGTTTTCAATATGTTAATCTTATCTCTCTAATTAGTTAACTCTTTGGCTCCGGATAATGTCATCTCTTCCTCATAGCACTTACCATGGTGCTGATCATTTAAACACTTGACTTCACTCTCTTCTTGCTTGCGTGGTTTCTGACTAGTAGTCTGCTGTAATTTTTATCCTTATTCCTCTATAGTAAGGTTTCCCCTCACCCCCCTCTAGCTTCTTTCAAGATTTTCTTTTCATCTTTGGTTTTCTGCAGTTTGAATATTATATACCTAGGCATGAATCTTTTTGGTATTTATCCTATTCAGTGTTCTCTGAGCTTCCTGGATCTTTAGTTTGGTATCTGTCATCAATTTTGAAATATTCTTGGTCATTATTACTTCAAATATTTCTTCTGCTCTGTTCTCTCTTTCTTCTCTCTCTGGTACTCCAATTGTGTGTGTGTTATACCTTTTGAAATTGTCCCACAGTTCTTGGACGCTCTTGTCTTTTTCATTCTTATTTTCCCTTTGCATTTCAGTTTGGGAAGTTTTAATTGACATCTCTTCAAGCCCACTGAGTGGTTTTGATTTCTAGCATTTCCTTTTGATTCTTAGAGTTTCCATCTCTATGTTTATGTTATCCATGTTGTCTCCCTTGTTGTCTATTTTTTTTGCATTTGAGCTCTTAACATATTAATCACAGTTATTTAAAATTCCCTATATGATAAAAAATCTGTGCCATATCTGAGTTTGGTTCTGATGCTTGCTTTGTCTTTTCAGGCTGTCCTTTTTCTTGCCTTTTAACATCGCTTGTAATTTTTTTGTTGAAAATCAAACATTATGTATCAGGTAATAGTAACTGTGGTAAATAGGCTTTTAGTGTGAGGTTGTAATGTTAATATGGCTAGGAGTTGGGCTGTGTTTAATGTTTTCTGTAGTTATAGGCTCCAAAGGCTTCAAATTTATCTAGTATCCTGCTTTTGTATCTCCTGTTGTTTTAGGGCTTTACTAAGGATTCTTAAATAAAGTCTGTGTCTTGCAGCTCTTTCAGCTATAATCCATTGTTATTATACTGGAGCCCTGATGGTGTGGTGGTAAAGTGTAGGAGAGGGGAAGTGTTCTATAATCTTATGATTAAATCTCAGTCTTTTAGTGGGCCTGTGTCCGTGGATGTGACCTTTACAAATATCTCTTGGCTCCCCCAACCTTTGTGAGGCAGGGAAGCTAGAGAGGGCTGGAGTTGGAGAAATGCCCTTCCCCCAGGTTTGATAAGTCTCTGGTAAAGTTCTTCCCTCTGGAGAGTGGGCATTTGTAGGGGAACACTCTGGATGTATTTCACAGTGGTCACTTTTCCCCTCTCCCTGCTGCAGCCTTGAGAGGATCTTTCTTAGCTTTTTACCATAAGAACCTGGTGAGGTTTCTGGATGTAAAACTCACAGAAGTGTGGACCCCCCTAAGGCCACAGCCCCCAAAAGATTCTCACTCTTATGCTAGTCCACTCTCAGCCTCCAGCAGTTCATCAAATTTACCATTTAAGTGTCCCTACCAGTGTATGGCTCTAGCACTTCTGCTCCAGGTAAGCAGATTTCAGCTGTGACTCGCTGGGTTTCTTCATCTTGCCAGATTTCAAGGTGGCAGATAGCCTTGCATCCTCAATTCTCTAATGAGTCCAAGAAAAGACATTGATTTTCAGTTTATTTAGCTTCTTGCTTGTTGTCAAGAGGATAGTGATGGCTTCCAAGCTCATTACATGTTGGCGGTGAAATGTGCTGAGCGCTTAGTAGCCACTAAATAAACTGTTTATTAGACAGTAGGGTTTTGTGTATTTGTTTAAGAACTTTATTTTTTGTTCTGGGAATTGGCAACTTACAAATAAAAACACATGTAAATGAAAAATTAAAGCTGTCTACCAATGCTTAGAGAATTATAATGTGAAAGAGAGATGTGGTTTGTTCTCAATGGCATCAAAAGATCTATTAGTGGAAATTTTGTATATGTAGGCAGATCTTAATTCACTACAAGAACCTTCTAGGAAAATTGTTCAACAATGTTGGAAATGTAGTTTATGAATTTGAACATCCATTTCTTTTTGTTGTTGTTGTTTTTTGTTTTTTGTGAGGAGGACTAGCCTTGAGCTAACATCCCATGCCAATCCTCCTCTTTTTTGCTGAGGAAGATTGGCCCTGGGCTAACATCTGTGCCCATCTTCCTCTACTTTATATGGGACGCCGCCACAGCATGGCTTGAGAAGCGGTGTGTCAGTGCGCGCCCGGGATCTGAACCTGCGAACCCTGGGCCGAAGCGGAGCGCGCACACTTAACTGCTATGCCACCGGGCCGGCCCCTGAACATCCATTTCTAATTGTGAGTTGATTTGGGAATGCTGCTAAGTTTTTCCTTCTCCCCTGGGTGAGTATGTGAAAGCAGAAGCTGGGTGACAGATCCTCAGGTACTTACAGTGAAGGATGAACGATCTTGGATGAGAGGTGGCACTATATAACTTCCAGTGTGGAGATTCTTTGATTCTCAGACAATGTGTCCTTTAAACCTCCCAAAGGAGAAAAAGTCTATTAATTTTTGTCTAAATAGAGTTTAAAAAGTCCATTAGTTTTTGTCTAAGCAGAGTTTAAATCCATTTACACACTTATAATGGTGATAGCCTTTGAGGAAGCTGATGTACAGTGTCCTGAACCCCATTCTAGGTTTGCATGGTTTGGCATGGAGTTCCTCTGCAGTGAGAGATTGCGCATGTGTTACTAGCCCAGCCTGTAGCCATACATCTAAATGAGACCCCGGTGGGCAAATTTGCATGTATGTATAGTGCCGGGATGTTGCGACATTGCTCACAAGTGTGTCTGTGAGGCAGAGGAGAGAGAATATGCCTTGTGCACAACCTCCTGTGAAGTGACTTTCCCCTTATGCAGGAACTTATGTGTAGGGAAGAGATAGGCTAAAGATGTCTTAAGATTTATCTTCATTGCCGGGAAACTGCTGTGTGTAGCAAGCTTGCTGAAAATACAAAGCTTGTCTGCGGTATGGCTACTTTGTATTGCTTTTCACTAAAAGCTTTATTGTTAATGATAAAAGAGGGAAAGACCTTGGTTGGTTGGTTTACATCTTACTGTTTTATTTTGAAGAAACGTTCATGTTCCCAAAGGTTAAAAAATAAACCACGTCTTTTAAAAGTTGTTTTTAAGGGCTAAGAAATACCACTTTGAAATAATAATGTTTCTGAATTTTATATAATTCACATTCTGTGAACTCTATAAAATTCATTGGTTTTTTCCTCTAATCGACCCCAGATATCTTTATGAATGTATTTTTGTATGTTCTAGGAACCACTTATATTGACTTCAATATACTTATTAAGGAGCTGAGTTCAGAAAATTTAGGTTTTTGCCCAAGTCACATTTGATTGTTAGTGGCAGAGTTGACAGGTTTTATGTAAAGTGATCCTTTCTTAGCACTCAGAATTTAAAGTTTTTAAATTAAGGTATAATTTACATACATTAAAATTGACCTTTTTTAATGTTCAGTTCTGTGCTCATGTAACCACCACCACAATCAAAATGTAGACTATTTCCATGAACCAAAAGAAAAAACTCAACCTTGCCCTTTTAAAGTTTTGTATTTTACTTTTAGGTTTATGGTCCATTTTCAACTTTTGTGCGGAAGTATAGATCTAGTTATTTTACTTTTTTTCTTCCTCCCTCCCTCCCTTCCTTCTTGCCCTTCCTCTCTCTCTCCCTCCCTCCCTCCTTCCTTCCTTTCTTCCATAAGTGGATATCCAATTATTCAAGGACTATTTGTTGAATTGCTCTTTTGTTTTTATTGAAAATCAATTCACCATATATGTGCATGTCTAGAATTTCTAAGCTCTTGCTTCTATTTCATGGATCTATATGTCTATAAACTGGTACATTTTAAATTCTTTAGTGTGGTTAAGACCTAACTCTTATTGCCATCATTATCTCACTACTTACTTAAGCTGTGACAGGCCAAAAACGTACATAGCAAAGCTCTGTACATATATAGAGAGAGACTTTTTAAAATGTCTTACGTAACTGTAACGCATCGACATTTATATTTCAGAGCTAAAATACAGAGATTACATTTGGATCAACATCTTTGGTACTTATATCCTAAAACTACTTATGTTGCCAATATAATGAAATGAAAATGTTAACTTGTTTAGACCTGTCATATGAAAATATTTCAGATATCACAATGAAACCATTTATGCCATCCTGGTTGTCTCTGGTCCCACAATTACTTTCTAGTTTCTAGAAAATCTGTTTCAATATTAAAAGTATTCAAGAGTAAAACATTGCTAAGAAAGTAGAGATATTTCTTTCCCTAAACTCCTAGTAAAAGTCTCTTTGTTTTTGTCTAACTTCATCTTGTCTGGCCTGAGTTTGAGTTGCAGAGTATGCATCAAGATTGGAGGAACCCCAGCTTCTCCCTTGCCTACATCCAAAGCAACACTTCTTTGGTTCTTTTGACAAGAACTGTATTCTGCCAGGTGTACATTTCAACAATGTTGGAAATGTAGTTTATGAATTTGAACATCCATTTCTTTTTGTTGTTGTTGTTTGTTTTTTGTGAGGAGGACTAGCCTTGAGCTAACATCCCATGCCAATCCTCCTCTTTTTTGCTGAGGAAGATTGGCCCTGGGCTAACATCTGTGCCCATCTTCCTCTACTTTATATGGGACGCCGCCACAGCATGCCCTCCAAGCCCATATTTAGCTGTAGGTAAATTTTGTCTCTATTGTTGGGGGTGGTGGGAGTGCAGGGAGCAAGGGATGGAACACCAACCACTAAAAACTATGCTCCTTACACCTCCAGGGTCTGGGGTTCTAGATTAGTCACCCATTCCTGGGGTAACCAGGGCTGTAGAAGGGAGAACAATGAGAAGGGAAGTTTTTCACCTTGACCCAGAGAACCCTGAGCTACTCTGTTCTCTTCCCCAGTGACTCTTATTCTCGTATGAATAAGCACCGTCATTCGCAGACTGCAGCTACCTCCCACTCTGTACCATGCACATGACTAAGTACCGGATTCCAGAAAGTTGCAGCTAGGCTTACAGATAGGGACCTGCTAAGGGTCACACTAGGTTGCTTCCGTTATACTGTGGTGTTTCCTGCTCGCCAAAGCCTGGCTCCCCCTCTTCCAATTGACAGCTTGCAGAGTATGCCTCTGAAGGGGCGTTGCCCCAACATGCTTTGACAGCTCCCAGAGGGCAAGCCATTGCCCTTTTCTTGATGTCATTTCTCTCCCTCCCTGATAAAGTGAGTTGTCCTCCTTGCCATCCCCTCTGCCTAGGTCAGAGCACAACTCATTAGGCCAGCCTTGGGGGTTTACAGAGTTCCTCAGCACTTTGTGACACTCCCCCCCGCTCCGCCCCCATCCCCACCCCATCCCAGTGTTATAACAGAGCCTTTTATCTCCTTTCTCTTGAGGGCATTACAGCCAGGAATAACTAGCTGGGTGACACTAAATGAAAATGCTTTCTAAGCCTTCTGATTCAGCCACCCGCCCTCACTGTGCTCCTGTTTTCCTTATTTGTAGGGACTGCGGTAGCTGGAGAGCATCTCCCTGCACCCTTAATGACCCAGCACTTGGAGCAGCAGCCAGCTGGGGCCAGAAGAGAAGCTGATTTTACCTGCAGGCTTCATCACTTTGTTTGCTTTCCAAATTTCAGTCTTCTAGGGAGGCGCCTGTGCAAATGGTCTCAGGGCCTTTAGTCATGCCTCCCCTTGCCCTCTTTTCCAAGGCGTGACTCCCAGAGTCAGCCATTTTAAAATTTGGTGTGTAGTCTTCTAGATTCTTTTATGCGTTTTTAAAAACATACATAGGGTGATACTACACAGACTGTAGTCTTCTTTATTTACATCTGTGTTGATGGCATTTAGCATGTTCTCAGCTGCATGAAATTCCATTGTGTAGTTATAGCATGATTTACTTCACCAGAGCCATATTGACTGATGTTCACGTTGCTCCAATTTTCAGATATTGTGAACAACAGTCCCATGAACATCTGTGTACATACATCTTTGTGTACCTGAACAATGATTTGCTTAGGATGTATCTTTACAAGTGGAATTGACGAGGTTTATATTTTGGTACACACTACCCTTTAGAAAAGCAGCACCATTTATGCTCCTGCCAGCAGGACATAAGGATCACCTTTTCCCTACACTCTCGCCAGCCTTGGGTTTTATCATTCTTTTTCATCTACCTCAGACTATACCCATACCAGGGGAAACATAGTATTTATTGTTTCAGTTTATATCTCTTTGAATATTAATGGAGTTGGGTATCATTTCATATACTTAACAGTCATTTGGATTTTTCCTGTGAATTACCTGTTCACATCTTTTGTCTACTATAGTGTTCATCTTTTTTGTATTGAGTTGTAAGAGTTCTTTATGTAGTAAAGATATTAACTCTTTTTCTTGTGTGTATATTGTGGCTATTTCCCTGTTTGTTGTTTGTCTTCTAATTTTGATTCTAGTGTCTTTTGCCAAACTGACTTTAAAATTTTTATGCAGTCAAGTGTGTCGATATTTTCCTTCGTTCCTTCTGGTTTTTCACTCTTTTCCTACTCAAAGATTATAAAAATATTTACATTTATTCGTTGTTCCTAATGATTTTTAAAAATCTTCTAAGCATGAAGAATCTGTTTTGTAAAGGAAAGGAATATTGTAGGATGACTCCCTATGCTGAATGGATACGGGTACTATGAAGTCACTTCTTGGCAGGTCTAGTGAAATAGAATCTGATGAGTACCAGAGAAGTTGAATAGAACCAAGAGCCCAGTTTGATGATGTTGGTTGTGTCTACACAGTTGTTTATACAATTGCCCCAGATGTTTCATAAGTAAATAAAAGGTAGAACCTAGGATTCTCTTGTTATTAAGTTAAACAAATCTTTTGTTTCCAGTCTTGACCAAACATATACCAGTTTTATAAATTTTAGACCACTAACCAGTTGGCCTAGATTTTTCTGTATAAGCGGAAAGAAGCCTGGCTAACCAATATGTTATTAATTACTGTTGTAGTCACTCTGAGAAACAGAAAGGACACCCTCTCAAAATTTGTTTCAGATGTCGAGACTGATGACACCACACACACACCATGTGGATATGAAAAGGTTATTATGTGCATAATAGAGGTCTCTGGAAGAGTAGGGCAGGCATTCCAGGAGGTCTGAAATGGCTTGAGAGTAAGGAAAGGAGACTGGCTTATTTATTGTGCTTAGGGGTGGGGCTGGGGAGAGGGTTCCTGTGTGTGAGCAGGGACATGCCTGGTTTGAATCTTCCTCTGGCGTCAAAGGAGCGGACACCATCAGCTTGCCCAGATGTGGGGCAAAGTGAGGGATGTGGCTTAAAACCTGATAGTGGTCAGACTCTTGATGATAACCACCAATAACCAAACAGTTATATTTATATATCCTTAGCCTCCTGGAAGTGCTGAAAGGTGGATGCACCAGTATATTGAAGAGTTCACTCCTGCAAAATGCTAGTTTACACCCAAAGGTCTTTATGTATTTATTAATAGCCAGAGAAAACCAACCAACCAAAAACCTTTAAAAAAATTAAGATATTTGTCAGAAGCTCCAGATAATCATGCTGTGGGTGTTCACCACATCTAACCTGAGGCTCCTCGATAGCCTAGACATTTATGTTGAGATGGATTTTAAATGACTTCCTCAGCCACATGGACTTATACATGTATGGTCACATATATGACCTTATACTCCTCTAACAGTAAAGCCTCAGTCCTGAGTTTTGCATTACTTGATGATTAGGTTACTAATGTCCTATGAATTAGATGTCAGCAATGCATTTATTTCTAGAAGCTGAGTATCAAAGCTTGGGTAAACTGTGGCTATTTTCTTTTGTGAAAATTCTATTCATTGATATGTGATTTTCTCATTTCCTCCTGAAATCGCTCCATCATTGTCAGTAATTTTATTCTCTCCCTTTAGGCAGCAGTTACTGCCCTTGACTGCTTGCTTTTCGGATTTTCTTTCTTGGTGACCACTTTCAACAGTACAAACTGACATAGTGGAGCATTTATTTCTTAGATATTCTTGCTTTTGTTAAGAGTGTCAATGGCCATTTGATCTCAGTGGGTTCTTCAGCTTAGTTACATATATCTCTGTGAACATATTTAGTCCTGAGATAAATTTGCCTTCATGTTCAATACTAATTTTCAAGGCCTGAATGATGGGTTGGGAAAACTGAAGAATCAAATATTACTTGTTTTTTCATCACCTAATGCTATGTTATTTTTTCTCCATTTAATGTTATCAATTTTTGCCTTCTGTAAAATCTTGTCGTATACTAGGCTCTTGAGTCATAAATTCTATTTGTAGTGAATTGTTTTTAAAGAGTTAGTATTCTTTCCTTTTGTTTCATGCTGCTACGTCTTGTTTAATCTTTTGATCCCTGCTCTTCCTACGTAGGTTTTTGTTGTATATACATATAGGTTGCTCTCTTTTTCAAGATATTCCTCAAGAGCCTTTCACTGCATAAATCCTTTATATTCCATTTTTCTGCTTGTTGGAATTCCAAACCAGAGATTTCTGAGAGATGAATAGCAATTTTACACTTAGATCAAGTTCATGGAGTTGAGCGATTTCTTTACTAGACATATTTGGCAAATATAAAAACTGTTAATATAGAAACTTGGAAAATTAAAAATGGGAAAGTAACAGTCCTTGGTCCAGCTTTCTTGGAAAATGTTGAGCAAATTTTCACTTAAAGTAGAGGCAATAATCTTCCTGTCAAAAGAGTGATGTTGGCTCCCTGTACTTAAAACCAGAAACTCGATAGTAAAATACAAAGGGACTGTGCTGTCAGCATTAACACAGATTAGATTTGTTTCTTAAGTCAAATGGAATTAAATCACTAAGCTCTGGACTCAGTAAAATTTCAGCAAGTACTGTACAACCCTGACAGAACCTATGTTATAACATGACCAATGTAATCATTATAATCTTCTATCAACATTACATTCAACATACCTACACATTAATTATTGAAAGATAACTATATCTTGTTCCTTATGAAAATAAATGTACTACTGTTATGATGATGAAATAGCACTATAAAAGTGTAATCATGATGTTATCAGACATAACCTCCAAGAACAGTTGTCTAAAATGTTAAACTTTAATATGATCCTCCAACATTACTATTTACTGTTCTAGTTTATGGTTAAATTCATAAGGTAGTATGGCAATATCAAATATTGTTATCTTATTAACCATTAGAATGTTCCTATTATCTTTTTAAAAGTCTGAATAAATCATAGAGCCTTGTTCAGGGGCTCCTATATTAGTAAATAATTACGTGTTCCTCTTGGTCAGTGAATCAGATTCCAGCCTGTGATTGCATGGCACCTAAAGCATTTGGAGAGGCTGGAATTAGGAGTAGCGTGATGTTTGCATGTTTCTAATATGTAGTATCCGTACTAAAGATTCTAAAACTCCACTGGTGTGATAGTTAATTTTATGTGTTAACTTCACTAGGCTGTGGTGCTCAATTGTTTCGTCAAACATGAGTCAAGGTGTTGCTGAGAAGGTATTTTTTCAGATGTGATTAACATTTAAATCAGTAGACTTTGAAGCATTTTACCCTCCATAATGTGCATAGACCTTATCCAATCAATTGAGGGCCTGAAGAGAAAAGACTGAGGTCCTCAGAAGAAGAGAAATTCTGCCTCCAGACTGCTTTCGGACTCAAGACTGCAACATCAACTCTTTTCTAGGTCTCCAGCCTGTAGTCTGCTCTGCAGATTTCAGGCTTGCCAGCCCCCACAGTCACATGAGCCAATTCCTTAGAATAAATCTCTCTCTCTCTATATATATATCTTATTGGTTCTGTTTCTCTGGAGAACCCTGACTGATACAACTGGCAATTTAAAAATGAATAATCTAAAATATAGATGATCAATAGAAGAAAACATAGGCAGTAAGCTCCATGACATTGGTCTTGGTGATAATTTTTTGGATCTGACTCCATAAGCAAAGGCAACAAAATAAAAAATAAACAAATGGGCTTATATCCAACTAAAAAGCTTCTGCACAGCAAAGAAAATCATCAACAAAATGAAAAGGCAACTTACTGAATGGGAGAAAATATTTGCAAATCATATATCTGATAAAGGGTTAATATCCAAAATATATAAAGAACTCATACAACTCTGTAGCAAAAAACCAAACAGTCTGATTAAAAAATGGGCAGAGGATCTGGATAGACATTTTTCCAAAGAAGACATACAGATGGCCAAGAGGCACATGAAAAGATGCTCAATACCACTAATCATCAGGAAAATGCAAATCAAAACCACAATAAGATATCACCTAACACCTGTTAGAATGGCTATTATCAAAAATAATAAAAAAAGACTATTATCAAAAAGAACAAGTGTTGGCAAGGATGTGGACAAAAGGGAACCCTTGTGCACTGTTGGTAGGAATGTAAATTGGTGCAGCCAGTATAGAAAACAGTATGGAGATTCCTCAAAAAATTAAAAATGGAACTACCATATGATCCAGCAATTCCATTTCTGGATATTTATCTGAAGAAAATGAAAACACTAATTTGAAAAAATATAGGTGTCCCCATATTCATTGAAGTATATTTACACATACTGAGCCAAGATATGGAATAACCTAAGTGTCCATTGATGGATGAATGGATAAAGAAGATGTGGTGTATATATATACACACACATGCACACACACAATGGAATACTATTCAGTCATAAAAAAGAATGAAGGCTTTCCATTTGTGGCAACATGGATGGAGCTTGAGGGCATTATAATAAGTGAAATAAGTCAGACAGAGAAAGATAAACACGTTATGATCTCACTTAAACGTGGAATCTAAAAGTCAAAACAAACAAAAAACAAAGCTCATAGATATGGATAACAAATTGGTGGTTTCCAGAAGGGAGGGGGACGGGCGGTGGACGAAATGGGTGAAGGTGGTCAAAAGGCACAAACTTCCAGTTATAAAATAAATAAGTCATGGAATGTAATGTACAGCATGGTGACTGTAGTTAATAATACTGTATTGCATATTTGAAAGTTGCTAAAAGTAAATCTTAAAAGTCCTTGTCACGATAAAAAAAATTTTATAAGTATGTACAGTGATGGATAGTGACTAGATTTATTGTGATCATTTTGCAATGTATACAAATATCAAATCATTACATTGTACACCTGAAACTAATATATGTCAATTATATCTCAATTTAAAAAAAGACTCCAATATGTAATAATGCCTTTACGTTGGTTTTTCTGTAAACTCTGTTCAGCCTTTTATTTTAATCTAAAGGATATTTTTGAAATTATTTACTTTTAATTGTTTCATCCTGAACAATTGTTTCTGTGTTTTGGGACCTATTGGGTATTGTGTTCACACTGAAGTTGAAAGATGGCTTGTGGGTGTGTGCGTGGTGATAAACTATAGAGAGAAGAATTATGATATTAATTTCCTGTCTGAAAAGATAGAGTTGACTGAATTATGGGCCTTTCCCATGCTTTGAACACCTTGTTTAACATATCTCTTGACAAATTACAAAATGAATGTTCCTCTTGGGCTAGGGCTGAGATGCAGAGCAAATTACACTCCTTATGCCCTCTTTCCTTGCCCTTCCACTCCAGCATTTCTTTTTAAAGGTAAAATCAGGTTAATCTAGAAGGAGAAAGAAGTCACAGAATGGTTATGTGGTCTGAAGTTTGTGTGTGGAAGTGAGGAGAGGCAGGTGTATTCTCTTTGGTGGTGCCAGTGGTGGTAGTGTTACAGCTCAAATGGGCTCAGAGAGCTCCAACTGATGTAGTATCTTGCTACTCTCATTCCCATCTATCACTGCATAGTTACTAATTAGTAAAATAGCACAGGAACCCCTGAGATATCTGGCCTCTGGTTATCTCTCCTTAGGCTTTTAGTCATTCACTTGTACATGCCATCAACATTAATTGAGCACCTGGTATGTGCCAGGACTTGTGTTCACAGCTGGTATTATAGAATATGAGTAAAATTCAGCTTCTGCCCCAGATAGATTATGCTCTACTTTATAAGATAGCATGACAAGTACTAGAACAAAGATTTGTAAAAATGAACCGTGGAAAGACCATCCTTTCTCCACTTTGCCTTCTTTGTCACAAATCTAGGCTTGAGTCTGTTTCTGGATTCTATTCTGTGCCACTAGTCTATTTGTCTTTCTGTGCACTAATACCACACTGTCATATTTACTGTATTACTTATTTATAATAAGTTTTGATATCTGATTTGGTCCTCCTATTCTGCTCTTCTTCAAGGTCGTCTTGGCTATTCTTGGCCCTATACATTTTCACATAAATTTTAGAATCACTTTGTCCGTTTCTACAAAAAAACTTTTTGGGATTTTGTTTGGAAGAGATCAATTCGGAAGAACTGACTTATTTATGATGTTGAGTTTTCCAATGGTATATATCTCCATTTAAGTCTCTCAATAATGTGTTATAGTTTACTGCATAAAGATCTTACACATATTTTGTTATATTTATTTCTAGAAAAATGATTTTTTAAATGCTATTGTATAAGGAATATTTAAATTTTTCATTTTCTAATGGTTGCTTGTGTACAGAAATATAGTTGTATATTTATATAGAAATACTTTAAATCCAGCAAATTTGCTAAATATGCCAATTCTAATAATTTATTTGGACATTATTTTGAACTTTCAACACACTTAATCATATTGTCTGTAAATAAGGACACTTTTAATTCTTCCTTTTCTATTCTTATAATACCTCCTGACAAAGCAGGCTAGTTCAATATTCAAAAACCAATCAATGTAATTAACTCACCATATCAACAGATGAAAGAAGAAAATGCGTGTGATAATTTCAATAGATGCAGAAAGAGCATTTGACAAAATTCAATATCCATTGATGATAAAAAGTCTCAGAAAACTAGGAATAGAAGGGAACTTCCTCAAACTGGTGAAGGATGTATACAAAAAACCTACAGCTAACATCAAACTTGATAAGACTGCATGCTTTCCCTCTAATGCTGGGACTAAAGCAAGGAAGTCCACTGTTACTACTCCTATTCAACATTGTACTGGAGATCGTAGCCGGTACCTAGGATTTATAAGTCCTGGAGATGTAATGTACAACATAGTGATTATAGTTAACAATACTGTATTGTATATTTGAAAGTTAATAAGAGATTAGATCTGAAAAGTTCTCATCACAAGGAAAAAAAATTGTAACTATGAGTGGTGATAGATGTTAACTAAACTTATTGTGGTAACCATTTCACAATATATACATATATCAAATCATTATGTTGTACATCTAAAACTAATATAATGTTATATGTCAATTATATCTCAACTTAAAAAAAAGCTACTAGAGCTAATAAGTGAATTTAGCAAAGTTATAGGATACTAGGTCAATATACAAATATCAATTATGTTTCTATATACTAGCAATGAACAATTAGAAATTAAAAATGTAAAAAGGTACCATTTACAATAGCACCAAAAAATATTTAAATATAAATCTAACTAAATGTGTACAGGATCTGTATGCTTAAAACTATAAAACACTGATGAAAGAAATCAAAGATCTAAATAAATGGAGAGACATATGTTCATTGGAAGACTCGATATTGCTAAGATGTCACTTCTCCCCAAATTGATTCAACACAATTTCAATCAAAATCCCAGCAAAACTTTTTACAGAAATTGAGAAGCTGACTCTAAAATTTTATGAGGAAAGGCAAAGGACCTAGAATAGCCAAGATGACTTTGGGGAAAGAACAAAGTTGGAAGGACTAAATTACTTGATTTCAAGATTTATTATAAAGCTACAGTAATCCAGATAGTGTGATATTAATGAAAAGATAAACACATAGATCAGTGGAACAGAATAGAAAGTCCAGAAATAGGTCTACACATATATTGTCAATTTTCAACAGAATTGCAAAGGCAATTCAATGGAGAAAGGGTAGTCTTTTCAACAAATGGTGATTGAACAAGTGGACAACCACATGTAATAAAATGGACTTTGATCCATACCTTGTACCTATACAAAAGTCAACACATAATATATCATAGACCTAAATAAATGTAAAACCTAAAACTATAAAACTTCTAGAAGAAAACAAAGGAGAAAATTTTTGTGACTTTGGGTTAGGCAAAGATTTCTTAGATATGCATAATGTATAAAAGAAAAAAAATAGGTTGTCAAAAACTGGAAACAACCCAAATATCCCTCAACTGGGGAGTGTATAAACAAACTGTGATACGTTTGTACCACATGCAACAAATGGATGAATTTCAAATACATTGTACTAAGTGAAAGAAGCTAGCCTCAAAAGCCTACATCCTGTATAATTCCATTATATGACATTCTGGAAAAGGCAACGTTATAGTGACAGAGAACGGGTCTGGTAATATTGGAGGAATGGTTTGACTACAAAGAAGTAGAATAAGGGAATTTTTTGCAGGGGACAGTAATGGAACTGTTCTGTATGACTCTATACAGTTGTCAAAACTGTACACTAAAAGGGTGAATTTTACTATAAGTAAATTACACTTAAGTGGGAAAAAAAGCTTCTACAATGGGATAAATTCATAAAAGTAGAATTACTGAGTCATCTGGTATACATAGTTTTTATTCAACGCTAAACTGCCTTCCAGGAAGATGGCTCAATTTAGATTCTCTCTCCCCATCCCTGCAGGTTGATTATTTTAATTTTTGCCAAACTGATAAGTAAAAAAAATGTTATCTTTATATTGTTTTATTTTCATTAAAAATTTTTTTTATTGATGTCATAATAGTTTATAACATTGTGAGATTCCAGTTGTACATTATTATTTGTCACCATATAAATGCGCCCCTTCACCCCTTGTGCCTACCCCCCAATTCCTTTCCCCCTGGTAACCACCAAACTGTTCTCTCTGTCTGTGTGTTAATATATATTCCACATATGAGAGAGGTCATACGGTGTTTGTCTTTCTCTGTCTGGCTTATTTTGCTTAACATAATACCCTCCAGGTCCATCCATGTTGTTGCAAATGGGACGATTTTATCTTTTTTTATGGCTGAGTAGTATTCCATTGTATATATATATACCACATCTTCTTTATCCAGTCATCTGTTGAGGGACACTTGGGTTGCTTCCACGTCTTGGCTATAGTGAATAAAGCTGCAATGAACACAGGGGTGCATAAGCCTCTTTGGATTGTTGATTTCAAGTTCTTTGGATAGATACCCAGAAGTGGGATGGCTGGATCACAAGATATTTCTATTTTTAATTTTTTGAGGAATCTCCATAATGTTTTCCATAGAGTCTGCACCAGTTTTCATTCCCACAAGCAGTGAATGAGGGTTCCCTTTTCTCTACATCCTCTCTAACATTTGTTATTTTTTGTCTTGGTGATTATAGCCATTCTCATGGGTGTAAGGTGATATCCTAGTGTTGTTTTGATTTGCATTTCCCTGATGATTAGTGATGTTGAACATCTTTTCATGTGCCTATTGGCCATCTGTATATCTTCCTTGGAAAAATGTCTGTCATATCCTCTGCCCATTTTTTGATCGGGTTATTTGTTTTTTTGTTGTTCAGATATGTGTGTTCTTTATATATTATGGAGATTAACCCTTGTCGGATATATGGTTTGCAAATATTTTCTACCAGCTGGTGGGTTGTTTTTTCATTTTGATCCTGGTTTTCTTTGCCTTGCAGAAGCTCTTCAGTCTGATGAAGTCCCACTTGTTTATTTTTTCTTTTGTTTCCCTTGTCCGAGTAGACATGGAATTCGAGAAGATCCCTTTATGACCAATGACGAATAGTGTACTGCCTACATTTTCTTCCAGGAGTTTTATAGTTTCAGGTCTCACCTTCAGGTCTTTGATCCATTTTGAGTTAATTTTTGTGTATGGTGAAAGCAGATGGTCTACTTTCATTCTTTTGCGTGTGGCTGTCCAGTTTTCCCAGCACCATTTATTGAAGAGACTTTCCTTTCTCCATTGTATGTTCTTTGCTCTTTTGTTGAAGATTAGCTGCCCGTAGATGTGAGGTTTTATTTCTGGGGTTTCAATTCTGTTCCATTGATCTGTGTGTCTGTTTTTGTACCAGTACCATGCTGTTTTGATTACTATCACTTTGTAGTATGTTTTGAAGTCAGGGATTATGATACTTCCAGCTTTGTTCTTTTTCCTCAGGATTGCTTTAGATATTCGGGGTCTTTTGTTGCCCCATATGAATTTTAGGATTCTTTGTTCTATTTCCGTGAAGAATGTCATTGGGACTCTGATTGGGATTGCATTGAATCTGTAGATTGCTTTAGGTAGTGTGGACATTTTAACTATGTTTATTCTTCCAATCCATGTGCATGGGATATCTTTCCATTTCTTTATGTCATCATCCATTTCTTTCAATAATGTCTTATAGTTTTCATTGTATAGCTCTTTAACCTCCTTGGTTAAATTTATTCCGAGATATTTTATTCTTTTTATTGTGATTGTAAATGGGATTGTTTTCTTGAGTTCTCTTTCTGTTAGTTTGTTATTAAAGTATAGAAATGCAACTGATTTTTGTAAGTTGATTTTGTACCCTGCAACTCTGCTGTAGTTGTTGATTATGTCTAATAGTTTTCTGATGGATTCTTTAGAGTTTTCTATATATAAAATCATGTCATCTGCAAACAGGGAGTTTCACTTCTTCATTGCCTATTTGGATTCCTCTTATTCCTTTTTCTTGCCTAATTGCTCTGGCCAAAACCTCCAGTACTATGTTGAATAAGAGTGGCAAGAGTGGTCACCTGGTCTTGTTTCTGTTCTCAGAGGGATGGCTTTCAGTTTTTCCCCATTGAGTATGATGTTGGCTGTGGGTTTGTCACATATGGCCTGTATTATGTTGAGGTACTTTTCTTCTATACCCATTTTATTCAGAGTTTTTATCATAAATTGGTGTTGGATCTTGTCAAATGCCTTCTCTGCATCTATTGAGATGATCAGGTGGTTTTTATTCCTGATTTTGTTAATGTGATGTATCACATTGATTGATTTGCGGATGTTGAACCATCCCTGTGTCCCTGGTATAAATCCCACTTCATCGTGGTGTATGATCTTTCTAATGTATTGCTGTATTCAGTTTGCCAATATTTTGTTGAGGATTTTTGCATCTATGTTCATCAGTGATATTGGCCTGTAATTTTCCTTCTTTTTATTGTCCTTGTCTGGCTTTGGCATCAGGGTGATGTTGGGCTTGTAGAACGTGTTAGGAAGTGTTCCATCTTCCTCTATTTTTCGGAAGAGTTTGAGAAGGATAGGTATTAAATCTTATTTGAATGTTTGATAAAATTCTCCAGAGAAGCCATCTGGTCCTGGGCTTTTATTTTTGAAAGATTTTAAATTGCTGTTTCAATCTCTTTACTTGTGAGTGGTCTATTCAGGTTCTCTATTTCTTCTTGATTCAGTTTTGGGAGGTTGTATGAGTCTAAGAATTTATCCATTTCTTCTAGATTGTCCAATTCGTTGGAATAGAGTTTTTCATAGTATTCTCTTATAATCCTTTGTATTTCTGTAGTATCCATTGTGATTTCTCCTCTTTCATTTCTAATTTTATTTATTTGATGCTTCTTTTTTTCTTGGTGAGTCTGGCTAAAGGTTTGTCAATTTTATTTGTCTTCTCAAAGAACCAGCTTTTTGTTTCATTGATCCTTTCTACTATTTTTTTGGTTTCAATTTTGTTTGTTTCTGCTTTAATTTTTATTATTTCCCTCCTTCTGCTGACTTTCGGCTTTGTTTGTTTTTTTTTTTCTAATTCTGTTAGATGTAGTTTAAGATTGCTTATTTGGGATTTTTTTTTGTTTGTTAAGGTGGGCCTGTATTGCTATGAACTTCCCTCTCAGGACCGCTTTTGCTGCATCTCGTATGAGTTGGTATGGTGTATTTTCATTTTCATTTGTCGCCAGACATTCTTTGATTTCTCCTTTAATTTCTTCAATGATCCATTGGTTGTTCGGTAGCATGTTGTTTAGTCTCCACATCTTTGTCACTTTCCCAGCTTTTTTCTTGTAGTTGATTTCTAGTTTCGTAGTATTATGGTTGGAAAAGATGCTTGTTATGATTTCAATCTTAAATTTATAGAGGTTTTCCTTGTTTCCCAACATATGGTCTATCCTTGAGAATGTTCCATGCATGTTTGAGAAGAATGTGTAATCTGTTCTTTTTGGATGGAGTGCTCTGTATATATCTATTAAGTCCATCTGGTCTAGTTTTTCATTTAAGTTCACTATTTCCTTATTGGCTTTCTGTCTGGATGATCTATCCATTGATGAAAGTAGGGTGTTAAGGCCCCCCACTATTATTGTGTTGTTGAGATCTCCTTTTAGGTTTGTTAATAGTTGCTTTACGTGCGTTGGTGCTCCTGTGTTGGGTGCATATATATTTATAAGTGTTATGTCTTCTTGGTGGAGTGTCCCTTTTATCATTATGTATTGCCCCTCTTTGTCTCTCATTACCTTTTTTATCTTGAAGTCTACTTTGTCTGATATAAGTATGGCAACACCTGCTTTCTTTTGTTTGCCATTAGCTTGGAGTATTGTCTTCCATCCCTTCACTCTGAGCCTGTGTTTCTCTTTGGAGCTGAGATGTGTTTCCTGGAGGCAGCAAATTGTTGGATATTGTTTTTTAATCCATCCAGCCACTCTGTGTCTTTTGATTGGGGAATTCAGTCCATTTACATTTACAGTGATTATTGATATGTGAGGGCTTAATGCTGCCATTTTATCTCTGGTTTTTCAGCTGTTATGTCCTTGTTTCTCATCCCATGTATTTTGGACTGCTAATTCAGTTTGGTGGTTCTCTATGATGGTTTTCTCTTTATTTATCATTTGTGTCTTTGTTCTGATTTTTTGTTTAGTAGTTACCATGTGATTTGTATAAAAAATCTCATAGATGAGATAGTCCATTCCCTGATAGCCTCTCGTACCCTTAGTCTAAGCAGGTTTCATCCCTATCCTCTTCCCCTTCTAGGTTGTTGTTGTCACAACTTATTCCGTTATGTGTTATGAATTTGTGGTTAAAATGAAGTGATAGTATTTATTTTTGATGTTTTCTTTTCCTTTATCTTTAGAGTTATAATTGTGTTTGCTAATCTGTTCTGATAGAAAGTTGCAATTTGTGATTTTGTCTGCCTATTTATCTGCTTGCTCAGGGCTTCATAAACCCTTTCTTTTTTCAGATAAACCTTTTCTTTTTTCAGATATGAGGGCTTTCTTGATCAAATCTTGTGGCAAGAACTCCCTCCGCTTTTGTTTATCTGGGAAGTTTTTATTTCTCCATATCTGAAGGATATTTTTGCTGGATATAGTATTCTTGGCTAGTTTTGGAAAGTTTTTGTTTTTCAAAATTTTGATATATCATTCCACTATCTCCTAGCCTGTAAGGTTTCTTCTGAAAAATAGGGCTTCCTTCATAGGTTATTCTCTTCTGCCTTGCTGCCCTTAATATTTTTTCTTTATCGTTGACTTTTGCCAGCTTTACTAATGTATGCCTTGGAGAAGGTCTTTTTACATTGATGTAATTAGGAGTCCTGTTGGCTTCTTTTACATGTAATTCCAGCTCTGTCTCCAGGTTTGGGAAGTTCTCAGTTATTATTTCTTCGAACCAGCTCTCTGCTCCTTTTTCCCTCCTTTCTCCCTCTGGAATACCTATAATCCTTATGTTGCATTTCCTAATCGAGTCAGATATTTCTCGGAGAATTTCTTCATTTCCTTTTAGTCTAAGTTCTCTGTCCTCCTCCATCTGAAGCATTTCTGCGTTCCCATCCTCCAGATTGCTAGTTCTATCCTCCATATTATCAGCCCTGTTGTTTAAGGACTCCAGATTTTTCTTTATCTCATCCATTGTGTTTTCATCTCTAACAATTCTGTTTGGTTTTTCTTTATAGTTTTGATCTCTTTTGTGAAGAATTCTCTCTGTTCAGTAATTTTGTTCCAGATTTCATTAAACTGTCTTTCAGAATTCTCTTGTAGCTCATTGAGTTTTCTTAAGATGGCTGTCTTGAATTCTTTGTCATTTAGATCATAGATTTCCATGCCTTCAGGATTGGTTTCTGGATGTTTGTCTTTTTCCTTCTGATCTGGAGTGTTAATAAATTTCTTTATACCATTTGATGGAGTGAATTTGTGCTGGTGCATAGTGATAGTTTCTGGATGCAAGTTCCACCTGCTGCCACTTGCGGGGGGGGGGGGGGACGACGGGGAGGAACTGTGTAATCTGAGCCCACTGCCATGATCCCTGTCAGCTGTGCCTGTCCAAGCCTGGGTCAGTCCTTGGGATCGCAGTGGCCCTGTGGGGTCTCCCCACAGGGAAGTCACATGGGGGGCTCAGGGCCACTGCCGCCTGCTCCCACAGACCCTGGGGGTTGTGCTCCCTGCTTCTGGGCCACAGCAGTACTATGGGTGTTCATGGCAGCCAGGAGCTTGTTTGCCTGTACTGGGATCTCAGTCCTCTGCCCCTGAGTCGCACCAGCTGTTGTGCTTGGTGGGTGGGACTTCCTCTCTGGCACCGAGCCAAAGCCACTCCCTGGGACCAGGTGGGATTGTGGATTCTCCCACCAGATGAGAGTGTGGTCACACATGGGCTCAGGGCTGCTGCCGCCTGCTCTCATAGTCCCGCCGAGACACACTTCCCCAATTTGGGGCCGCAGCAGTACTATGGGTGTTCACGGCAGCCGGGAGCTTGTTCGCCTGAGTGGCAGCACAGCTGCCCTCTGCTCCTAGGTAGCACCAGCCTTTGTGCTTGGTGGGCGGGGCTTCCCCACTGGGTCCAAGCCTGTGCTGCTTTCTGTGGGCTGCGTGGCTCCAAGGGCTCCCTCATTAGATGGGGAAGTGGTCACATGGGGGGCTCAGGGCTGCTGTGGTCTGTTTCCACAGTTGTGCTGAGGTATGCTCCCACCCTTGGGGCCATAACGGTGCTATGATTGGTCCATCCAGGAAAGTAGTTGCACATGTGCACTGGGCTGCTGGGGGTCCGGAGGGTACTCACCTATCTCCACCATCTCCTCAGGGGGAGGAGTAGTCCACCCACCTTCAGATATACAGCTGCTTGGGTGTCTCAGGCATCCTGGTGTGTTGTGTGGGTATCCTCCACTGATAGATGAGTGTCCTTTTAGTTGTAGTTCAAACAGGGAGAGACACAGGGAACAGCTCATTCCACCATGTTGCTGACGTCACCCTCCATTTTTTAAAATTTTAAGTGAAGCGATACGTCTTTCATGTGTTTATTAGTCATGAGTAGGCTTTTTTTTCTGAGTTCTCTGTTTATATCTTTTGTTCACTTTTCTGTTAAGGTATTTGTCCATTTTTTTTTTCCTTTGTGGTTTATAAGTGCCTTTTGTGGAGCCGGCCCTGTGGTGCAGAGTGTGGGCGCTCTGCTTCGGCAGCCCAGGGTTCGCATGTTCGGATCCCTGGTGCACACCGATGCACCGCTTGTCAAGCCATGCTGTGGCAGTATCCCATATAAAGTAGAGGAAGATGGGCACGGATATTAGCCCAGAGCCAATCTTCCTCAGCAAAAAAGGGGAGGATTGGCATCGGATGTTAGCTCAGGGCTGATCTTCCTCACCAAAAAAAAAAGTGCCCTTTGTTTGTTAGGAATAGTAACTTTTTTGTTTGTTATTTGACTTTAGCTTTATTATTTTAGACTTTGCTTTAAAATTTTTAATGATTAGTTATTGTCTTATTTTATAACTTTTGTGATTATTACTTTTAGTGCAACATCATCAAAGAATATGCTTTTAATGTACTTATATGTTTTCTGTAACCTAATACTGGATCAATTTTATAAATGTTCCCTGGAGGTTAGATAAGAAGGTAAGTTTTGTCATTTAAAAAAATTTTTTTTTTTTGGTGAGGAAGGTTAGCCCTGAGCTAACATCTGTTGCCTATCCTCCTCTTTTTGGTGAGGAAGATTGGCCCTGAGCTAACATCTGTGCCCATCTTTCTCCATTTTATATTGGGACACGTGCCACAGCATGGCTTGATAAGCAGTGTGTAGGTCTGCACCCGGGATCCAGAGCTGTGAGCCCTGGGCTGCCAAAGTGGAGCACACCAACTTAACCTCTATGCCACCAGGCCGGCCCCCTAAATTTTTTTTAAAGTCTTTTTTAGAGCAGTTTTATTAGGTTTACAACAAAATTGAGAGGTAGGTACAGAGATTTCCCATGTACCTGCTGCCCCCTCACATGCATAGCTTTCCCCTTTATCAACATCATTCACCAGAATGGTACATTTTTAACCAAGGGTGAACCTACATTGACACATCATAATCACCCAAAGTCCATTGTTTACTTTGGTGTCGTGCATTCTATGCATTTGGACAAATGTAAAATGACATATATCCATACAGATTATTTTCACTGACCTAGAAGTCCTCTGTGCTCTGCCTATTCATCTCTCCTTGCCCCCATCTCTGGCAACCACTGATCTTTTTATTGTCTCATTAGTTTTGCCATTTCCGGAATGTCATATAATTGGAATGATATGCTATGTAGCCTTTTCAGATTGAATTTTTTCACTTAGTGATATGCATTTAAGTTTCCTCCATGTCTTTTCATGGCTTGATAGCTCATTTCTTTTTACTGCTGAATAATATTCCATTGTCTGGGTATACCACAGTTTATTTATCCCCTCACCTACTGAGGGACATCTTGGTTGCTTCCAAATTTTAGCAATTATAAATAAAGGTTTTATAAACATCCACATGGAGGTGTTTATGCAGACATAAATTTTCAAATCCTTTGGGTAAATATCAAGGAGCACAATTGCTGGATCTTATGGTAAGAGTATGTTTAGTTTTGTAAGAAACCAACAACTGTCTTCCAAAGTGGTTGTACCATTTTGTATTCCCACCAGCAATATTTTAGAGTTACTGTTGCTCCATATTCTCGCCAGCATTTGGTATTTTCAGTGCTCTGGATTTTGGTCATTCTAATAAGTGTGTATCTCATTGTTGTTTTAATTTGCATTACCTGAGAACATATGATGTGGAGCATCTTTACATATGCTTATTTGCCATCTGTATATCTTCTTTGGTGAGGTGTCTGTTAAGGTCTTTGACCCGTTTTTTAATCAGGTGGTTCGTTTTCTTATTTTTGAGTGGTAAGAGTTCTTCGTGTATTTTGGATAATAGTCCTTTATCAGATGTGTCTTTGCAAATATTTTCTTCCAGTCTGTGGCTTGTCTTCTAATTCTCTTAACATTATCTTTAGCAGGGCATAAGTTTTTAATTTTAATGAAATCCAGCTTATAAATTATTTCTTTCATGGATCATGTGTTTGGTCTTATATCTAAAAAGGCATCACTGTACCCAAGGTCACTTGGTTTTTTCCTATGTTATCTTCTAGGAGTTTTATAGTTTTGCATTTTATATTTAGGTATGTGATCCATTTTGAGCTTATTATTGTAAAGGGTGTAAGGTCTGTGTCTAGATTAATATTTTTTTGCATGTGGATGCCCAGTAGTTCCAGCACCATTTGTTGAAGAGACTGTCTTTGCTCCATTGTATTGCCTTTGTTCCTTTGTCAAAGATCAGTTGATTATATTTATGGGGGTCTATTTCTGGGCTCTCTATTCTATCCATTAATCTATTTGTCTATTATTTCACAAATGCCATACTATCTTGATTACTGTAGCATTATAGTAAGTCTTGAAGTTGGGTATCGTCAGACCTCCAACTTTGTTCTTCTTCTTCAATATCGTGTTAGCTATTCTGGGACTTTTGCCTCTCCATATAAACTTTAGAATCAATATCCATATCCAATCCATATCCAATATCAATATCCATAAAATAACTTGCTAGGATTTTGATTGGGATTGCATTGAATCTATAGATCAAGTTGGGAAGAAATAACGTCTTCCTATCTGTGAACATGGAATATCTTTCCATTTATTTAGTTCTTGTGATTTCATTCATCAGAGTGTTGTAGTTTCCCTCATGTAGATCTTGTACATATTTTGTTACATTTATACTTAAGTATTTCATTTTGGGAGATGCTAGTGTAAATGGTATTGTGTTTTTAATTTCAAATCCACTTTTTCATTGTTGGTATTTGGAAAGCAATTGACTTTTGTGTATTAACTTTGTATCCTCTAACCTTGCTATAATTGCTTATTAGTTCCAGGTTTTGTTGTTGTTGATTCTTTTGATTTTTCTGCATAGACAGTAATATCTGCTAACAAAAACAGTTTTATGTCTTCCTTCCCAATATGTATATCTGTCATTTCTTTTTCTTGCCTTATTGCGTTAGCAAGGACTTCCAGTATGATGTTGAAAAGGGTTGGTGAGAATTGACATCCTTGCTTTGTACTTGATCTTAGTGAGAAAGCTTTGTTTCTCGCCATTTAAGTATAGCGTTAGCTGTGGAGTTTTTGTAGATAGTCTTTATCAATTTGAGAAAATTCCCCTGTATTCTTAGTTTACTGAGAGTTTTTACTGTGAATCGGTGTTGGATTTTGTCAAATGCTTTTTCTGCATCTGTTAATATGATCATGTGATTTTTCTTTTTTTTTATCTTTCTTTTTTGATGTGATGTAATCAAACATGAATTAATTTTCAAATATTGAACCAGCCTTGCATACCTGGGATAAAATCCAATTGGTCATGGTGTATAATTTTTTTTTAATGCTTTTTGGGATTCAACTTGCTAATATTTTGTTGAGGATTTTTGCATCCATGTTCATGAGAGATATTGGTCTGTAGTTTTCTTGTCTTGTAATGTCTTCGTTTGGTTTGGTATTAGGATAATGCTAGTCTTATAGACTGAGTTAGGAGGTGTTCCCTCTGCTTCTGTCCTCTGAAAGAGATTGTAGAGAATTGGTATACTTTCTTCCTTAAATGTGTGGTATAATTTACCAGTGAGCCCATTTGGGCCTGGTGCTTTCTGTTTTGCCAGGTTATTAATTATTGATTCACTTTAATAAATATAGGCTTATTCAGATCATCTGTTTCTTCCTGTGTGAGTTTTGGCATGTTATGTCTTTCAAGGAACTGAAAGTCCATTTCATCTAGATTATCAAACTGCAGAAAATCAAAGATAAAGGTATGGGTTTTTGGCATTTATCCTGCTTGATATTCTCTGAGCTTCCTGGATCTGTGGTTCTGTGACATTAATTTGGGAAATTCTCAGTTGTTATTGTTTCGAATATTTCTTCTTTTCCTTTCTTTCTTCTCCTTCTGGTATTCCTATTATGCATATGTTACACCTTTTGTAGTTGTCCCACAGACCTTGCATATTCTGTTCTATTTTTTTCAGTTTTTGTTCTCTTTGCTTTTCAATCTTTGAGGATTCCGTTGATATTCCTCTAGCCCAGAGATTCTTTCCTCAGTCACGTCCAGTCTACTGATAAGCCAATCAAGGGCATTCTTCATTTCTGTTACTGTGTTTTTTATCTCTAGTATTCATTTTTGGTTCTTTCTTAGGCTTTTCGTCTCTCTGTTTACATTGCTCATCTGTTCTTGCATGCTTTCTACACTAGCCATTAGAGCCCTCAGCATATTAATAATAGTTGTTTTAAATTCCTGCTCTGATCATTCCAACATCCTTGCCATGTCTGGTTCTGATGCTTGCTTTGTCTCTTCAAATTGTGTTTTTCCCTTTTGGTATGCCTTGTAGTTTTTTCTTGATAGCCAGACATGATGTCCTGGGTAAAAGGAACTGCTATAAATAGACCTTTAGTAATGTAGTGGTGAAGTATAGGGGGAGGGGAAGCATTCTATAGTTCTATGATTAGGTTTCAGTCTTATAGTGAGCATGTGCCTCTTGTCTGTGAACTTCACAAGTGTTTCTCAGTTCCCTCCCCGCAGCCCCCTTAGGTGGGAAAGGATGGCTAGAGCCAGCTAGAGTTGAGTATTTTCCTTCCTCAGGTCAGTTAGGCTCTGATGATACCCCAGCAGGTTAGGCTCTGGTTGACTAGTTTCCCCCAAAGCAGGCCTTCTTAAGAAGATCAGAGTGCTCTGGTATATTTCAAAATTGTTCCTTTTCCACTCCTCCTGCCAGAAGCAGGAGGAGATTTTTCTCTGATATTTATGGTGGGAATCTGTTTGAACTCCTGGAGGTAAATCTCACAACATTGTGCCCCGCCCCCCCCCGTGACTGGGTCCCCATGGAGTTTTAACTCGCAGAATTGTCTGCACTGAGCCTCCAGCAATTCTTCAATTACAGTTTAGGTTTTCCTGGTTCCCGCTCTTGAGTGTCTGTGCTGGGAGGTTGTGACTCGCTGTATTTGTCTGTGTCTCCAATCTTGAGGGCAGTGGTTTGCCCTGTGTCCTCCTCTCTCTTTTGAATCCAAGAAGAGTTGTTGATTTTTCAGTCCATTCAGCTTTTTACTTGTTGTTAGGATGCAATGGCAATTTCCAAGCTGAAGAAATTGTCTTCAGGTGAAGGGAGCTCTCTTGCCCAAAGTTAAGCGCCCTCCCCTCCCCCCACCAAGGGCAGTCTGCAGCCAAAGACTGGTTGATAGATATAGGACTACAAAGGTCTGCTGTTCTTGCCTCCATGGGGAAATCTTTTGAAGGGCTATGCCAGCTCCAGAGCTCTCTTCAGGATCTTCTGAGGCCTTTGTGGTGCCTGCAATACAATTCAAGTTCTCCTTGTGTCAGTCCTGTTTCTGCAATTTCCTTACAAGTGTCATTCCTGAAAGGACTCCCCAGTGCACCTCTTGCATGCAATCTCTGTCTCAGAGTCTGTTTCCAGGAACCTGATCTATGAGAACTGCCTTTTGTCTGCTTGATCTTAAGTAATAGATAATAACAACAATAAACAAACACATAGGGACAGAGATTGGATTGGTGGTTACCAGAGGGGAAGGGGGGAGGGAGGAGGGTGAAAGGGATAATTCTGTACATGTATGTGGTGATGGGTTGTAATTAGTATTTTGGTGGTGAACATGATGTAATCTATGCAGAAATAGAAGTATAATGATGTACGCCTGAAATTTTTACAATGTTATAAACCAATGTTATAAACCAATGTTACTGCAATAAACAAAAAATTAAAAAAAAAAAAAGATAGAGGGAGAGTCACTAAAGAGTCTTCCCTGCTTCTGCCCTACCTCCTGCTGCCCCTGCTCATATGAAAATTTGGTAAATTTATTCTTGCAAATGCAAGATACAAATATATAACTTTTGTATGTTTTGATGCAATTCTATTCAGAAAGTATGGGTTCATGAAACTAATTCATTTTGAATTGTGATCTTTTATCTGTTCTGATATTCTTTGCCCATTTTAATGTTTTGCCTTAAATTCTTTATCCGTTTATTTATTTATTTTATTATGGTAACATTGGTTTATAACATTGTATAAATTTCAGGTGTACATCATTTTACTTCTATTTCTGCATAGATTACATCCTGTTCACCACCCAAATACTAATCACAATCCATCACCACACACATGTGCCTAAGCATCCCTTCCTCTCTTCCTGCCTCCTCCCTTCCCCTCTGGTAACACCAATCCAATCTCTGTCTCTATGTGTTTGTTTGTTGTTGTTTTTATCTTCTACTTATGAGTGAGATCATATGGTATTTGACCTTCTCCCTCTGACTTATTTCTCTTAGCATAATACCCTCAATGTCCATCCATGTTGTCACAAGTAGTTGGATTTCATCATTTCTTATGGCTGAGTAGTATTCCTTTGTGTATATATACCACATCTCCTTTATCCGTTTGTTCCTTGATGGGCACTTAGGTTGCTTCCAAGTCTTGGCTATTGTGAATAATGCTGCAATGAACACAGGGGTGTGTGTATCTTTACGCATTGGTGTTTTCATGTTCTTTGGATAAATACCCAGCAGTGGAATAGCTGGATCGTATGGTAGTTCTATCCTTAATTTTTTGAGGAATCTCCATACTGTTTTCCACAGTGGCTGTACCAGTTTGCACTCCCACCAGCAGTATATGAGAGTTCTCTTCTCTCCATGTCCTTTCCAACACTTGTTGTTTCCTGTGTTGTTAATTATAGCCATTCTGACGGGCGTGAGGTGATATCTCATTTTAGTTTTGATTTGCATTTCCCTGATAGTTAATGATGTTGAACATCTTTTCATGTGCCCGTTGGCCATCTGTATATCTTCTTTGGAGAAATATCTGTTCACGTCTTTTGCCCATTTTTAAATTGGGTTGTTAGGTTTTTTTTTTGTTGAGATGTATGAGTTCTTTATATATTTTGGAGATTAAGCCCTTATCAGACATATAGTTTGCAAATATCTTCTCCCAATTGTTAGGTTGTCTTTTTGTTTTGTTGACAGTTTCCTTTGCTGTGCAGAAGCTTTTTAGTTTGATGTAGTCCCATTTGTTTATTTTTTCTATAGTTTCCCTTGCCCAGTCAGACATGGTACTTGAAAATATGTTGCTCAGACTGATGTTGAAGTGTGTACGTCCTATGTTTTCTTCTAGAAATTTCATGGTTTCAGGTCTTACATTCAAGTCTTTAATCCATTTTAAGTTAATTTTTGTGTATGGTGTAAGATAATAGTACTTTCCTTTTTTTTTGCATGTGGCTGTCTAGTTTTCCCAGCACCACTTCCCAACACCATTTTCTTTCCATTTTCCATTGTATGTTCTTGGCTCCTTTGTTGAAAATTAACTCTCCATAGATGTGTGCATTTATTTCTGGGCTCTCAATTCAGTTCCATTGATCTGTGTGTCTGTTTTTGTGCGAGTACCATGCTGTTTTGGTTACTATAGCTTTGTAGTATATTTTGAAATCAGGGAACGTGATACTTCCAGCTTTGTTCTTTTTCCTCTGTATTCCTTTGGCTATTCAACGTCTTTTGTTGTTCCATATACATTTTAGGATTCTTTGTTCTATTTCTGTGAAAAATGTTGTTGGAACTTGATAGGGATTGCATTGTATCTATAGATTGCTTTAGGAAGTATGGACATCTTAACTACGTTAAGTCTTCCAATCCAAGAGCACAGAATATCTTTCCATGTGTTTGTGTCTTCTTCAGTTTCTTTCAGCAATGTTTTATAGTTTTCAGTGTACATATCTTTTACTTCTTTGGTTAAGTTTATTCCTAAGTAATTTATTCTTTTTTTTTGCAATTGTAAATGGGATTGTATTCTTAATTTCTCTCTCTGCTACTTCGTTGTTAGTGTATAGAAACACAACTGATTATTGTATGTTGATTTTATATCCTGCAACTTTACCATATTTGTTTATTATTTCTAAAAGTTTTTTGGTGGATTCTTTAGGGTTTTCTATATATAAAATCATGTCATCTGCAAATAGCGACAGTTTCACTTCTTCCTTTCCAATTTGGATCCCTTTTATTTCTTTTTCTTGCCTGATTGCTCTGGCTAGGACTTCCAATGCTATGTTAAATAGGAGTAGTTGAAAGTGGGCATCCTTGTCTGATTCCTGTTCTTAGAGGGATAGCTTTCAGTTTTTCACCATTGAGGATGATACGAGCTGTGGGTTTGTCATTTATGGCCTTTATTATGTTGAGGTACTTTCCTTCTATACCCATTTTATTCAGAGTTTTTATCATAAATGGATGCTATATCTTGTCAAATGCTTTCTCTGCATCTATTGAGATGATCATGTGATTTTTATTCTTCATTTTATTAATGTGGTGTATCATGTTGATGGATTTGCAGATGTTGAACCATCCCTGCATCCTGGGAATAAATTCCACTTGATCATGGTGTATGGTCTTTTAAATGTATTGTTTGTGATTTGCTAATATTTTGTTGAGGATTTTTGCATTGATGTTCATCAGTGATATTGGCCTGTAATTTTCTTTTTTTTTTGGTTGTCCTTGTCTGGTTTTGGTATCAGGGTATGTTGGCTTCGAAGAATGAGTGAGGAAGCTTCCCCTCCTCTTCAATTTTTTGAGAAGGATAGGTGTTAAATCTTCTTTGAATGTTTAGTAGAATTCACCAGGGAAGCGGTCTGGTTCTGGACTTTTATTTTTGGGGAGGTTTTTGATTACTGTTTCGATCTCCTTACTGGTGATTGGTCTATTGAAATTGTCTACTTCTTGATTCAGTGTTGGAAGGGTGTATGATTCTAAGAATTTATCCATTTCTTCTAGGGTATCCGATTTGTTGTCATACGGCTTTTCATAGTATTCTCTTATAATCTTTTGTATTTCTGAGGTGTGTGTCGTAATTTCTCCTCTTTCATTTCTGATTTTACTTATTTGAGGCTTTTCTCTTTTTTTCTTGGTGAGTCTAGCTAAAGGTTTGTCAGTTTTCTTTATCTTTTCAAAGAACCAGCTCTTGGTTTCATCAATTTTTTCTTTTTTTTTGATTTGATTACTTTCTTTTTTTTTTTTTTTAAAGATTTTATTTTATTTATTTATTTTCCCCCCAAAGCCCCAGTAGATAGTTGTATGTCATAGCTGCACATCCTTCTAGTTGCTGTATGTGGGACCCGGCCTCAGCAAGGCCAGAGAAGCTGTGTGTCGGTGCGCGCCCGGGATCCGAACCCCGGCCGCCAGCAGCGGAGCGCATGCACTTAACCGCTAAGCCACGGGGCAGACCCTATTTGATTTATTTCTGCTCTGATTTTTATTATTTCCTTCCTTCTACTGATTTTGGGTTTTGTTTTCTCTTCTTTTTCCAGTTCCTTTAGGTGCACTGTTAGATTGTTTATTTGAGATTTTTCTTGTTTGTTGAGATAGGCGCCACTTGGCTATCTCAAGCATGGCTTGATGAGTGGTGGTGTATGTCCACACCCGGGATCCAAACCCGCGAACCCTGGGCCTCTGAAGCGGAGTGTGTGAACTTAACTATATGCCACCAAGCCAGCTCTAGAACAGGTATGTTTTGATGGGAGGGGGAATTAGGAGTGACTAGAACATGACAGTAGCCTTTATGGTGGGAAAGAGATTAATATTAAGTCTGTGTGTGGAGGCGGGTGCTTTGGTCAGAATGAGGGCCTGGGGAATTAGGAATAGAAGGGAAGAAAGGTACAAATTGAAGATTAATATCTCAGCTTTCATATTTTTGCCTGGGCAGGTCTTAATCCCCCTCCTCAGAGTTACTTCTTTTCTTCCATTACTGATACATGAGTTCTGAGAGCTGATTTAATTCCTCTTTTAGGATCTGCTGGTCACAATGGCAGCTTTATCTCTCTCTAAATTCAGCCTTGCTCATTTTTCCTGGTCATCTGAAAAATGAACTTTTTGCCCTTTCTTTATGCTGTTTTCTTCAGCTGGTTACCTTCTGTTTAACTTTGTAATTGCATTTCTTTCCTTCTCAAAGCATTTTGGGAGGCTGTGGATGTGCAGTAGGCAATATTGATATATAAAATAGAATAAGTGGACATATTAAGAACCAGCTCATCGGGGCCAGCCCGATGGCATAGCGGTTAAGTTTGTACACTCCTCTTGGTGGCCCGGGGTTCACAGGTTCGGATCCCGGGCGCCGACCGATGCACCACTTGTCAAGCCATGCTGTGGCAGCGTTCCATATAAAGTAGAGGAAGATGGGCAGGGATGTTAGCCCAGGGCCGATCTTCCTCAGCAAAGAGGAGGATTGGCAATGGATGTTAGCTCAGGGCTAATCTTCCTCACACACACACAAAAAGAACCAGCTTATCCATCAATTATTCAGTTTCAGTGTGATGCTTAGATTGGATATGGACTCAGAAGGGCAATTCCTTCCTCCCTCCCTCCCTCCCTTCCTCTCTTCCTTCCTTCCAGCATTGAGCATCTACCACATGGCACATTCTCTGCTAGGTGATGCAATGGTGATCAAAAATGGGCATAACCTATTACAGCAAAACTGTTGGTGTCTTGTCCATATTCTCTTTGCACTCACCATCCTTGTGTATGATAACACTATGGCTTCCAACCACCAGCGCCTTGACTTTTTTGCTGAAGGTTTTTTTAGGCTCAGGACTGAAATACTGCGAAGTTAATGCCTCCCCACTCCAGCAGCCCTCAAGCTATGCCAGATGGGAGTTGGTATATAAATCTCCAAGGGGGGACAAGTCTGAGGCATGTTCTACATAGTATCCCAGAGGTCCCCAGCGCCATTTAGCCCAGTGGCGCATAGTGGTGACCTGCTCAGTAACGTACCCTTTATTGACTTCCTTCTTTTCTCTCTCACTTCTCCACTCTTAGTGGTACTTCCTGGCTTCACCTCCCAATAAACCACTAAAATCCTCATCTCAGGAACTGCTTCTGGAGGAACCCAAACCAAAACATCTGTGCTTAATGGCACTTCCTGTTGAGTGAGGGAAACAAATCATCACACTAATGGTCATGTAATTAAACTCACATTAGGCATCATTAAACTTCTGTTTGTAACTGGATATACTTCTTTTAAGCACTGGGGAAGACATTTTATTTTGGAAATGGCTCATGCATTGTTTAGAAGATTCTTTTTTTTTTTTTATAAAAGCACTTAACACATGCCAAATATAAGAAGTAAAAAAATACATTTACATGAGCTACAGGAAGGTAGTATTAAGTAAAAATGAATCCAAAAACAAATAGTTTCTGCCTTCTTTGATTTTTGAATTCTAAAGAAGACAGAACAAATACAGACACATAGAAGGAGGTTTGAATATAACATATTTTGTGGATTTCTTCCTAATCACTGTGTTGTTTGCTGTGCTTTTATGCTCAGAAAACACCTGAAAATGGTAGTTGCTTATACAATCAGATGCTTGACAATAATCCCAGGAAAATTATCCTTATCTTTCTTTTATAATGAATTCCAGGAACAATCAGGTCAATGGAAAATCTCAGGTGCTGCTGAGAACTACCAATTTTGTGACAATCATTGAAATTGTGCTGCATTACAGCTTCTCTCAGGACGTACAAACAAAGCAGGGTATGTAAATAACCCTCTTTATTTTTCTCATTTCAGTTTGTTTTTTTTCTTCATGTTAATCAAACCCAATATTATTGAAGACAATATGGCATAGAAAACTATATTTGACTTTTTTCCCGGGTGGTTATTATTTTACAGTTATCTGGCAAAATAGAGACCAATATTTAGTCAGTTCCCATATGTGAGACATTGTCCTGTGTTATTTAAAATATATGAAAACCTACTTAGCAAACATAGAGAAATATAATACATTCAGCAATAAAAAATTGGAACATAACTGCCTGGTACTAAATAAGATGAGCTAGGGTTGTGAAATGGGCTTTTATGGGGAGACTGTTTCATAATCCTGAATGATGATATGTAAACCTCCCTTCACAGGGGCACTGTAAAGAGGAAGAAGCAGCGGACTCAAAAGGCTGCTGCCAACTGCCTAGACGACCTTAGACAAGTCTGTTCACATTCTCTGGGTCTCAGTTTTCTTATCTGCAAGTTGAAGGATTTCTACTAGATGCTCTGTGAGGTCTCGCTAGGAGCTTAAAGTCAATGTCTGTCCAGCTGTCAGAGTCATCTAATGCAGAGAACAGCTCACCTGGCAGGGGCCAGAGAATGGGGACAAAAGAATAGAATGAAAGTCTTTGAAGAGAATTGAATGGTTACCTCTACCCATCCTTCCAAGTCAAGGAGTAGTCCCACCTCTTCCAGAAGCTCAGTTTCCAGAGGAGAGGGCAGGAAAGAGGAAGATGGGACATTAGAAAAGTGCAGGATGCCTGACCAACACTCAGGGCAGGGCAGGGCAGAGGTAAGAACCAAGGTAGAAGCCAAGGCCTTATGCATGGAGCCAAAAATGAGCAGTAGGGAAAGGAGTGAAGAGTTGTAATTGGGCTACCAACAAAGACACTTCAAAATAAGATCAACAGACTTGGTTATAAATGGCTCAGGGCAACTGGCATAATTGCAGCACAAAGAAATGAAAGTCATTTAACATTTGTTGAGAGTCTACCATGTGCTTGGGAGTTACTAGAAATCAAAAATGAATCATACATAGCACTGCCTCCTAGGAGTTTAAAATGTGGAGGGACAGGTATATATACCACTAACTAGGCTATGCTTTAGTTTGCAGATAGCACTAAAACAAGAGTTTAAATCAAGAGCTATGAGAGCTCAGAAAATTAAATCCAGTTCAATGAAATCTGGCAGGAGGAATAAGGAAGGGCTTTATAATGAAAGTGATTTTTAAACTGGGCCTTGAGAGATGAGTGGGATTATCAGGTGGAGGATTACAGAAGAGTAGAGAGAACAGCATGTGAAGAGAGGTAAAGGAATGAGACAACACAATGTGCCTGGTATCCAGTGAGAAGCTGAGTGTCACTGGAGCATGAGGAGTGCTGTAGAAGTGGTAGGAAGTGAAGCCAGAAGATAGGCTGCCCTTGGATTGAGAAGGGCTTTGACTCTCATGCTAAGGAATTTGGGCCGCAATCCAGTAAAGAGGCTGAATGATGTCATTAACACCAGCCACTCTGGCAGGTTTCTAGGCAGCCAGGCCCAGCCCCTATTAAAAGCCAAAAGTGGAGGAGAGGATGAGGTGGCAGAGTGGGGAAGGAAAGAGGGGAGTTAAACCAGTCTTGCAATTCCAAGCTAGACTGAATGATTAGGGATTTTAGTGATTGAGATATGGACTACAGAAGATTTGAAGGGAGAATGATGATAAATTTAACTTCAGTAAAATTGGGAACATCCATGAGAAGCTCATCATTAGGCTATTGATAATGTGGTTCTGGAATTTGGGAGAGAGCCAGGGCTGGATTTAACTGCTTGGGAGAAAGCAGTGGGAATGGATGAGATGCCTAGGGAGAGAATGGTGAATGGAAAGAAAAGAAAGTGAAGATGTCTTGGGGGACAACTACCTGATGAGGAGTCGGTGAACATGCCAGGAAAGATGAAAAAAGTAGGGTAAAAACAAAAGAGGGTTGTATTGTGGAACTCACAGAAAGTTAAGATTTTCAGAAGAGCTGGGAAGTTTTAAAAAGCTCAAAGGAGGTCAAGACTGATGAGAAATAAAAAGAGGTAATTGGAACTTAAGTGAACATGAAATGAGAAAGTGGAGTCAGTGAGTATAAGAAGAAAGAGATCATAGGAGAATAGAGAAACCAAGTTGTTAGCTTTAGGTGAAGCTAGAGCCTAAGGAATGTTTCATGACTTTTTATTCAGATATAATTTCAAACTTGCAGAAAAGTTGCAAAAATAGTACCAATAGCTCCATATACCCAGATTCACCATTTGTTAACATTTTCCCTCATTTGCTTTATCATCCTCTCCCTTACTTTCTTTTTTGAGTGATTTGAGTTGCAGACATCGTGCCTCCTTTACATCTAGATATTTCAGTGTGTATTTCCTAAGAACAAGGACGTTATTTTCCATTCCAACAGTACAGTTATTGGATTAAGAAATTTCACATGGATATAATACTATGGATATAATACTGATGTATATTCCGTATTCAAATTTCAGTAATGTCCCCAAAATGTCCTTTATAGCTATTTTTTCCTCATTCTGGATCCAAACCATGATTGTGAACGTATTTCATTTAGTTGTCATGTCTCTGGCCCCCTTGAATCTGGAACAGTTTCTAAGCCTTTCTTTGTCTGTCATGACATTGACATTTTTTTGAGGCGTAGAGACTGGTTATTGTATAGAGTGTTCCTCAATGTGGATTTGATGATGCTTCCTCAAAATTTGATCAAGTTTACTAATTTTTGCAGGAATATCCCAGAAGAGATGTTGTGTCCTTTTAAAGGCATCATATCTGGAGGCATATGATCTTGTTTTGTCCCCTTATTGGGGATGTGAACTTAGATCACTTGGTAAGGTGGTGTTTGCCATGTTTCTTAACTAGCTACTTCCTTCTATAATTAGTAATTTGTGGAGAGAGACTTTGAGACTGTGTAAATATCCTGCTCCTCATTAGATAACCACCTACTAGTAGATACTAGTTTTAGTATCTATTGATGATTTTTGCCTGAATCAATTATTACTATGATGGTTATAAAATGTGGTGATTTTTTTTCTAAAAAACTTGTTCCTTCTGCATTTATTAGTTGGTTTATTATTATAAGGAAGAATTCTCCTTTATTCATTCATTCATTCATATCAGTGTGGATAAAGAAGTTTTTTATTTTTTTATAATTTTATTTAATTTTTCCCCCAAAGGCCCAGTAGATAGTTGTATGTCATAGCTGCACATCCTTCTAGTTGCTGTATGTGGGACGTGGCCTCAGCATGGCTGGAGAAGTGGTGCGTTGGTGCGCGCCTGGGATCCGAACCCGGGCCACCAGCAGCGGAGCGTGCGCACTTAACCACTAAGCCATGGGGCCGGCCCTAAAGAAGTTTTTTAAAAAGGATGTGGGAAGACTTGAATTTTCTTATAGATGGAATGAAAAGAGCCAATGGTAATGTACAGAATATAGGGGATAATTAAAGCCACCAAGTCTAAAGAAGGGATGAGATTAAGAGGGCAGATTGAAGGAGATGGTCCTGGATAGGTGTGGGAACTATGCAATCTGACACCAGAAAGGAAGAAAAGGTAGGTGACTACAACAGGAGGTTTAGGGAACTCACACCTGATGCCCCTCATTGCTTACATGAAGTATGTGGTCATGGCAGCCACATATGTGCCTGGTTCTAAGATGAAAATGTCATAATCTCTACCCTTAGGTGGCTGGTGAGATAGATGGTAATGACTAACTTTAGTACCAAATACAGTGGCAAGCACTAGGTATAGGTCCACAATCCCTCATCTAAAACCCTTGAGGCCAGAAGTACTATGGAATTCAGAATTTAAGGCAATATGGTACATATATTATATTTTACATAACATCCCCAGTAGGATCTGGGGCAGCATGCAGTAATCACGCTCAATTTTTATTTCTAAAGTGAAGCCAATATTTCTAAAGTGAAACGTGAATTTTACACTGACTATAAATAGTCTCATGTCAGTTTGGATTGGGTTAGGCTACCAAAAAAGTTTGCATCAAAACTACAAAAAGGGGCCGGCCCGGGGCATAGTGGTTAAGTTCAGCGCGCTCCAGTTTGGCAGCCCAGGTTGGCAGGCTCGGATCCTGGGCATGGACATACACCAATAGTCAGCCACACTGTGGCAGCGACCCACATATCAAGTAAAGGAAGATCAGCACAGAAGTTAGCTCAGGGCTAATCTTCCTCAAACTAAAAAGGAGGAAGATTGGCAACAGATGTTAGCTCAGGGCTAATCTTCCTCATGAAAAAAAAAACTAAAAAAAAAAATTTCTACAAAAAGAAATTTTAGTTTTCAGAGCATTTTACATTTCTGAACTGTGAATAAAGGAGTGTGGACCTATATAAATGGTCCTATGAAAGCAAGTACTTCCAACTCAAGGAGTCATGGAAGGCTTTGCAAAGGAGATGGCACTTGAGCAGGGTCTTGAAAGTGTAAGCTTTTGATTAGCAGAAAATGGGGATTAGAGGTAGGATAGAGAAAAGAACATTCCAAATAGGGAGAAGAACTTGAGCAAAGGCACTGAGTCACGGAAGTCCCTGGCTTGTCTGGGTAATAGTTGGTAATCTCAAGTTACTGGACCACAGGCTTGGAGAGGGGATGGCAGAAGATCTAGCTGGAAAAGTGGGTTGGAACCTGAACACCAAGAACTTTGAGTACCATTCTCAAGGTGTGAAACTTTGTTCGATCATCAGTAGGGAGTGACATGGTCACATCTCCGCTCTTGTTAAGTGAAACCTGGACTGATTGGGTTCTTGCTTTGTGCCAGTGCAGAGGATTGATTGGAGTCGGGAGAGACTGAGGCAGGGAGGCAGTTGCAGTTGTGGAAGACAGGTTTGATGAGAGCTGGTGCAAGCCCAGCAATGGTGAGAATGGAGATTTGAAAGCCAAGAATGGGCAATTTTGAGAGCCAGGGTAGAGTCAGTGGGACTCAAGTAATTGAATAGAGGGGGTGGAAGAAATGGTGATTCAAAGATTGGCTCCTGGCTGAACCTCGAGGACTGAAAGCCAGACAGTATATGAGTGATGGAGATTGAGGGTTCGGGTATCTATCCACCTGGGTTTATAGCCCAGCTCCCACTTCCTACCTGTGAGAAGTGCAGCAAAGAGCTTAACCTTCTCGTCATCTGCAAATGGAAATAATAATAGCATCTTCCTGAAAGGAAAATAGTGTGGCTTAAATGAATTAATCCATATAAATACTAATCATAGGGCCTGACACATAGGAAACATACCACAAATGTTTGTGAATCTTGTTGATGATTTTGATGATGATGACACTGAGTGAGATAGAGACCCCAAAAAGATGTTTTAATTCTGGAATTGTCTGTAAGCTGACTTGTAGTTATAAGGTCATTACAGGAAAGTTGCTCATTTTTACCTCTTTGAATATTTAATATCTCTGGTTTCTTCTAAAAAATTTATGCACAGTAAAACAAAAACTTGTCAACATTCTTCAAGCTGTGATCATAGAGAGACGTTTCCTGGCCTTAAGATAACATATATACTCTACTCCTCTATCTATTATGTGTACTTTTGAAAAGCAATCAATCACCAAAACACTACTATTAACTGGAAAAAAAGGGTTACTAGAGGGGATGGGGGCTGTAGGCTGTAGGCTGAAGGTGCAATGCAAGAAAACGAACTGTCCATGGATAGAATTTTATCAAGGTGAAATTCAGAAAACTAGTCATAGATATTCAAAGTGGTATTGATCAATATGACTAATGTTGAAAGATGATTTGGAATTTCAGTCTGTTTGGAGAGCTGCCTGTCAATTAGGCTTTCACAAGAAGCCCCATGTGGCTTGGCCTCTTTAAAGTTCTTCAAAAGAATTGCTTAGTCTTCTAAATAAAAAATATATCATTGGACTCTTCCCTATCAAGCAGTGTCCAGGTCTCCCAAGCTTAGGCCAGACGACTTGCGTTCAGCTGTCTCCAAAGCAGAGATGTGATTGAGGCCTTGTGAACATCCTTGAGAAAACATTTGTCACAGGGAAATGGGGAGAGTTGATACAGATGTTGATCGAGGTGCGTCTGAAGTGGAACTTAAGCAAACTGTTGAAAAATTTCAAAAATCACTGACCACAATCAGGTACTTAAGGAAGAGTTGCAGTTGCTGAGACTCTCTAGGTAGAAAATTCAAGTGCAGATTGAGAGACAAGTGGGCAAATGTCTCTGTGGCCATTAAGCTCCATATATATTGAGTTATGTAAACTTATAAACATATGTAATAAAAAACTAGTATTATCTATAAAACACTTTCTCTTATGTGCCATGTTGATTGTATAATTTTTACAAATCTCACATCATTTTTAGCAAAGTGTTCTGCATTTGGAAGACAGTATCTTCTAACTGAAGATAATGAAAGCTTTCTGATAAATATCCTAGAACCATTATTACATTTTCTGGAGTTAAAAAACGTTTGAGAAGACAATTTCCTTTTTCATTTTAGGATGTAATTCATGAATCTATTTTATAAAGAAGCCAGTAGTGACACTCATGTATTCAATATTAATAAATACGTGTGCTTCCAGTTCTCCGAGAATGAGATGAAGAAATCACCAGTATGAAGTCCAAATCCTAGGGACAATGAATCACCCTGAAACAAAATCAGTTTTGGGGATTACTAATATAAGATAGTAGTAGCAAAATATAATAACAATGTTATATTTCCATATGGACCCCTGCATTATAGAGGAAATGTATTCTTCAGTGGCTTTAATATCAGAGAGTCAGATTAACTCAGACTTGTCTCAGTCATTCTAAATAGGGCAAAACTCAAATGCTTTTGAAACTGATATAGGAATTCTTACCAGAAACCCAAAGACATCATAAGAAAAGCTACATTCAACAAGCATTTTGAACATTTAACTTTTTACATTCTACACAGATGCATCAATATTAAACTAGAATAACCATTACAAAGTTAAGTAGTATATCTTTTAACAAGCTATGTCTACTTATGGAAAGTTAGGGTAAGATATATACCACTGATCCAATTCGTATAAGCAGCACTCTCCTTTCTTTCCCTTTTACCTTAAAGATCCATGTAAATTTTCTTTTGATCTTGAATTTGTTTCCTCATTATATTTTGCCTGTATAGATGGAACCTAAAAGAGACAATTAGAGGTAACAGTATTGAAATTAATATGGAAACACGTGCATACCAACCAGGAAAAAAAATCAACTGACCCTTTTGAAAGCTTCAAGACTATTTATATAATATCTAATTTGAAAATATTGCAGGTAACAGGATTAGTGTACTTAGATTTAAAAATAAATCTCTAATCTTAACAAGAAATATCAGCAATAAAAAAGAAATATAAAGAAGCCTCAAATAAATGAAGACACTTGTGTTTCCGGGAAGGATGGCTAAATTGGGTAATAAGACCTAATTCTTCTCAAATTAGATAATTTATTTAAGACAATTTAAGGTTTGTTTTTGAGGACTTTGAGAAAATAATTCTAAAGTTCACCTGAAAGAGATAAAAAGACAGATATTGGCAAGCCCGTGATAGGAGATCTCCTATAAAATCTAAAAGCATGCTTTAAAGCTATGCTGTTCAAAACAGAGTGCTCAAGGCATAAAAGTAGATAAGTGTAGCAGAATAGATAGCTACATGATTGTAATTATACACAAAAACAACATTTGATAAGAGAAGCATCATAGATCAATAGGTAATAGATGGATAATTCAATAAATGTTTTGAAAAAGTTGGCAAACTACTTAGGGGGAAGATGTAGATTCTCCTTCTCTGCCAAAACCCTATGTAAATTTCAGATGAATTTAGAATTAAACATAAAAAAGTTAAGTAATAGTATTTGAAGAAAGTTTGATAAGTAATTGATCTCTAGAAGAGACATTTTCTAGGCATAAAGAAAAAAAATCACAAAAAAAGATCAGTATTTTTTAGTTTATAAACTTATCTTTATGCTTAAGAAATGATAAAATACTAAAAAGTAAACAAAATATATGAAAAAATATGACTTTCAAATAAGATCTCTTTAAATTATAAAAAATTCATACATTAGAATCCCTATAGACACATGGGTAAAGAACAAGAATAGGTAATTTTGCAAAATAAATATAAATGAAAAATAAATATGTGAAGAAATTCAGACTCATCTGTAATGACAGAAATGTCAATTAAAACAGTTATGAGATACCATTTTTCTTATAAAATTAGAAAAGATTGAAAATCGATGATGCTATTGAGGATGTCTTGAGACTGGGATTTCACGATGGCTGGTGGGAGTGCGAATTGGTACAACCAACCTGGAAAAGGACTTGGCACTGTGTGCCAAGAGCAGGAAAACATTAATAGCCTTTGACTTCGTAATTCTTCTTCTAGGAATGTATAGTGAGAAAAAAATCCAAAATGCAGTCAGAAATACAGAGTCGTTCATAGCAATGTTATCATTATTGTTGTCATATTAGCAAGTGTCATTATTTGGTTCATTAGAAATACAACATATTATCTTTGTGTTTTACCAAATATCAAATATAAAAATGTTGAAATTGTAATAGCTTGCAAATTTTGGCTTCTTTAAGACTTATCAGGCATAAAAAGTTGAAAACCTCAGTAAATCAACACTGCTTTACAACCTTTCACATAGTGCCAACTAACATTTAAGTAAGTTTCCATGTGTTCCTCTTCATACTTCTTTGAATTCAGTTCAATCAGTTAAGAGTAAAAGGAAGGTTTAAATCTAGGCGAAAAGTAATTCTTCTAACCAAAGACAAAGAAATACCCAGGCATCAACTTTATTAAATCACAGGTTTTAAAAAATATTTAATGATATTTAAAAGCACATGGGATGTCATTGTGATCATTTCTAAAAGGTATTTTACTGTTCTTCCTGTTTTCCCCTTCCTTTGGATTTTCTCTTCAACCAGAGATGAGAGAAGGTATGAGGGGGGAATAAATACCTCCAGTCTTTTCTCCTCCTGCTCCCTCATCTCCTAGCTGGAAGCCAGAGGGCACAGAAGCCCAGATAACGTGGCTCGTAGAGGACAGCCTCCCCGGGCACAGAGCAAAGCTGGGCAGAGCTAGGGTGGAAAATGCGCCTGGGGGAGGGGCACACAGAGAATCACCAGCATGAAGATGAAGGACAAGGTCGCCTCTTCCCTGTGGATAAACACGGTTACTGTTCCTTTCTACTCCACTGCACAGGCTCAAACTATGCTTTGATCATTCATGGCAGAAACAATCTTTGTGTCAGTTACCTCTAAACTCCAGGTCTCCCTCACCTTTCTCCCCTTAATCTAGAGGGGAGAATAAAGCCCCGGACAGAACCCAGGTGGTGATGACCTTTGGAAGGAAACTTCCATGTCTGCCACAGAAGGGACCCACTACTCTTTGGGAAGAAGGTGCCGATCCACAGCGCTTGAGGGAGTAAGTTCTGACGCCTAGCCAAGACTCGGAACTCTCACCTAACAACTCATTAGTGAACCTTAACAATGATTATAGGCTGCTTGAAATGTTCTAATCTGAAAAAGCAAATAACATGGAAACAGTGATCAGTACATGCTCCTGCTCCCAGAAATAACTGAAAGTTTTATTTAATGTAAAGTCACAATAGTACTGGAAAATATAAAAAGATCAGCAGTAATGAGTGACAGAATGCATTTTCCAAACATGACTGCAATAGCTCCCTTTCTATATGCTCTTGTGACAATGTGACATTCCTCCTATCCAGTGGTGAGGTGTATATCTCTTTCTGATGCAGCTGGATGGGCTTTTGTGGCTTAACCAATAGAGGCAGTGTAAGAGATGTCATATGACGTCTGAAACTAGATCATAAAAATGCCAGACACTTCTGCTTTGCTCTCTTGACAGAGCTGCCAAGTTGTGAGGAAGCCCAAGCAGCCTGTGGAGAAGTCTCTGTGGAGAAGAACCAAGGCCCCTGGCCCACAGCTCCAGTTGAGCTCCTGGCTGATAACCAGTACCAAGTTACCAACCATGTGAATGAACCAGCTAAAAGCAGATCCCCCAGGACCCAGTTGCACCTTCCTAGCTGATGCCACATGGAGTGGAGATGACCTGTCCCTATCCAACCCTACACACATTGCAGATTCCTCAGCAAAATAAAATCATTGGTGTTTTAAGCCATCAAGTTTGAAATGGTTTGTTATGCAGCAATAGTAACTGGAACAATGATGAATCCTTGAAAGATGGAAGGCGAGTGGAACGGACTGAAAGGAGAAACTGTATCCCAAGGTATTCCTAGGGGAGGCCTACTGCAGAACGGGCACACCCATGACCAAACTGCAGTGAGTCCTGGGGAAGGACTGCCTGAGGTTCGGAACTGGAAGCAGCCAGGCAGATCTGCCCCCCATTTCTGCAAGATGTCAGGCAGCAGAGTAGAAGGAAGGAAATAATGAAAATAATTAAAAATAAAATAGAGAAAACAAAACAACTAAGAGAGTGGTTCAATAAAATTAAAAGTTGGTTCATTGAAATATTAATAAAATAGAGTAGTGGTCAAGAAACAAAGAGAAGATCTGTTACAAATGAGAAAGAGTATATAATTATAGATGCATAAAACATGAATTCTGAGACAATATTGTGGGCAATTTCATACCAATAAATAAAAGACCATAGATGACAAATATTTTCTATAGATGTAATGTTGAATATTTTTCATCACCATGAACCTCAGTCTTTATAGAAATACAGGGAATAGAGAAACAAGTTTAAAGATATCAGTAAGGAATAAACAGACCAATGTAGCATGTGACCAGTATCTGGACAAATCAAGAGCAGGAAGGAGGAAGAGGTGAGGGCTGTCCTGGATAAAAGGTGTAGATATATAGCAGCCCAAAGGAAGTGCTGGCTCTTCTTTGGATCCCAATTTGAACAAATCAACTATAAATGGAAATTTTTGAAACAAGAGGGGAATATGATTATGGACTGAGTATCAAATACCGGAGGTGATACCAGGGTGAGGCAAGCCAGGTGCCCCAGGTGCAAATTTTAAGGAGGCGCCCGCTCACAGGTGTTGACTCGGTTCGGCCCTGAGAGCAAAGCTTCCTTAAATTTTATGCCTTCAGCGCCTCATTTGCCTCAGCTGAGTCTCAGCGTTGTCAAATAATGATTTTTTTCCCTCCCAGCTTTATTGAGATATAATTGACATATCGTGTAAGGTGTACAACATGATTTGATACATGTATATATTGTGAAATTAGTACAATAAGGTTAGTTAACATATCTATCACCTCACGTAAGCCTCTCTGTTATGCAAGCATCCCAATCCCATCTCTGCCTTCGTTGGTTTCCTGTGTCCTTCAAATAATGTTCAATCTACAACCACCTTTATCTGTTCACAGTCTCTCTCACTTTGCTCATTCATTCTGTCTTGTCTCTCTACAAATGAGAGTTTATACAGAGCATTCAGGCATGCACATTGAAAATATACCCTCAAGATCTTTTTATTTTTTTTATAAAATATAAGTTTTTGAAAATTAATTTTGAATTGCAAAATCAATAATGGTAAAAAATCTTTATTTTTCTGTGCACAAAATGAAACATTATAGAGAAGATTAGGCTCATCTTTGTTGCCCTCCCCCCAAGCGTAACTCCCTTTCTGTCTCCCGAGAGGTGTCTAGAGACATCAATGTATCATACGTCCTTTCAGACCCTTCTCTTGGCGTATATAGATAATTTGTTATAGTTTAATATAAATATATACATGCACACACATTTGGTCACTTGTTCTTTTCACTCAGTAGTGTATCTTAGAGCTCCTTCTTTCTGAGTGCTGCATGACCAAGACCAAAGATAAAGTCAAAAGACAATCTAGGGAAGAAATAATGATTTTTTTTGTGCGTGTGTGAGGAGGATTATCCCTGAGCTAACATCCATTGCTAATCCTCCTCTTTTTTTCCTGAGGAAGACTGGCCCTGGGCTAACATCCATGCCCATCTTCCTCTGCTTTATATGGGATGCTGCCACAGCATGGCTTGACAAGCGGTGTGTCGGTCTGCGCCTGGGATCTGAACCTGTGACCACCGAATCTGAACCGGGCCACCGAAGCGGAATGTGCAAACTTAACGGCTACGCCACCAGGCCGGCCCCAATAATGATTTTTTTCAAGTGTGTTAATGGCATTGTGGTTATGTAACATGTCCATATTTTTTATGGATTTTAATGATTTAATGACATGCCTGGGATTTGCTTTAAAATACTTCAAGAAAAACTGGTTATAAAAAAGGACAGGTGAAGTAAATGTGACATCTAGGTAACTGGAAACTGGCTAATGTCTATATGGGGGTTTGTTGTATATTCTGTTTTGGAATGCTTGAAAATTTTCATAACAAACTTTGTTTTTAAACTGGATAACAGCAGTTGCCATGGCAACAAAAATAATGGACTCACCCAAATGCATGTATTTGCTGACCAAGTTTGACCAAGAGATAACGTGACATTTCTGCCATTAGTACAACTTATATTTTTAATCTTCCTCATCACAATGAGCCAAGGCCCTAAGCATGCACTTTGATGAAGATTTCTTTTTCAGGCCAGTGTACGATTGAAGCATCTGGGTTGGCAGTCAGTGGGGGCAAAGGTGGAGGGAGGATTTTTAGAGAAGCTCATCCCAGGAGAAGAGACTAAGCTTGAAGTTGGACAGAGTCACTGAGGTTCTGCAGGCCTGGGTGCCCGCTGTGGCCTGAAGCACCGCCACCTCCCTGGAGCCTTTTCCTAGGAATCCTGCAATGCCAGCCCCAGACAGCAGGAGCTCCTATAAGCAGCAGAGTTATTTTCAAGAAATCCCAGTGCCCAGCCAAGGACACCAGAATCTCTGGGGCGGGGCTGAGGCATCTGTATTTTTTAAGTTCCCTAATTAATCTGATGTGCAGCCAAGCCAGTCTGCTCTAAATATTAACACTGTAGTCCTTCCAGACCCTGGCTGCATATTCAAACCACCTTTGAAAAATTATCCAACCTTCTAGGCCCGTGCCTAGAGGTTCTGATATCATTGGTGTGAGGTGGGCTGGCCCAGGCATTGGTAGTTTTAAAAAGCCCTCCAAAGTGATTCTAATGAGCAGCCAAGGTTGGGAACTACTGTTCTAATTTTAAAGAGAGCAGCTAACAACTAAGGCCAGAACCCATCCCCCCATACCCTGCCCAAGAAGTGGCAGAAACAGCTCAACAAACTCTCCTACAAGCAGCCCAGCCCTCTCCTCATCTTCTGCCTCAGTACTCTGGGAGGGGAGAGTGAGCCCTGGCGAAGGGAAGTGTTAGCGAGGTCAGGTTATCTTCTTCCTCCCTATAGCAGAGTGGGAATGCTCCCTGCCTTCAGGCCAAGCAAAGAGGGAGACTTCCATAGGTCTCTGACAGACTGAATATATTGAGTATATATTTCAATGACATACCCTGCAAGAAGGGAGAATGACAGGCTGTTCCTAGCAGAGTGGCTCTCCTGTATTAGGGAAATTTGGGAGGAGGTGCTGCTGTTGGATATCTCCCAGATCTACCCAAGAGCCTGATGAGAGCTGGTACACAGAGCCTGTCTCATTGAGAGCCTCAGGACTGGGTACTTTCAGCCAGGGAATCAATGACACAGGGGAGAGAGGCCAGCTGAGGAAGAGATAACAGTCCTCCCTTCTCTCTTCATCTCAACATCCTCTCCAACCCTGTGTATGCCGTGCCCTCATACTCCAGGCAGTCAAAGTCCTTGCTGAAGCCCACAATGGGGACAGGAAGAAATGAGATTTCAATAGAGTTCTATGGACTGAATTTAATAACCAAGAGCAACTGGGGAAGTATTTTTTTTCTAGTTGAGATATAATTGACACATAACATTGTGTAAGTTTATGGGGTAGAACGTATTTTATATATTACAACATGATTACCACCATAGCATTAGCTAATACCTCCATCATGTCACATAATTGTCATTTTTTTAGTGAGAACATTTAAGATCTAGTCTCTTTGAAGTATATAATACGGTATTGTTGATTATAATCATAATGTTGTGCATCAGGTCTCCAGAACTTATTCATCTTATAACCGGAAGTTTGTGCCCTTTGACCCACATCTTCCTAATTCCCCCACCCCCCAGCACCTGGTAACCACCAGTCTGCTCTCTGTTTCTATGAGTTCGGCTTTTTTAGATTTCACAGATAAGTAAGATCATACAGTATTTGTCTTTCTCTCTCTGACTTAACTCACTTTAACACAATTCCCTAAAGGTCCATGCAAAGTTGTTGCAAATGACAGAATTTCCTTCTTTCTTATGGCTGAATAATATTCCATTGTGTATATACACCACATAGTCTTTTTCCATTCATCGGTTGATGGAAACTTAGGTTGTTTCCATATCTTGGCTATTGTGAACAATGCTGCAATAAACATGGGAGTGCAGATATATTTTCATTATCCTGTTGTCATTTCTTTTGGATATATACCAAGAGTGGGGTTGCTGGATCATATGGTAGTTTTATTTTTAATTTTTTGAAGAACCTCAATACTGTTTTCTGTAGCGGCTGAATTGGGGAAGTTATGTGATGGACATAAAAAGTTAAGGACTAGAACAGAGGCATTGATGCAGCCCAGTTGGAAGCAGAGGCTGGAGAAAAAGAAAACAATTTCTGTCCATGGCCTACTGAGTAGGGACTGCTTGATACGTCAGTTACATATGCATCATGCTCCTCCACCAGGTTTCAAGGTCCTTGGGGGCACAGAATGAGCCTAATGCTTTTGAAGCAAGCAGAGGCCAGCTCTGTGCTAGGCATAGAGTAGGGGCTTCACGAGCACATGATGCTTGAGGAGGAATTCTCTATCTGGATCCTGCCCCACTTTCTAGGTAATACCTACATTCTGCTTAGTCTATTGGTGGCACAGATTTTTTTGTTTGTTTTAAACTGGGGATTTCTCACCTCTGGGGTGGGGGAAGTTATTGTCAAATAAATGTATCTCTCAGCTAAGTTATTTACAGCCACAACAACAAAAAGTGAGCTATTTTATAATTTTGGAAGGTTATGTTTGACTCTGAGGCTGGACATCTATAAGTCCACAGACATTCCCTGTCCCCAGTCCTTGATGCTCTTCGGAAGCCAATGATAACTCTTAGGACCTGCAGATGTCAGGTGTTTTTGTATTGACCCTTGAATTACGAGCAGTACTGGAAGTCTTTATTAATCTCTTCAGTCAACCAACCTTTCTCCACTTAGAATGCTGAAGAGATCCAAGATGGAAGAGTCTTTTGTTATTAAGTATATATTGCCATGACATACCCTATAATCATTATGCTGAGGAATTAATTAGATGAAACATTGCAGGACAGTTTATTGCCTCAACTCTCCCATATCAACCTTTGTTCTATGAATCTTGGAGGTTCTTTGGGAACAGGATGGAGGGACTTCTACACTTTGGCCTCCTTAAGTCAAGAGGAGAAACAAGCGTGCTGTTTTTAGTGTTGAAATGAGTGCTGATACAAACATTTACCTTCTTATTTACACTGATGATCTAGTGAACAATCTGAAAATATGGCCGGAGGGAGGAGGGTTGCCAGGAATGATAAGTATATAATAAAGCAGTTTAATATGCAGAAAACTGTTTCTAAGATACACTAGCTGGTGCTTAGTGAGGAAAACAATTACTCTTAAGGTTAACCATGCTTCCTTCTTTTTTTACAAAAATATTTATATTTATGGTATATTTCCCAACAGCCTTTTTTCATATTCATATTTTATAAGGATATAAATCAATATATATATATAATTTTGCATTTCTTTCTTCACTTAATATGTAGCATAAATGTTTTCATGTTATTAGTCTTGATACCCATAATTCTAATGGCTGAAAAACATTTTGCTAGGTAATTTATAATAATTTATTTAAATATAAACTAATCTAAGAATTTGGGTTTTCTTCCAATTCTGTTATTATAAAAATGCCATTTTTACTATTATAAAAATGTATTTTTGTGATGTGCCTTTTTATTATTTTGAATTATTTAAGGGTAGATTCCCAGAAGTGGAGTTTTTGGGCACAATGTTTGAAGTCTTTTTAGTTCTTGATAAAATTGCCAAATTTCTTTCCAAAGTGGTTATATCAATGTACAATTCCACCATCTACAACCTTCTCTTTATGGTCTTGTGAAAGTCTCCTTTGATTTACTGAGAAAAGTGTAGAAGCCACTTGTCTGATGATATGCATGATACCTTCCCTCAAGATGCCCCCAAATAAAAATGGAATTCAAACATATTTGTAGAGAGAAGAAAAGGTAAAGAAATATGGTATAGGACTATCACAACAGTGTGCATGTGTGTGTGTCTGTGTGTTTGTGTGGTGGGCAGTGTGGAGAATTGGGACTTAATGTACCTAACAAATGATTAATCTTTTGCCTGAAAAATAGGCTGAGCTGACCAGATGGTGAGTGGGATGAAATCACTTTCCTACCATTGTGTGCAGGATTTTAAACTCTTTGTCACCCACTCTGTTCTTAGGCAGTAAAGTCAATGGGGATGCTTGCTTGCAAATGACAGGAGGCAAAACCCCATTTCTGCCCTAATTCCTCATCACTTGCTCAGTACCTATTCATTTAGACTTTTGTTTTTAATACATGTATTTTCCTTTAGCAATACCATAATGTCCTTTTTTCTTTTTTTGGTCTCTTTCCCGTAATCATGATGAACACAATATAATGGACGTAGTATTCCTTCATTTGAGTCTCTCTTTTATTCTTTTAATTCTAAACTGCTGCTCTTCCTAAAGGAGGACTGTGTTACAAAAGAATGGAATTTTCCAGACAATGTTTAGTACATAATAGTTTTAAGAGGCTTCATGCTTGCAAGAGACAAATTAAGCAGCCTCCTCTAATATGTAGACAACATCTGTTACACAAAGTCACCATTAATGATAACACCGGGATCTCCTTTGTGGCTGATTTTCATCCAGCTGCACCTACCCATAAAAAGCGTCAGCAAAGAAGGCTACACATTTATCTGTCAGTTCTGAATGACTTGGGAAAATGGCACATAAACCCAAAGCAAATCTTTGTTAACCTCTGAAATCAGAGCCTCTGTAAATCACTGCAAAGGACAGCTTATAACCTCCTCACAGTCAACTCACTATCTCCATTTGGTGTTTTATAAGATGCTCCAAATTTTAGATTGGTAACATGGAAGAAAGCCACACACCAAGAAACTGAGCCTTACGGCACTCCCTATAAAGGGACCAACATGCCCATTGATCTGTCAGTTACAAGTTCTCATTGCAATTGTTATTCAGACAATATTCCCATTGGTACCAACAGGTCCATTAGTAAATAATAAAAACTCTACAAAATCCTTGATAGGGCTGGTTAGCTATGACTAATAGTTTAATTTGATGAATTGTCATTATTTACTCTGATATTAAACATTAAGATTCTCAAATGAAAGTCGTCCAGAAGACTAGTAGAAGGGCTCTACTTTCTTCACAAGATTGAGCTGTATAAACTCTCTCTCTTATAATGTGGTTGTGCAAAGTACTCAGGTATATTCTCTTCTCTGGGTTTCTCTGTGGATGTATACCTTATAGTGTAATGTGTCAATTTACTCATCTAATACCTACTTTAGTGCCTGCTGTTTCATGCTTGGTGCTAGATGCCAGGGATACCCTGGAGAACAAGATCAAGTCCCCTCCCTCAGGTAGTTTTACTCACCAGAGGGAGAGAGAAACAACAAATGACTAAAACGATGAATAAAACAAGAGTGATTGAGAGGTGGCACTTTAAATGGCGTGTTCAGAGAAGGCCTCTATTTGTACAGAATTTGAAATGAATCAAGGGAGAGAGTAGTGTGAGAAACAGCATTCCAGGCAGAGGGAACAGCAATTGCATAAGCCCCAAACTTGGCAAGTGCGAGGAATAGTACGGAACCCTGTATGGCTGGATGCAAGAGGGAAGGTATATGAAAGCAAGGTTGTGATAGTGGTAGGGATCAGTTCTTGGAGGGCCTTGATAGGCCATAGGAAGGAGTAGGGATTTTATACTGTGTGAAGGACTGGCTCAGGAGGTTTGGAAGCAGTGGACTATTGTAGTCTGGTTTGTATTCAATTCAATACCAAATTCAACCAAATGCATAAATTTTACATCAGCTGAAAGAGCTCTTTGAAGCATAAAGACATCATAATGTGGGGCCAGCCTGGTGACATAGCGGTTAAGTACGTGCATTCCGCCTCAGTGGCAGCGTTCGCTGGTTCAGATCCTGGGCACGGACCTACTCACCACTCATCAAACCATGCTGAGGTGGTGTCCCATATAGAAGAGCTACAACTCTACAACTATGATATATACAACTATGTACTGGGGCTTTGGGGAGAAAAAAGAAACAGACGGAGATTGGCAACAGATGTTAGCACAGGGCCACTCTTCCTCAAAAAAAAAAAATCATAATGTAACTCAGTTTCCCCACTGAGAAGGTTGCCTTAAAATGCAGTTTTAACCTGGGCTTATGGATCTCCAGGGGCTCACAGAGAGTCCACAGAATGCTTATGAAATGTTGTATGTTTATGCAAGTGTGTAAGAAGAATCCACACCTCAGGAAGTCTAAGGATCACTGATCTAGAGTGACCCTAAATTCAGTTCCAGCTGTACTATTCCATGATCCTCTAGGACCTAAATATAGATGGCAGTCTTCCCTTAGTAATTTTTTTAAAAATGTGGGACCTAATTGTTCATTGACTCATTTTTTCCCTTCATCACTAATCAGGGGTGTATTTTTAAGTCTCTGTCCCATCTGGTAGATTGCATTGAATGCTTCATCCCTTTTTGTATCTGTGTCCTTTGCCATATAACTTTGTGGTGTGGGCTATACTTCCACACAACTTGACTCTGACCAAATGACTTGCTTTGGCCAATGGGATGTTGGCAGATGAGACACAAGCAAAGGCTTTGCCAGCACTTGTGAACTCTTGCTCTTTTGCTTCCATCAACATCATGAGAAGGACATGCCTAGACTAACCTGCCTGTCCCAGGAGGAGAATGAGAGTTATGTGGAACAGAGCTGAGTCACACTAACCAAGCCCAGGCTAGATTGGTCAATGCCCAGACATGCAGATTTGTGAACTAAATAAATGCTTATTGTTGCATGCTGCTGAGACTTTTTGAGAATGTTTATTATACAGCAATAGTTAACTGATATGTCATACTGCTACCATACTTGGAGGCCTCTTTAAAAAACACCAAATTGGAGATCCTGAAAACTATGTTCATTTGTACCTATTTGGGGCTCTGATTCAAAGTTGAATTCCCAATTTCAAATTTCATAACCGTGTTAATCAACCCTGGTTGTTTACATTTCCTTACTGGCACGCTCTCCAGCTTTCCCTTCAAAAACTGGCACAGCTGCTCAGAGGCCAAGTACTAGAGGGTTCCACTAGTGGCAGAAGGGTGAAGTTTGCAGCCCTAATCTTATAATGCTGTGACACAGCCTGCCAGTGGTATATGCCACAGCATCTTAGCCTGATATGGGAATGCTAATGAAGGATACAAATCCTTATTCAAAGCAGGGGTGTAAGCTGTAGAACCTTGCTAAACGGCTGTAATTAATGTAAACTGCAGCATACCAGCTGAATCTTGGAATACGCTTAATTGCCCAGGGTGGCTTAATCTTCGGCCCTGCCAGTTGCGGCAGGATTACTTGTCTTTGGTGAACTCAGTGGAGAGTTGAAAGTAAATTTGCTTAAACGATAGTAGAGTTTAGAATATGCATAACAGAAGAATCATAAATAACTGCTACTGAAATGTAAACTACAACCAAACCTAAGCCTACCTTTTGTCTAATCAAGGGCTGGCTCCTTGAAGAAAGGGGGAGCACCAGAATCTCTTGATTTAGGCTTTTACTAAACTATAATGAGTCACGAGGAGAACAAGGGGTTCTATTCAAAGTAATAACGTGACCAAAGCAACATTATCATCATGTCAAAGCTACCTTTCCCTGCGTGAGCCTTCTATAGTGGAGAGATGTAAGGGTTTTGCTGATCTTGAGCTTCACTGACCCCAAATCTCTCAAATCCCACTTTTCTCCCAAGTAAATGGAAACGAGGTAGCCTTCGTTTTAATCAGGTCACACAATTTTTTCTTAAAAAAATTTTTTTTGGAATAGTGATACAGATAGATGGTAAAATTTCTTTCAGATGGTAGGAAGATAATGAAAATTAAGCCTTCCTCATTTATCTTTTATCCTTAATCCCTCAATTCACCTGAGTTGAGTGGGTGTCTTGCTAACATAAAGACTCAGAAATTATTTTCTCAATATTGTTATCACGACAATTGCCTAGCTTCAACTCTACAGACTCAGGTTAAGTATAAAATAATTATGAGCATCTTTTCCAAATATGGAGAGCTACAGAAAGTTTTTAAAAATATAGCTAACTATTAACAGATAAAAATATGTACTGTGGAGGAAATTATTGTAAACTCTTCAGATATATTGGCTTCTGTGGAAGACTGCTCTTTGTCTACCACAAAACTCTTCTTCCCTTCCTTCTTTATAATAGGAGCTTAATTTTATGTAAGACAGACATAATCCACTAAAAGGCTACATTTCCCAATTTCCTAGCTGAGTGTGGCCATGTTACTAGGTTTTGGCCAGTGAGTTGAAAGGAGGTGTTGTGTGATATTCCTTTAAGAGCAGGGGCACATCTTTAATTATTCTTTCAACTTTTCTATAAATGTGAAAATTTTCATAATAAAAGATGTGGAAAAACTTGAATCAAATCCTTAAAAATAAATAATAATGAAAGAAGCATAAATAAAATGAGGGTTGATGAATATGATAAAGAATTGATTGGAAACCTTGAAAATAAAAATATAGTCATAATAAAAAATCCAATAAAGAGAAGAAAAATCAATGAATTGGAAGCTAAAAGTAAGGAATTCACCCAGGTGTAGAACAGACATAGAAAGAGACTTTAAAATAATTATGTGTGCGTGAAATGCATATACATGAAAAATAAGTTGAGGTATAAATGACAGACTGTATGACTCCAACAGTCATCTAATAGGAAATACAGAAGAATAGAATGGTGGTCATGGCAGAGGCACTACATTTGGAGGGATGATAGCTTAAAATTTTCCATAATAAAGAAAAGTCACATGTCTTCAAGTCAAAAAGTCACTTTCAAGTACCAAAGAGGATAAATAAAAATAAGTCCACATCTAGACCCACCATAATGAGACTGAAAAAGAGCAAGGATGAACCAACAATCCTAAAATGCTCTGAGGTTCTTGACTCTCGGGTGATAGAGATGTTCTAGATCATCATTAGAGAGGTGGTTATATAATGTAGACATTTATCAGAACTTATTAAATTGTATACTTAAGATCTATGTATTTCACTGTGTGTAATTTTACCTTGCTTTAAAAAGGGTGCAGAGGGCAGGGTTGAGGGGATCCCCCGATTATCACTCAGGATTATAGCTAGACTGACAGCAGAATTCTCATAGCTCTAATAAATATCAAAGACACTAGAGCAATATCTTCAAGGTGAAAGTGGAAAATAACTACTTACCTATCTTTCAAGAGTGAAGACAACATAAAAATATTTTTAGTTATGGAAAATTATTTTCAGATTCTCTCTAACTTTTTAAATAATATACTTGAGTAAGTAAAAAAAAAATTGAAACCACAGGAGATCATGGGCTATAAGAAATAAAAGTGTATTTACTGTCAATTAGTAAAATATATTGGTAAAATTAATTATGTATTGATTATAAAACTAAAAAAACCCCACCCAACTCTTTTGGGGTGTCAGAAAGATAAAACTCAAATTCTAAACAACAATAACAAGATGCTCCCATCTGCACAGTTATAATAAGTGGATGCTTTTTCTGAACACTCTTAACTTATCCAGGTGCATTGGGCTAAAGCCTTGCCCGTGCCAACCTCACCGAGGATGGCTCACATTCCCTGGAGGAAGGAAAGTGCTTCATTCCCACCTGCACCTGCAGTTGTGCTGCAGTTATTCTTATCAGAGTCGGGTGAGCTTCACCATGGGGCTTCCAGCTTGTGTCTGCATGGGATTGAGCAGTGTGCACAAGTCACCTGTCTCTTGCATCACTTTGGAATGGCCTTTCCCACTAGCTTCCTTTTCCTCACTTCCTATCAGAACACCCTCCAAGGAGTCACATCGTTTATTCCTCCACTATGTCCCTCCAACCAATCCCATCTCAGATCCATTCTGTGGATTAAAGCTTTCACTCTAGATGTTTTCATAGTTAATCCCCCTTTCCCCATATTTTTAAAATATTTGACGGCAAATTTAGTATACTTGGTACTAGATTTTTTTTTTTGTGAGGAAGATTAGCCCTGAGCTAACATCTGTTGCCAGTCTTCCTCTTTTTTTTTTTTCTTTGCTTGAGGAAGATTAGCCCTGAGCTAACATCTGTGCCAATCTTCCTCTGCTTTGTACGTGGGTTGCCTCCACACCATGGCTGACGAGTGGTGTAGGTCTGTGCCTGGGATCCAAACCCGTGAACCCAGGCCACTGAAGTGGAGCATGCCAAACTTAACCACTATGCCACAGGGCCGGCCCCAGTCCTAGATTTTTTTTTGGTTTGTCAATGATTTTATGAAAGTGTTGGAGAATTTGTTCTAACCACAATGACCCTGTATCTGTAAATCCATGGTGAAGGGTCCTGTTGACCAATAACATTTTAATTTTCTCAAGGTGGGTGGGGACAAGGAAGATGTGTGTGTGTGTGAGTGTGCAGAGGTGTGTATAATTTTCTCTCCTAATGTACTTTGGCTATGGAGTGACAACTCATGGCTCCTCTTTTCCATCATCACTCTATGTTTTGAATATGGCAAAAGCACAAGTAGCAAACTGCTTGAAGTGGTAATTATTTGTGTGAAATATAATCTTATTTGAAAAATTTGGGACTTGATTTTCTTTTTTTTCTTTTTCTTTTTTAAAATTTTTTGTTTATTGCAGTAACATTGGTTTATAACATTGTAAAAATTTCAGGATTTTCTTAATAGAAATAATCACCTACTTTTTCTTAAAGAGAAAATATTACCTACTTTATAAATCAAAGGGGTTAATTTACTAAAAAGGATATTCAGTAAACATTCTCTCTCGCTATCCCTTTCCCCAGCCTTCGCATTCTCCTCCCCACAGGTGATCACTATCAGTGTCTTATGTGGATGTTGTATGTAAATTCAAACAAATATGATTTTATATTCCCTATATGGTAGCATACCAGAGTACTTCAACTTGCATTTTTACACTTCATCATCTATCTTACACATTTTTCCACATTAGTTCAAAGGGAGCCTCTTCATTCTCTTTTTTAAAGCAGTATAATATTCCATTTTAAGGATCAGCCATCATTCACCTAATCAGTGTCCTGTTGGTGGGCACTCTGGTTGTTCTTACCAACACTGCTGCCAAGAACAACCTCACATGTGTGTCGCATTTCAAAGAGGGGTGATGATATCTGCTGAATCAATGTCTAGAGTTGAGTGAACTTATGGGCCAGAGGACATGATTCATTGGGATTCGATATGTACTACCTATGTGAAATATTAGCTTCTCTGTCTTTAGTTGACTAGGGAGCTTGTTGCACACAGAATAGTTCTCAGAATACAGATTTTAAAAATTGTTGCATTAAAATTTGCAATAGACTTGCCTGGCAAGAACCTGACTGCTGTTTTTCAGGACAAGTGGCTCAGCCAGTGCACCCTGTCCTCCATGTGGAGCTAATGCTGATGAGGTGGCTCCCATAGAGACACACGGGGGACCTCTGGCTCATTCTGCCTTCTCCTCCCCGGTGAGGCTTGTGTGAACTGCAGTATGGCTCTGGTTTACCTCGGCCTGAAAATTGGAAGCAACTTAAACATTCAATGGTCAGGATGAATTAAACTTGGTGCAGCCATTAGAAAAGATTGATGTGAAAACATGGGGAAATATTTTCAATATATTAGGTGATGGAAAAGAGTAGACTATGAAATTGCAATTACTTCGTAGGGACAAAAGTAGAAGGAAATATGCAATATTAAGATAGTTCTGGTAGGTACAGAATTATGGGTAATAAAAAAAATTTTTAAGGGTACTTGACACGAAGTTGCAACAAACCAGCAGCTGCAGTTGCCGTAGTTCTGTCTTCAGCTTCACGATGTTTCCCTTGACCAAGACCACACTAAGTCATCTCCTAGTTCGAAGCTTTCAGCAAACAATGGCAAAGCATAGCCACTGGAAACGGCATCTGATTTCCATGACAAATATGGTAATGCTGTATTAGCTAGTGGAGCCACTTTTTGTGTTGCTGTATGGGCATATAGAGCAACACAAATTGGAATAGAATGGAAGCTGTCCCCTGTTGGCAGAGTCACCCCAAAGGAATGGAGAGATCAGTAATCATCCCAGCTGGTGTAATACTGAATTGTTTCAAAACCTACTCATAGTTGATGTCAAGTGATAGCCCTGTGTACCCATTAAAATATGACATGATTGAAGAATAAAGTACATTTGAAAGCTTCAAAAGATTTTTAGTATTACTATTTTATTTAAAACATTTTATTTTTAAATAATTTAAGACACAAAAAGTTGCAAAAATAGTCATCTTACATAATCACAGTACACGGTCAAAACCAGGAAATTGCTATTGGTATAATACTATTAAGGCAAACATAGACGTAGTATTGTAGTATTTTTATAATAAAATGTGACTGAAGTTGGTCTATGTTGACTATGTGATAATTTACTTGACATAAGTGTAAACCACCTCGTAGTATATATATGCACATATACAGTATATGTAATAGACTGCTCCCCTGCCCCTAAAGTAATTAGAAGTGAAAATTGCACATAAAGTAGTCTGGCAATTCAGAAGTAAATTGTAATCCATCATTAAAAGATAGGGTTTGTTTTAGTTGTTTGACAAAAAGAAGGTAAACAAGATGAACCATGCTTGGGGATGACAGTTAATTTTTTGTGGGCATGTATAAAAATACACTACCTTCTTTTCTTAAAGACCTATAATTTTGAATAAATACTTTTGAATTTTATTGTATCTATGACTTATTTTTATTTTAATCCATCACAAATTCCTTTTGGAAATAGATGATATTTTTAAAAAATAAGCAAATCTAGCAATTCTATTACTAGGTATATACCCAACTGAAATGTATACATTTGTTCAACAAAATACATAGGCTAAAATGTCCAGAAAAACAATATTCATAATAGCCCCAAACTGGAATCTACCCAAATACCCATCTACAATACAATGTATAAGTAAATTGCGCTATGTTCACATCATGAATGCTGCAATGAGAATTCATGAACCACAACTGTATGCAACTATACAGGTGAAGCTCACAATTACAATCTTGAGTGGAAGAAGCCATACACAAGAAAATACATGCTGCGTAATTTTATTTATATGAGGTACAACACAAGCAAGACTATCCATGCTGTTAGAGGTCAGGATAGTGGTTACCCTTAGGTGGGTAGTGACTGAGAGGGGCTGGGGGCTTCTGGGGGTGTTGGGAATGTTCTCTTTATTGATCTGGATGCTGGTTTTGTGGGTGTGTTCACTTTGCAGAAATTCATCAAGCCATATACTTGTCATATGTGTCTTTTGAGAGAATATTAAACTTTAAAAATGTTAAAAGATAAATAAGCAAGCATCTGTTTGTTCTCTGGTCTTTATTCTTCAAGGGCCTTTAATACTGACAAACAGTGTCCAAGATCCCCTCTTCAGGGTCTGCTGAGGGGTCCTTGTCTTTCTGTGGTTCATTTTTATTTGTATTCCTAAGAATTCCCAGAAATGTTGTCAAGTTCTACCAATGCATCCCAGTGGTCACTTGGTGCCTCTCGCATGGGGTTGCAACACTCATACCCTCTGTCTACCTTATTGTTACGTCTCTATCATGCAGCATCTCTGCATGTTTTGTCCTAAAGGGTGGACCCAAAGAATGCTAGAGCAACAGAAAATAAGACTAACATAACTAACTCAAAATACTTGCAAACTTTTCTGAAGGAGAGATGCGAAACTACAACACAGAAAAGGAAGATTTAAAAGGGAATATTAGCTACTACTATTCCTATGGTCCACTGTATGATCCTTCACACTGGATTCCCTCCTGGGCCTAGCTCTGATGACCCACACATTTCGTCCCCTGAAATTGGGATTCCCTTCACTTTGTCTTCCTTCTCTGTGTCCATGGTCCCAAGTCCCAGGAAACAAAAGACCAGTTTCAGTCTTCATAATCTCAGTGGAGATGGTCTCTGTTCTAATAAAGACAACACTTTTCAGGATTAAATGGGATATTTAATATCTCAATCTGAAAGGCTTCCTCAATAACAATGAAATAAGTATTTTCCTGCCTCACATTTGCTTGATAGAAAGGGCTTACCAAAATGGTCCTTCCTAGAACAAAGGAAGGGCCTCCTTCTACTTTAGGAGTCTAAAAGTGGTTTATGACCCCACCCCACCTTACCCTGCCCACAACACAATGCTATTTTAGATACACACATGTGTTGTATTATTCATCTTCTCTGTGATAATGTAGCTTAATAAATTACCCCCCCAAATTTCAGCGGTTCACAACAACAAATATTTATTTTTCTTGCTCCAGGTCTGTGGTTCAGTTGCAATGGCTCTTCTCCAGGTTATGGGGTTTAACACTACTTTGTGCGTCCTTAATTCTGGGCCCCAAGATGAAGGAGCAATGGCTACCTTGGACATATTCCTCTGTGGTAACAGTAGAAGTTCAAAAGCACTGGCAGAGAATTCCAATATCTTTTAAAACATCTGCTTCAAACTGAGACACTGTCACTTCTGTCTACGTTCCATTGGCCAAAGGCAATATAAAAGTCATATAGCCAAATCTAACATCAATAGAAAAGGGAAGAGACTTCTCCTGTGGGGAAGGAGAGGAGAGTGAATATTTGCTGAACAATAATACAAACTCACACACACACACACACACACACACACACACAAATATGGTATTCCACAGTGTTACCCTATGTGTGAACCAGAGATAGGGAAACATATAAATCACTTCCACTTTGAGCAGTATGGTGGGTCAAAGTCCCTGAGGGGCCCTTCTACTATGAACAATGAGAGGTTTGGTGGGCTTGCAGGATGTAAGGAAACCTCTAATGAAGGTAGGAAGGAGTAGCAAAAACAACAGCGAGCTAAAACCCGAGTGGAGAACCAGAAGATAGGCACACATACACACAAAGGCCATTATCAGCATTTCCAAAGTTAAAGGGTATATATGTGTGTATTGAGGGGAGAGGGGAGTTGAGGATATGGGAAGAGACCTTGAGACCCCAGGAAGGGGGCAAAAGTGATCCCAGGTTATTAGTACCCCTGGATCTTTGCAGAATCAATTACAAATCCACTCTGGAGGAAAGAATCTTCAATTTAGGCTCTTAGGTTGTCTACACATTAAAGGACCAAATACAAGCTTAAAATTGAAGATTATCAAACGCACAAGGAAAAAATTCTCCATGAATGAGAGTCAGCAGTAATGACAAATAACAGATTTAAACCCCAGGACATCAGATATTGAAATTTCACATACAGAATATAGAAAAGCTATGTAGGAAAGATGGACTCACAAAAATGAGGAAGCAATAAGAAATAAAAAATTACAGGGCGGATTTGAAAAAGAACCAATTAGAAATTTTAGAAATAAAAATGTAGTTGTTGGAATAAAAACAAACTTACTGGATGAGCTAAACTAAAGATTACACATAATTAAAAATTAGTAAACTGTAAGATAGAGCTGAAGAAATTTCCCAAAATGCAGTACAGAGAAACAAACAGATAGAAAATATGAACAAGAGATAAGGAGACATGAAGGATAAAATGAGCAGATATAACAGATATCTAATCAGAATACCAGAAGAGATAAGAGACAATGAGAAGTAATATTTGAAGAGATAGTGGCTGAGAATTTTCTAGAACTGACCAAAGATATTATGTACAGGTATAGAAAATGCAACCCTTACCTACCAAGATAAATAAAAGGGAAAACACACTTAAACACATTATACTGCAAAAACCCCAGCAACCAAGAGGAGATCTTAGAGGCAGCCGGAGAGAAAAGCGAGACCACATGCAAAGTAATGATAGCTAGTGTTACAGCAGATATCACAACATCGACAATGGAAGCCAACAAAAAGAAAGTAAATGCCAACCTAGAATTTTATGCCCAGCCAAAACAGCCTTCAAGGATGAAAGTGAAGTGAAATAAAGACACATTCACATAAAAACAAAACCAGACAGTTTTCACCAAGGAACTTTTAAAGTACATTCTTTAAGAAGAAGGAAAATGATTCAAGAAGAAAGGTCAGGGATAGAAGAAGGGATGATGAGCAAAGAAGTTGGTGATAAGCATGGTATTTCTAAAGTTTTTTCTGCATAAAATAACAAAAATCTTTAATTTGCAGGGCCTGTCTTAGTTCAGGTTCTTCCCCAGGCAGACTCTGAGACAAGCATTTGGTTGCAAGTCATTTATTTGGGAGGTGATGACAGGAAGCATTGCTAGGGGAGTGGAGAAGTGAGACGGAAGAGAGGAAGCCAGCATAAGGTAGATTAAGGAGCAGGTAACTGCTGTTGACAACTGGGACTCCATCCTGCTAGAGATCCTCTGAAAGTCTGTGTGTAGCACTCCTCAGAATGTTTTCCCCAAGAGGTGAGGAAGTTGGGGTATTTACCCACTAACTTCTGTCCTTCATTAGCTGAACATTGCTCTTTGGTGTCACTCTTCTGGCCTGCTGCAGGTAGAGCATGCTCCTGCAACAGTGGAAACCCTCAGAAGAGAAATGCAGGTGCTTGAGATACGAAGCCATAATGTGTGAAAGGACTGCCCACTGAAGCTGCCAGTGACTTGCAGGGGGGACTGGGGAGATATGGCAGTGCACTCACAGTGTCTGGGATAAGACTGAAGCCCAAAATGTATAGGACTAAAATATTAAACAACAGTAGGATTTAAGTTGAGAAGTGGGCAATCAGAGTTAAATGTTCGAAGGTATTATTCAGGAGAAATGTTAAAGTATTAGCATTAGACTTTATTAAATAAGCAAGGTAAAATTTTAAGGTTTCCACTAAATGGATAGAAATAGGTTGTATAATTTCCAAACCAGTTAAGAAGGAAAAGAGGGTACAAGAAGAAAAAATAACAAATAATAAACAGAAGTATCAGAATGACCTGGGTGCAGGTTACAGGCAGTAAGTAGACCAGTAAGAGAGGAACTCTGGGGATGGAGCCGGGGTCAAGCTTCCAGCAATTCTTATACACCCTACAGTTTAAGAATCACTTGAATATACCCAGAGCAGCAGTCTAAGTGGTGTTCTGGAAAACTCTCTTGAGAAATAAACACCTGGCAGAAGCAGTCTCTGGTTTCAAAAAACACCCCATTGTGGCAGCTTTAAAATTTGTGGCCACAAATTCTTGAACACTCCTTCCATCAAGAGGGGAGGTCTCTCTTCTCTCCCTATGAATCTGGGCAGACTCTCTGACTACTTCCTCCAGTAGTGCCTGGCAGAAGTGAAGCTATTTGACTTCCAACTCCAGGTCAGAAAAATCATAAAGGTTTTGTGTTTTCCCTGAGGAGCGTCAGCTCTTGGAGCTCTGAGCTGCCTTGTAAGAAGTTCAGTTCCTCGGAGACTGCCATGCTGGTGAAGGCACATGAAAGCATTCTGCCTGACAGTCCCAGCTAAGCCCATCCCTCAGCCACCCCAGCCCAGAGGCCAGACATGGGAGTGAAGAAGCCCTCTCGGAAGGTGGACCTCTACCACCCAGCTCAGACTATCTGAGGCTCCAGACATTGAGGAGCAAAGGTGAGCTGTCCCTACCGTGCCCTGTCTGAATCCATGACCAGCAGAATCTGTGAGCAGAATCAAATGGTGTTTTATGCCACTAAGTTTTGGGGTGATTCATTACACAGCAATATATGACCAGAACACCTGAATTAGAAATTGTTCACACACACAAAGAATATCACTGTGCTGCTCTACCCCATCCTTCCAAATTCAAACCCAAAACTACTGGTGACCCTATGTGCATGAGAGACAGTATGAAGAAATCTGAGTTAATGTGGATGATGAAAAGAAGCCCATGAAAAGCAGTTAGAGCTAGGGGTTTGGAGCTCAAGCCAGGAGGCAAGTTCTTGCACAGAGCTGGTGTCTCTCTGTGGTGGAATGTTCTGTATATAATAGGAATTAATTCAATGATACTACATTCCTCCTGACACCTCAGGGAGCCATTACTCCCGGTGGAATAAAAAATTTAGGTGATGTTTATATGGACCCTTTGAAGAGTGGGCAGGGTAACTATCTCCCCCATTCTCCCTGCCCTCCTCCAATTGCCTCTCTTTAGTCTCCTTCCTCCCCGCCTCCCTTAGGACACTTGTTTCCTTACAAGAAGGAAAGAAGTCCCAGATTTCAATTCCTCCTTCTTTCTTGCAAACTCTGGTGGCTCCTTCTTCAGTGAGGTATCAGGGGGGTTTTCCCTGCCTGGGGATCTGCTGCTCCAGAGTGAGGGCAGTGGCCCCAGGGACCACTGTGGTCACTGCCCGTCCCATTTCAGCTCCCTGACAGCGATGCTGCCGCTGCTCTCCTCTTGAATTCACTACGACAAAACACACTGAGCCATAGCCAGGGGCTATTAGTTTTCTTCCAAAGACTCCAGTCTCATGTAAAGAATACATATTCCTTCTAGTAGCATTTTACTTTAACTTACTCTTGTCCATAATTACCCAAGTATGATTGTATTAAAAGACGTTTTGCTTGCTTTGGGGCTTATTTTCATTAAAAGAGCCCTCAGGTTAGCTGAGACTGGCTTTGCCTGGAGCCAGTCAGGACATTGAGTGCCCATGACAAATGGACCCTTTCTGATCCCATGGCCCCTCCTTGATGGAAGGCAGGTGGGAAAGGGAGTTTTGTTTCAGGTAAGCCTGCACTCAGGTAGGAAGATGCACCTTTGCTTCATGACTTCAGTGTGGCACAGAGGAGCTGTCAACACCCCCATAGGCAAATATGATGGCTATGAGATGTGGTAACAGCTAAGAGGGACTATTGATTAATAGGTGGTGCTGCTGGCAGTTTTTCTAAGCATCTGCGCTGACATTTCACATTATGGAAGATAACATTTGCCTTTTATTTGATGCTACCTGATGAGCCACTTATTTTGTAGCTGGTAGAGCAGGCAGGTTAAGGTATGAGCTCTGACTTCAGATGGCCTGGGTTTGAATCCCAGGTCTGCCACTTACTGTGCAATTTCGGGGAACTTCAACCTCCCTATGATGTGGTTTCCTATCTGTGAGATGGGCGCACTAGGTAGCACCCACCACACGGGGCTGTGGTAAGGAATAAATAAGGTGACGTATGTAGAGCAGTTGGAACAGTGCTTGAATACAGCAAGCACTAAACAAATGTGACCTAAGGTTATTAAAATTCATTTTCTTTTAAAGATTGATGAGCAGTTGTCATCTAAAATTGACTTGTCCTGACCTCACCATCCCTCGTTACAAAGACTCTAAAGACACAGCCCCTTTCACAATGCGGGAGGCTAAGTCAGCACCCACATCACTTCCCTCCCTCAGTATCAAGAGCTCACCTGACCAGGTGAGGGTCACTCTGACAGCAAGAGGATCACTTCAGAATCAGACTTTGGATTTCAGCTGAGCTGGGCAGATCATGTTTTGAACAACCTTTTTTTCAGTCCCGTTTGTTTCCAAATGTCTACCCATGACAATCAAAATCACCTTTACTTTCCCTGTGGGTTTTGAATGACTCAGCTCTTGGGCAGCCTTGACCCTTTTACAACAAGTTCTTTTTTTTAATGCCTTTTATATCTGAGGGTGAAAGATTGCTTTATCCTCCATCTCCTAGGCAAACAACCCTCACCCTTTGACCATGTTTTTTCTAGGAAACCAATCAAAGAATAAGGTACTCTACTTGAAAGTGAATATTCAGAGCCATCATCGAAACAGGCCAAAGCAGAAGTTTGTGGCCACATTAGTGTGTTCTTACCAGCTTTTTGAGGACAAGCTGCTATGTCCTTTGAAAGAAGTTTCCAGTTAATAAACACAACAATAAATATCCACAAATGGAGATATAAACAGCATATTTTAAATTTACTTCATTTTAAAAATCATGCCTGCTTCCCAAAAGCATATAAAAACTCGGGGAGGAGCAGTGGGCATCTTGGGGTTGCTTGCTCTGCATCAACACTTCCACTTCCTTCCACCCCTTCTCTCGCTGTTCATAATGTCATTTTTGTAGCGTTTCATTTTGAGGTTACCTTTAATGTTTGTTTTAAGGAGACCAAACTTCTACTATGAGAAATCACAGTTGAGGTAAGGGAGGCAAGCACATACCCGGAGCTGTCCCTGGGGATAGCTTTTAAGATCTCTGGAAGTTACTATTAGGAAGAAAGTTTCAAGTGCACGGACTTTGTTTTGAAATACCCACACATCTGTTCAAAAGTGTCCTTGTGAATGAGAGAAGTACAGAACCACCAGAAGGCCAACATCACACTAGTAATTGCTACAGGCAAGATCCCTCGCTGGATGCTAAAATCAGAGGGAGAAGTTTGAAAAGAATCAGGATATCTGCAGAGTCTAAATAGTCCCTCTCCTAAGATATTTGTTAATTACAAAGGGAAAAATAGTAACCTTACAGTGGAGAAACCAGGCAGACACCAAATTATCCAAATGATCAGGGTTAACATCACCAGTGATAAGCTACGTCAACGTCTCTGATACCATGTACTGAGAGTACATTACTTCTGTGGTATTCTTGCCCCAAATGCACAATTTCAATCTCCTGAGAGATCATCAGACAAACCCAAATTGAAAGACATTTATAAGGTAAGTGACCAGTACTCTCTAAAAGTTTCAAGGTCGTGAAAGACAAGGAGAGACTGAGGAACTGCCCAGATGGGAGACTAAAGAGAGATGACAACTACATGGAAAGTGGGATCCTGAACCAGAAAAAGGATGTCAGTGGGAAGGCCGTGGAATCCCAATCAAGGTTGAAGTTAGGAGTATTGTGCCCATGGTAATGTCTGGGTTTGGATAATCATTCTATGGTTATATGACAGGTACATGTGAGGGGAATCTGGGTCAGGGCAGATGGAAACTCTCTGAACTATTTTTGCAACTTTCTGAAAGTCTAAAATAATTTCAAAACACAATGTTAAAGAAAAAAATAATTAAAAAGTGTCCTTTTCAACAGGAAGTCTCCAAATACAGATAGTTGCTCTAGCAGGTTTCATTGGCCTGGCAGATGTAAAGCTATAAAATTGCCTCAAAAAATTAGAATACAGGGGCCTGCCTGGGGGCGCAAGCGATTAAGTGCGTGAGCTCCGCTGCGGCGGCCCGGGGTTCGCCGGTTCAGATCCCGGGCGCGCACCGACGCACTGCTTGTCAAGCCATGCTGTGGCGGCGTCCCAAATGAAGTGGAGGAAGATGGGCACAGATGTTAGCCCAGGGCCAGTCTTCCTCAGCAAAAAAAGAGGAGGATTGGCAGATGTTAGCACAGGGCTGATCTTCCTCACACACACACAAAAAAGTTATAATATAGAACTATTCAAAACAGATTCTTCCACCTTAAGGGAACAATTGAAATACCAAAGGTAAAGCTTTCCCTGATGACGAAATGGGTCACTGTTTGATGCAGTGTATTGCCAAGTGCAATTATAGCCGTGTGGAAAAGAACTTTGTATCTGTCCGACTGACAGCTTGTCATGGAATATTCCAAGTCCTGACTTTGGAGAGCATAGAAGGAAACCTGGTGGTGTTGTCTTCAGTTAAAGCTGTCTTAACCTCAGAAAGCAGGATAAACCGAGGCTGACACACCTGGTCACGTTGGGTGCTGACACCGGGGGAGACTGTAGCCTGACACACCTGGTCACGTCGGGCACTGACACCAGGGAAGACTGTAGCCTGACACACCTGGTCGCATCGGGCGCTGACACTGGGGGAGACTGTAGGTGGATACACCTGGTCACGTCGGGCGCTGACACTGGGGGAGACTGTAGGTGGATACACCTGGTCACGTCGGGCGCTGACACTAGGGGAGACTACAGGCTGACACACCTGGTCACATTGGGTGCTGACACCAGGGGAGACTGTAGGCTGATACACCTGGTCACGTCGGGTGCTGACGCCAGGGGAGACTGTAGGCTGATACACCTGGTCACGTCGGGTGCTGACGCCAGGGGAGACTGTAGGCTGATACACCTGGTCACGTTGGGTGCTGACACTGGGGGAAACTGGAAAATGTGTGCATTTTTATCTGAAAAACTTCTTTGCTTTTCACACATTTGGTCCAGAGCTTTATAAATGGTGCCCATTTTCCCTCTAGTAATTCCTCCAGGAGAGCTCAGCATAGCCTATTACTTGGATTCATATTAGAGTTCTCACAAGCTAAACATTTAAGGTTCATTAGGTAACAAATGCCAGGAAGAAAGATGGATCAGCTGTAACGATCCTGGATTCATTGGTGATGTACTTTAGAGTTCTTTCATCAAGATGATGATTAATAATCTATGTAAAAGTGCTATTTTAATTAACACCTTTGATTTCCACCATGCTTTGTGGGTTTTATAGCGTTTTCTCATTTTATTTCAGCAGCAACAGCATACCTTGATTGAGGGCCTACTGGGAGCGTGACTCGGATTGAGCCCAGAGTCACTGCTGGCCTGCCTGGGATGCATGTGAAGAACCAAACCCCACCGTCAATCAAAAGAAAATCTAGACATTGGGTACCAGTACAGGAAATAGGTGCTGAATTTTAGGGTAGACCAGAAAAGTTTTTGGGCTGAGGCAGCAGTCTTCGGAGGCCAGCAGTGGGGCGATGAATGGAAAGTGGGTGGGCATCTAAAGGGGGAGGCCTCCCAGGCCCAGAAGCAAAACTTGGTATTTTATTGTATCGATAGTGAGGAACTCTTCAACTTTTTAAAACAAGAACATATAAAATTGTATTTATTAAGATTTATTTGAAATGATATGTAGAACCAGTCAGGACTGGGAGAAAAAAACTGAAGACAACACCAACTGGTAGCTAATAAAATGATCTGACATTGTTTGAGAGCTTACTTAACTAGGGCCACACTAAAGGCTATATATCCATAATCATATTTAATTCACCCAGTGTTTCTGGGACTAGGTTACTGTTATCCCATTCTACAGAACAAGAAAGGGAGACATAGATATTTTGAGTAGAGTTGTCACCCCACCATCACAAAAGTAAGTTTGACCTAAAAGATTAGTTGACTGCAGAGTTGGGACTTTAAGCCAGTACTCAGCCTTCAGATGGTGATACTGATGGCAGTAACAAGGACAGGACTGAAGGGAATGACCACGTATTAAACATCCACGGCGGCAGGCACTGTTCTCCGTGCCCTGCACACACTCGGTTCTAGGAGTGGGGCTGTGGGTGGGCCTTCCTATCTTCAAGAACGCAGACTTTGCTGGATGGTAAAGGCCTGGACTCAGGGTGAGAGGGGGCTGGGGAAGAAGTGGGCTTGGCACTAGGAATGTGGGGCTCCTTGGGAAGGAAGGGAGGAGTGGAATAAGAAGCCCAAGGAGGCAGCCAGCAGAGAGAGAGGAGGGGGCATTGTTTTGCTTTTAGTAAGCTGGAGACCACTTCCTGGTCTTGGGAAGGGGGGAAGGATAATACTCTTTAAAAGAAGAAAAGGATGAATTTCCTTAAATTTTATCTAGACAGTGTTAGCTATAATTTTTGTAGAGTGTATTAAACTACGGGGTGGTCTTGAGTAAGTTTGAAATCATTAAGAACCAATAATGCAATTAAAATAGATGAGTAGATTTTATTAGCATTATCCTTAATTTTCTGAAGTCAGATAAAATGGAGGAATTTTCATTCATATAAAAATCATTTGGATAGCTTGAGAATTTTTCTGCTCAACTGTATATTTGAAAAGACAAACCTTTAGCTATCATTGTTGGAATTATTATTATCAGAGTTATTACACATATAGAAATATATATTCAAACAGTGTAGAAGTTAAAAATAAAAACCTAAAATATCCTAGTCCTACTCCTCAGAGATACTATATTTGATCAAGTCTACTTTTGGTTCTGACAGTTATTAACACTGCATCTAAATTGTTTATTTACTCAGAAAGGGCACATATTTTGAAGCTTATTAAAAGCTTGAATTGTGTACAAAATGGCATGGCACATTGTGTTACTTTCACTGACGGGAGTTGACCCATCACACCTTTTAGAAACGGACTTTATTGAAATTTTCGGCAGATAGCTCTAAAGTGTTGGTATTTAATATGAAAGTATGTTTAGTGCCTGACACAACCACAAACAGCTACTTTGCAACTATTACTGAACATGCAATAAAATATTCATGTAAATTCTATTTGAATAACTTTCATGCTTTGCAAAATCTGAAGAACCTTTTAAATTAATGTGGTGTTAGGATATTTAAAGAAATAAATTTGCTTTTAAGACTCACTTTATCAGAATCTGTGAAGGTTATAATGTTGCATAAACATGTATACTATAAATGCTGGGAGAACAAAAAGGAAAAAAACAACCTAAGAATGGAAAAATCCCTGTCGGATGTCATGTTACCAGTTTATTATCCTGGGCTCATTATGAAAGCATTCATCAGCATTGCCTTCTCTTACTTTTCAACCACATAGTTGAACTCAATCAGAGCATGATCCTCCAACTTTACCATCATTACAAGTAAGGATTCAAATAAGAATGGATTGCTTTGTTTATTCTGCACCTTTTGCATTTGAATGCTCTGGGTTACTTCTGCAAGATGAATTTGTATCCCATTTCCTCATGTGATTAATTAACCCAGCTGCGATTATTGTTTCAGCATCCCCTGCACATGCAGTCTCTCCAGCCGTATTGCCCAAGTCTCCATTAGAGCCTTTCTTTTCAACTGATGGGTCTTGGGGGGCGCTTGACAACAGCGTCCGTAATTGCTTCGTCTAATTGCATAGGATCAGGGTGGTAAACTTTAAAAGGGTGTTTGCATCAAGAGTGGTATTCAATTTGCCTTGTTATTTTCTCCTGTTGCTGATATTATGCCTAATTTTACAAAATGTCATTATGTCCAGAGAAAGGAGTGAAATGGCAGTCGGAAGGGTTAACATGAAAGCAATCGCTGCAGCCCACCTCTTAGCCCCTCAGCCAGCTCCTGCGCCCATTAACACTAACATTCTGCCTCCGGGCAATACTGTCCCTCTACTGTCTCACCACGACACGTACATAGTCCGTGGTGACTTCAGACACTCTTCTCTGACACAGAAGGCAGTCCTTCTGCCTTCCAATGTCATGACTTCCAGGGAAGAAGGCAAATCCTGACTGTTCTTCTCATCCTGACTCACCTTGAGCTGGCAAAGGAGGCAGCTGGTGAGGGAGGGGACAGTGGTGGCTAAGAAGAGGGACTCAGTCACTCCGCTTAAATTAAGGAGCTCTTAATTAGTTCCTCATTCCCAAGGGGTAGAATTCTATTTCAGTCTCGTTTCCTTTATAACCTAAATTCATTCTTCTGAGAAGGTTCCTATAGGATTCTTCAGCCTGTCAAAGGGTCTTGGGTACACAAAAGATTAAGAACCTGTGGAAGGTGGCTCCATTCCTCCCTCCAGCTGAACAGTAATGGGCATTTCTGAGTGTCCCCACACCCCCTGCCCCACCCCATCCTGCCAGATATATAGTTAGGAATCAACCAAGACTCCTAATATTTTTTAAAAACCTCTTTATTTTTTATGGAATTTTATCCAGCCTGAGGCATTTATGATTGACGGCAGAAAGAGTGTGTGCAGAGATAAAGATACATCCCCACTCCCACCCCATTCCCTAACCCTTGCCACTGTGGCTGTTCATTTCAGAGTGAACTGAAGGTTTCATAAGAGCAGTTGAAGAGCTGTGAACAATGGTTAATTGTGATGACATTAATTAGCATTTATAGGAAGGTAAGAAGGGCTAACACATGTTTTTCATTTTACAGCTCCAAACAAATGTTGCGTATGGTCTAGATCTTCCCTGTTCAATATGGGAACCACTGGCCACATGTGGTTATTTAAATTTAAATTAATGAGAATTAAATAAAATTTAAAAATCAGTTCCGCAGTCACACTAGCCACATTTCCAGTGCTTGATAGCCACATGAGGCTAGTGGCTGCCGTATTGGAGAGCACAAGGATAGGACATTTCCCTCACTGCAGAAATACCCAGACAGTGCACCTCAAGAACATTCTCTACCTGGGTCACCCCTCACTCCAGAGCCTAGCCTGGGCCTGTCTCTCCAGCTTTCTCCTCTCCTCCACACCCGCTCTGTCCTCACCCATTCGAGGAGCGTCCCGCTCACCTCCCTCACCTTGCTGAAGTCCTTGTCGTAAAGAGGTGTGTGTGAGGGGATTCCCACCGGGAGTTCAGCTCCACCATTTTCAAATGATTCCACACCTTCTCAACCCCTTGTGATGCCCTTTGAATTAAGAAGGGCAGCTGTATCCTTTTTGATTTTTTTTAACCAGCAAGGTAATAGGCTCAGAGAGCGTAAGTAACTCGTCCAAGGTTGCACATGACAGAAGCCATCTTCTGACTTGTGGTACAGGCTTCTTCTCACGGTTCGTGCTTTGTAAAAATGTGTTACAGTCACGTGGTCTTACTGTTGAAGATAGGTAAGTTCACCGTGTGCTCTGCCTCTCTAGCAGGGTGTCATTGTGGAAAGTGCATTGGCACGTGAGCAGGGAGACCTCCCTGCGAGTCTCCTGCCTCTGCCACCAGTCACCTGGCTGTGTGCCCTGGGGCAGAGTGTTTCCCTCTTCTGGTCCTCAGTTTGCTCATCTGGAAAATTCCAGGAGGGAGTTGTTACAAAACAATACTAATATTTCTTCTGGCTCTAATGGTCAACATATATTTTGGATTACTTTTTACTCGTACGGCTCTTTATTTATTTCCCAAACGATTCAAAGACCATTTTAAAAAGCTTCTGTGCCCTTGTTTTTGGGGTGGCAATCATTCTAGCAGGCTTCCTATAGAGAATTTAATAAGGTCATCTTTAGCAAGACATTTGGTGTTGTCATCTAGGCCCTCACTTCCCCAAGGGTGGTCCTGCGCGAGCAGCAGCGGCCCCCGGGAGCTTGTTAGAAAGGCAGAATCTCAGGCCTGCACAATCGCAATTTGCATTTTATCAAAATCCAAGGTGATTCATTTGTACCCCAAAGTTTGAGCAACTCTGATCCAGGTCCTAGAGAGACAAGAAGAAATGCAACTCTCCTCTGCAGAAGTCTGCCTCAGGGGGACCAGACACACAGGGAGCTTGTCGTTGCTCCAAACCCTCCCAACCACGCTGGGACACCGCCACCCTTCTCGGGGGTTTTTCAATAGCTATTGAGCTCCTTTCCTGGGCAGGGATATGTTCTCTCCTACGTGTGTCTCAGAAACGTGAGAGAATTCGTGGAGAATACTTTTGGATCTGGAGTCCACTTACTTAGGGATTTGTCATCTGCTCTTACATCCTCTTCTTCCATCTCACTGACAGTTCGAAGAAGGCTCTCTGGCCGGGAGCAGTGTTTTCGTGCACGCCCCGTGGACACAATTCAGTCCCTAACATGCCATCTCCATAGCCTCTTCTGAGTCATGAGAGTGGCTCTCACACTCTGTGCCTGTGCTGTGTGTCCCTGTGTCCTGCACACCCAAGCCAAAGGTCACCATGTAGGCTGGACGTTAGGGAAGCCAACTGCCCATCAGGTGTTTTGGACCCAGAACCTGACCAATGGGGACTCTGCAAACTGGAGGGTGCCTGCCTGACCCAATCATATTCTCTTTCTTGGGAGGTAGAAATGTGAGCTGTGCTCAGAGCAGCTGGGAGCTCCTTTCTGATGGGAAAAGACCAAGTCACTGGCCTTCAGGGCGGATCCTGAGAGAAGGAGAGCAGTAGGTCCGGATCTTCATGAGGGTGGCTGTACCTCCCAGGCTTGACAATGAGGAGCCAGGTGACTGGCCAGCTGCTGGTTAGTCTCTGTGTCCCTCGTTACACAGTTGCCTGGGCTCACTGATTCCTTGCCACCCCAAACTCTAATTAGGACAGAAGATGCATGAATGGTGGACATTCCCAAGAAACACATGAGGGAAGAGGTCATTGGGATGGGCCATTAGGTCCCGGGTGAGCGCCAAGAGACCAACACCAAGTCCAAGATGAAGGCAGAAGTAAAACCTCAAGTATCTGTATTTTAGTTTGGGGTCCCCCAGAAGCAGATCCTGAGACAGGGACTCATATGCAAGTAGTTAATAAGGGAGAGGATCCCAGGAAGGACCAACAAGGAAGGGGGAAAGTGAGACAGGGAAAGGAAAGAAGCTATCCTGGGTGTGTTAATGAGCAGATTGCCACTGAGGGCAACTGGGGCTCAGTCCCACTGGAGACCTCTGGGAGGTGGTACAGAACGTGTCTCCCAGTCGTTCTGCCTGGGGCAAGGAAGCTGCTCTTTATCCACCAACTTCCACCTGAAACTGGTGGAAGACCATGAACTTCCCAGCACTGGCCAACTGTCCCAAGGGTCTAGCACCCTCCTGCTCCTCCTTCAGGCAAAGACTGGCAGGCTCTGGCAGCAGGCAGCCCTTGGCACGTGTGGGAACAGGGAGTGCCCAGGGGCTGTGGGCACCGTGCTGCAGTCTGCAGCACACACTTCTTCCTACCCAGAGCCACGTCTTCTCATGTTTGGAGGACGTGGCTGTACAAGCTGGTGGAGAAGGACCGGCCACTTCTGGAAGGTGCCTTCAGGCCAGACTATCAGGTATCTGATCCTCTATCATAGACACAAAAAGTGGATTCCTTTGGCTTGACCTTGTCAATCTAACTGCCCTCTTCCACATCAGTCTATGCTGAGAAAATTCTTTTATGTTGTAGCTAGCAGAGTTAAAGAAACATGGAGAGGTCTGGAAGTAAATACTTAAGTAAAACGCCTTTTAATAGTTCTTTAAATTTCTCAGATCCGGGAGCCCAGCACTATACCAGAAGAGCATGTTAACTTATTTTCCGTTTTCCTCACATCAGGTAAAAGACAAGTCATCATTTAAAGATATATGATCAATTGGCAATTAAAATCTATTTTAATTTAAATCGCACATGTCACCAAAACCAAGGAGATGGCAGGCCACGGGCTCAGAAGTGAGAACAGACTCAGAGTGTGCCCCTCAGGTGGCCCCCTCAGTCTGTTCTCCCTCAGTTCTCGGGGGGCATTGCTGGCCCAGGATGGCTTCATGGTACCCAGGGGAGGGGGCTGGTGTGCAGTCTCCTTGGAGAAGTCAAGGGGCTGGCACCACCCACCCAGACCAGTCGGGCAGGGATGTGAGCACACGTTGCTAATGGAAACTGGCAGAGCCCTGTTCATGGAGAAGCCAGCCCCCCAGCTACCTTCCGCAGAACCAGAGGGAGTCTCTGTCCTCCCCTACCCACCCCCTCTTCTGAAATAGGATAGAACACTCTGGGAAATCCCACCTTCACCCCCCAGGACTTTTTCTTTGTAAGAACACTGCCTTGTTCATATGCGCAGGGTGCTTAATTTCTCACTCAGTTTCCTCACTTGTAGAAGGACAGATGGGGTGTGACAATCAGATGAGATGACAGAGAAGTGCCTAGCAGGTGCCTGGCTACAGTGGATACTCAATAAATGGTGCTGGTTGTCATCCTCTTCAGACATGGGGGCTGGGGTCAGAGGACTGTGGCTTCCTTTGTACCATTTTATGAACCAAGGCAAAAGTACCACAGGTGAAAACAGGCAGTCAGGAAAGGAATGGGATTTTTTTTCATCTAAGGCTTTCAGTTGATGCCTATAAATATTCTGCAGGAGGGAATATTTTGGGGTGAGGGGAATGTTCTATAACTTGATTATGCTGGTGGAGGCTACATGGGTGTCAGCCTGAAGAGGGGGTCATAAAAGGGGTTGGCTGGGATGGATACCTTTAGCGTCTTCCATCATGTTCCAGGCGCCAAGTTCAAGGGCAGAGAGTTTTAATTCCTCCTGAATGAAGATTTAGCAACCTGTCCTTTCTTGTCTAAAATAAGCGGACAAGACACATACCTCTCAGCCCTGGAGTAAAAAACGCCTCACCGGTACATCGCTTAAATCCTCCAGGTGTCCGAACTGCACTTCACTCAGGACAGTGCCCGACGGCGGAGTCTTTTCTTATCCAATCCCGCCATCCCGCGGACAACTTGGGGACTGCAGAGTCCCTCATCTGACATCGACTCGCTGGTGTTGAAGGCCGCGGGAGGCTTAAGAAAGTAAAGGGATCAACGTTTGGAGCCAAGAATGCCTTTGATGGGAGGCAGTTCCACCTCGTGCATCCACGAAAAAATCAACGAAATAAGCTGGAATTGCGGGCCCTATATTTGCGGGGCAGACATCGAGGAATTTAACACTTTCGGCCCCTAGTCCGCTGCCCCTGACCCAGCCTCTCTGAAAAGCACCAGGGCGGGGGTGGAGGTAGGAGGCATCTACAACCAGTATCCTTTCCACTCTCAGATACCCTTGCGCCCCAGTCGAGGCCTCAGCACAAGGTGCTCTCAGGTGGGGGGCGCTCTTGCCTCCATCCCCCAAGACTCCAAAGCCATGCGTCCGCATGGCGTCTCCCCCTGGTGGCCAGATGGCGCCACTGCACTGCTCGCCAGTGGCCGGGGGGAAAGGCGCGAGGCGGCAGAGGGCTTCTCCTGCGTCTGTCTTCGCCGTCAGCAGCACCAGCACCTGATTGGGATAGGGAATGAACAAGAGTAGCTGGAGCCCCGATTCGATGGTGGGCGAAAGGTGAGGGTCTCTCCTTCCTAGGACTCCCTCCCTTCTCCCCCCAACCAAAATCAGAATCCCTCTTCGGCATTATTCTCTCGCTCCCTGAACCCCGTGGACACCCACTCACTGCACCCTTACAGAACTGCCCACTCCACGTTTACCACAGGGGCCGATACGTACGTGGAGACAGGGCCCCGGTGCCCTTGGTGGAGCCTTTCCAGCGACCAGCGCGCGCCTGGACCACAGGACCAGTTTGCTGTTGTTTGTACCCAAACATGATGGAAGCTGGGACGAGGACAGGAGGTAGAAGGATAGGAACGTGGAGGGAGAAGGATGGGGGAAAAATTACAACCGAGGAAACAAGTGTCCTCAAGTGCAGATGGCTCTTGTCGACGCGCACAACGCGCGCTTTCCAAGCCGTCCGTGCACCGGCAAGCCAAGGGTGGAGCGGGTGGCTCCCGCCGCCCTCTGACTTGCACGCTCTTTTCCTGGTTCCGAGGCGCCCACTCCTCCTCGGCCCCCTCACCCGGCTGGGGCCGCGCTTCCATGGAAATGCAGCCCTGGACCTCGGCGGCAGGGCTGCCTCCCCGCACTCTCCCGGGACTAGGCCGGGCGTGCGGCGACGCAGCTGCAGCGCGGAGCGGGGGCGCCTCCTGGCGGCCATGGCGGAGCGCTAGGCTCGCCAGTTTCTCATCCTAGGCGGTGCGTCCGCGGGACTCGGGTTCTGCGCGCGGGTGGGCGGCCCTCTGGTCTGCATTTCCCCACTTGCTCGGGTGGCGGCGCCGAGGCCTATGCGCCTCTTTATTAATAACGATGCCCCGGAGAAAAAAAAAAATTAGAGCCTTAAAAACCAGACAGAGTGGGAGAGGGGTGTGTGTGTGTGCGTGTGTGTGTGTGTGTGTGTGTGTGTGTGTGAGAGAGAGAGAGTTGGGGCGTTGGTGAAAGCAATAAAACTCAGATCGCTTCCTTGGAGAGATAGCGGCGGCTATAATGCGCCGGGGGGATCAGGGGTTTATTTGCAGATCCTGGATAAAAGATGATATATCGACACAGTTTAGAGTGTCATTGCGCCTGGCCTCTCAGGAAGCCACAAGTACATATTTCCTGAAATACCGGCCAACACAATATCTAATCCACACGCCACTTAAGCACGGGAGGGGAACCTCAGCATCTCACGAGTTCGAGCCTGGTTTCCTAGTTCTCAGTGGGAAGACCCCACACGGGCAGGATCTGGTGCGCCTGGACGCTCCCTCCCCAGGCCTTTGTCTTCAGTCCAAGTAATCACTTAGTGAGGGGCCTTAATAAATACGACTGAGGACTGTCCTTATGCTCGGTAAATATTGGATTAGCTTTTCAATGACCAGGCTCTTGAAAAGGCTCGAGAAATCCACACCAGGTCTCAACTAAGCCCCACAGTCAATAGGTAAGGAAAAGAAGTAATTTCCCTGGCTAGGGTGGGGAGCGTTGAGAAGGGGGGTTCCTACTCTTATCAAGTTATCCGATTCTACTAAGTATGACAGCAGTACTAAATAGGAAAAGAGAGGTGCCCATATTCTGGATTAGCTGGAATTTCCACCATCTCAGTTGTGCTCATTAAGGGCTGAGTGACTTTGCCCAAGGGGACACGCGTAGGTTCTATTTTTATTTCCACAGAGCTCAGCACGAGCTCCTTTTGTTTAGCACATATTTGGGGGGGTGTTTATGGGAGTTTTTGACCCGGCTATTGGGGTAGGGCATCGCCCACAGATCTCCGACTGCTGATCTCTGCGCTGATTCAGACTGCTTAGGGGAGGCCAAACCCCCTCGAATTCCTAAGAAGCTCCACTCTGCCTCCTTGTTACTGACTTCTGCCAGCAAAACGATGCAGGAGACATTGAGACTTGGAGAGGAAGTCCCTCTCTCCTCCAACATGAGGTGGGGGCGTGCAAGAAGTTTCTGAACTGGTTTCTCCTTGCACAGAGATGCCGGTGTGATCCCCACTCATAATTCGAATGACAGGGGGTTGGTGAACGAGTGGTCCGGCTAGGTGGAAGTGGCCTTAGAACAGGCTGCGGCAGAAATGGAGCTGGGCCCAGGACTGAGCGGTCCCTCGGCCTCTCCGAGCCTTTCCTGCAGTGCGTGGAAGGGTGGTTCTGTGCCCCTGCCCATCGCCACCAGTACGGTGCCGGAGCAAAAGGACTGGATTTTCATCTACCCTGGAGCTGCAAAGCCTGCAGGGTCCAAGCATCCCCCAGGGTCCGGGCACCTCGGGTCTCCTCCTGACCCTGGCACAGTCCAATGGCTTCGCCATGGGGCTCCCAGACAGGAGAAGCCTAACTGTCAGTTCTGGCTCACAGGAGCATGCAAAGTGTGCGCAAGGAGCCCCAACACTGAAGGCGGTCGGTTCGCAGACCCAAGCCTGAGCCTTAGAGCCAATATTTGGTAGAAGAGACAGAGAGAAAGAGAGAGAGGGAGAAGGAGAGGGAGAGAGAGGGAGAAAGATATCCAGCTCTCAGCGTGTCATGGGGCCTAGGCGGGGCTAGTGCCCTCTGAAGCCATCAAAGACAGGGGTGGCTTTTTTCCTCTCCTCCAACCTCCTCCCCAATAGATATAGCACGAATTTTTAATGCGTCTTCCTTTCACAGACAACAATACCGGGTTTGAAAGCCGGACACAATTTGGGTTTTGTGCGGGTCCCTCCTCGCGCTCCCTCGGCCCAGCTGGCCATATGGAATCCAGCATGGAGCCTGCGGATGACAAAGGGACCCAGTGACAGGCCCAACAAAACCCCAAGGAGACTTCTGCCTGACTCCGGGATTCACTGCCGGCGATAAGCGCGCTGAATGGTGCGGGGTGGGGAGTGGGGGAGGGCGGGCCCTTTCTCCCTCTTCCCCTCTCTCTGTTCCCCGCGATCCTTTCTCTGTCCCTTTTTAATATGCACGCCTCTAACATCCCCAGCTCCCAGCTCTCCCATTGTGCCGTTTTGTGAGGCCCGCTGTAGATTGGGCGAAGATAGACTGCCGTAGCATACCCTGCGCCGGGTGCGCTCCCAGGGCGCTGGGGTTAGGGCCACACGGGGCTCCGCGGGCACTTTTATTGACTCTACAGGGACCTGAGGACAGAGAGAGGCGCCGGGCCTACCTCCCCGGCAGCCGCGAGAGCGCACACCCAGACTGCAGGCTTGCGGGCCTGCCTACCGCCCAAAATGCGCCCTCAACGCGCACACAGTGGAAGCCTGCGAGAATCTGGACCTTCCACGCCGCTTCCTTCTTCTTTGGAGGACTGAGGGGCTTCTATGATCATTCTTGGCCCCCAGAAGTCCTGGGGCCTGGAACAATCTGAATCAACTGAGTCTTGGGGCTGTGCCTCAGGCCTCCCATCGACCGCATTCTAAGAGGCTAGGAATTCTCACCTCCCTTCTCAGCGGATTGGGGATTACAGAGAAGTTACTAGTGGGATGTGGAGTGGTTGGTATCAGGGCACGTTGGGCATTCGACTATAGCACAGCAAACGATTTGGGGAGAATTCTCCTGGCCTTTACAAACAGCAAGAAATAAAACTCTAAACGTTTCCAAGCTAGTGTGGGGAACAAAGGGAGACTTTTCAGCATTTAGAAAAACCTGGATGAACCCGGATGAACCTGTAGATGGGAAAGGATATTTAGGAGGATATTAGAAAGACTCCAGTGCCCTCAATTATCCAAGGGCGGGTGCGTAACGCGGGAATAACGTGTAATCACGTCCCTGGGCGTGTTGCGCTGAGTGCTATTGACGCGCAGATTTGGTCACACGGATAATCATGTTTGCTTTAGATATTGAATTAAATCTGATCATCAACTAGAGGGAGCAAGAAAGTCAGCTGGGACCGCTCCCTTTCCTCGGTCTCCTCGCCCCCTGTCCCCCCACCCCCAGCCACGAAGGTGGAGCTCCAGACAAAATTAGAGATACAATTTCCGAATTGGGCGGACTTTCAATCCCGAGGCGTCGCAGAGCACCCGCTGGGCTCTGAGCTACAGAGCCTGGGTATTTTCGGACACCGCAAGATAGAGCGGAGGGGCGCCCCTTCCCTCCCCAAGTCCACAAGGCCCTCATGAGACGTTCCTCCGCGCGGGCAAGTGTGCGCCAGCATCCGCCAGGGAGCTCTCCCTGCGACAAGAGTGGGATGGAATCAGTTTTCTACCAGGGAAGGACCAATGCGCCCTCCCCAGCCGAACCAGGGGCTGTTTGCTCACTTCCCGCTCCTCTCACCCCAGCCCTGGAGGCAGGGGCGCACTAGCCCACCTCCAGACTCCTTTCTAGCAAGCAATTCACCCAGCTTTACGCCAAAGAGCTGGCCTGGGCGACCGCGCGCAGCCAAATGCTAGGAGGGACGAGGCACGGGATCTGGTCCAGGGAGAGGGGACTGGAAACCCGGAAAGGATGGGGGCAGAAGGGAAGGGGGAAGGCTTGGTTTGCAAGGATTGCCACTGACTCCGGGTCCTTGGCTCTCCCCGGCCAAAGAGCCTGGAGGAGGCCGCAACAACCGCCTCCTTCCCCCGCGCCCCAGTCCCCGGGTCCCTCCTTACTGCCAAAGCCTTGAGCGCCCAGAAACCCGCCCCCCATTCCCGCGCCCAGGTCTTATAGCTGTCTCCTAGGCCATCTCCGGTCTGCGGATTTTGAAAAGGGGGTGGAGAGTGGAGAGAAAGCAGACCAGTCTCAACCTCAGCGCCCCTGCCCCCCCTTCTTAGCACGAGGTAAATCAAATGCAACAAAGTGAAAGTCATCGAGTGTAGAGGCTTCAACAGCTTCTCAGGCTGAAGGAGCCACTCGTAGATTTGGGCGAGCGAGGGGGGCTTGCTCTCCTCGCCTTTGCGTTTTCCAAAGTCACTTTTTCTCCCGAAGCCAGGACGCTGCCGCCCTGATCCAGACAGCACACGACGCCAGGAGAGAGGCCCGGGAGAGGGCGGGCGACCCCGGGCTTCGGGTCTACAGCTGGAAGGCCCGAGGCCAAGCGCTCGCGCCCGGGTCCGGGGTCCGAGGCGCGGGGCCTGGCCCGCCCGCCCGGGTGAGGGCTGTCCGGGAGGCTCTCCAGCGCCCCGGGCGCCCCTGGTCCCCGGTTCCGAGAGGAAGCCGGGTGAGAGCGCGGCCAGCGGCCTGGCCAGGCTCCTTGCCCGAGGCCTCTGGCCTGGTGCAGGGCGACACAGTAAGACAAACGGGAGGGCTGGGCTTGGTTTTTTTAAACACAGGATTTTTATTAAAATTCTTAATTAAAAAATGGAAAGCTTTCAGCGCCCGGCGCTCTTGGGGAACCGCACGGAACCGCTGAGCTCCAAGTTCCGGGGCTCAGGACCCGGAGGATGGGGCAGAGGGCTTCTGGCCTACACATTTTCCTTTTTCATATTTAAGAAATGTTTGCACTGAACAAAATAAGAAAAGAAAAAAAGGAAACAGGGGAAACCAAACATAAGCAAACCAAAACAAACCACAAAGAAAGGAGTTAGGCTCCGAGGGGGAACAGGCCCGCCCTGAACGTCATTTTGGCAACAATCACCATCGATATTTACAACGAAAAGCGAAATCTGCCACCAGTTGTCAGAATGTTTACATGGCCATAAATATTTAGCATTTTCTTATTTAAAACAAGGAGACAGATCTATATTTTAAAGTGTTCTCCACTTGCTTAAGACGACGACGGCTGACAATATCGCTACTCACACAAATCTATATTTTACAAAATTCACAAAAGCAGGGGGCGGAGGGCGGGTGTTGGTCTTTTTCTCTTCTCAAGTGAAGATATTAACGCCGGAACGTTTGGTCCCCGTGGGGAGAGGCAAAGAAGCGAAGCTGCGCAAACATTCTGTAAACACGGCTTATAGTTCAGCCCTCTCCGAAGGTTCAAAAGGAGAGAGGGATGGGGCAGAACTGGGTGGATGGACTCTGTCACTCCAAGGAGGCACAGGCAGCCTCCCGGCGCCAGCACAACGGAGCCGAGAGTCAACTGGACTCGATAATAATCATCATAACCATAATAACCACCCTAAGGGCCGAGTCCGCGCCGCCGCCGCCGCAGCCGGGGTGGGGCCTGGCCTAGGGCCGCGAGTCTCCGAGCGGCGGCGCTCACCAAGTCCACTGCTGGGCCTGGACCAAGGGGTGTGCTGTCGGATACTGGGGGGTGCTGGCCGAGCTGTACTGGGCGTTGTACTGCATGTGCTGCAGAGACTGCGCGCTGTAGGCCGAAAAGGGGATGCCTGCCTGGAAGGTGGCGGCTGCCAGGTCCTGGGCTTTGAGCGCGTGGCACGGTTTGCCGTCCCTGACCAAAACGGGCACGGCCACCCGGCGCGGCGAGGGCAGGGGCGTCACCTCCATACCTTTCTCGGCCCGGGCGCGCTTCATCTTGTAGCGGTGGTTCTGGAACCAGATCTTGACCTGCGTGGGCGTGAGGCGGATGAGGCTGGCCAGGTGCTCGCGCTCGGGCGCGGACAGGTACCGCTGCTGCCGGAAGCGCCGCTCCAGCTCGTAGGTCTGCGCCTTGGAGAAGAGCACCCGCCGCTTCCGCTTTTTGCCCGCGTCCCCCCCGCCGCCCGGGGTCTCCTTGTCATTGTCCGGTGACTCGTCGGCCGAGGGCTCCGGGGACTTGGAGCTCGAGTCCTGGGGCGCTGCGCCGGCCGCCAGCCCGTGCACTGGGAGAGAGAGAAGCGCGTCAGGCGCTTGGAAGCCGCACGCCAGCTGGGCCAGACCCTGCGCGCCTGGGAGCCTCCGTGCGCCTCAGCCCTTTGCGTCCTGCAGCCCGGCCCCACTGCCTTCGCTTTAACCCCAGCCCTGCTCCACGCATGACAAAGCCGTCGACTTTCCCCAGGGAAAAGAAGAGAAGCGGCAGGAGTGGGGGCTCGGGGCTTGCGTTTCTGGGGGTTCGCACAGGGTGGGTGCGTATTTTGGGGGAGTGGCGCGCAGAGACGATCATCGCGGGTTAAGGGCTCCGGCCCCCTTAAGCAGTTTCCTCTCCGGAGAGACGTGGGCAGATTTTTAAAAGAAAAACCCCACAATCCCGGCATTGATCGGTTCAGCCATTTAAGGCAGGTTTTTGGGGGCTTGCGTTTTTGCTTTCGGACTTTCTCGGCACCATCCGCACCGCACAAAGCGTTCTCTATATCGTGCAGGGGGCAGGGTGAGCTATTTATACCCGGGCCACCGGGAGCCTCCCCCACCCTCTACCCGTACCCCGAGGCTGGCTGGCTCGCTCCAAAGCTCCAGGCCAGTCCCTCCCGGCTGTCGGAAGTGGGGGGGGGGAGCTCCGGCCAGAGCCATCAGTCTCAGCTGACTGCTGTAACCAGCTCTTGGGAGGTGTTCCCCTCCCCCTTTTCCTCCTAATTTCTCGCTTTGAAAAAAAAGTCTGAGACTTAAGACTTTTTCCGGGACTACGAACCTTGACGAGGAGTAAAGAGTTAGGGCATTGTAAATAAGTGTTAAAAATCTTTCTAGGGGCGCAGGGTGAGGGACCCAGGCTTAAATGGCTCCGTCCCCTTTCTCCCCCAGCGTCCAGCCTGGGCTTCGGCCACAGGAGGCGGCGGCCACGGCTGCGGCGGCCAAGTTTCGCTACTTACGGGAGTACTGGAGGCCCTCGGCGCTGGCCAGCCAGCGCGTATACGGGTTGTCGCTGCTGTCGCAGAAGGGGTTCTTCAGGGGCAGGCTCTGCACCTTGTCCAGGGCGCCCTGCCCCAACGGCCCGGCCCTCCTGGCAGGCTCCGGCCCCTCGCCCTCCTCCTCCGGCCCTTCGGCCACCGAGCCCTCCTCATCGTTGGTGTCCGGCAAGTCCAAGATGTCCTTGACCGAAAACCCCGTCTTTGTGTTGGTCAGCGACATGGCTCGGGACCCCGCAATTTATGTCGCAAAGTTGTAGCTTCACTTGGTCAATTCGTGGCGCTCCCCAATAGGGTCGGGGAGGGGGTATGGGGGGAGGGATTGGGGGAGGGGAGGGGGGAATGGGCTTTAATTATTGTGATAATTATTTTAAAAAAGAGAAAGAAACTATAGGGAAGGGGAGGGAAAAAATGCCCAACGCAGCGTATGCCTCTTCTCTGAGAGCACGCGGAAAGGGACGCAGGGAGCTGGCGGCCTGCGCCCGGAGCCCCGCTGGCCGGGCCCTAGTTTGTAACTCCAGGAGAGGTGCCAAGGCGGCGTCAGCTTGGGCTCCGGCGGCCGCTCGGCGCGCGGTGGCGGCTGGTGGCGAAGAAAAAATGGGCCATTGCCCGAGCGATCAGTCCATATAAGGCTGGGCTCCACTCACGAACCTGGGGAGAGGGGGGAGGGGGAGAAAGAGAGGGAGGGAATGAGGGAGGGAGGGAGGGGGAGCGAGAGAGGGAGCGAGAGAAGGGTGGAAAAGAAGGGGGGGAGACATTAAAACGCAAAGGTTGGACACGTGTGGGCGGGTCTTGGAAGTCAAGTGGATGAAGACAGTATTTGCAGATGTGAAATTGTGGGTTTTGGGGAGCTCTGCGCTCCCAGCCAACGGCCCTCTAGAGCAAGATGAGAGGTGTAACGTGTCAATTAATTGCAAAGACGGGGAGAGCTTTTTTCTCCCCCTAGTATTTACATACAAAGGACCACCGCGTCGCTCGTGAGTCCACACACTTGCAAGGGCCGTTTTAACAAATTGCATCTTAAAAAAACCGGAGGAGGAGAGAAAACAAAACAGAAACCAAGAAGAAGGAAAAAAAAATCCTCCTTAAAATTCACCAGTTCCTACCTCCCCGCCCCCGCGCGCCCACCCCCAGCAGGCCGGAAAATTGGCGATTTGTGGCGCTTTTGGAAAAGGGGGAGGGGGCGAAAACTGAGCCGCGGAAATCTCTCCTTCGCATCGCTGGTGGTTCCCTAAACAAGATCCGGTTCAAATGGCAAGAGCCCAACTCCTGTAAGCCTCCTAGGTCAATATTTTGGTTGAGGCTTAAGGATGAGCACCAGAAATGACAAGGCAAGTAATTGATTCTAGTTAACGCCGAAAGAGACCGAAACCCAGGAGAGGGATGGCTCGGGGTGGGCCGGAGCCACCACCAAGCGACACCCCCCCTCCAGCCACCCTTTATTTGCTAAAGACTTATTTATTTCCTTCACTCCGCCTTCCCCTTACCCCCTCCATTTCTCTGCGGCCGACGAGCACTGCGCAGTTCACTTTCGGCTTTGCAGGCGGCCCAGGGAGGGGCGGGGTGGGGGTGGGGAACTCTAACTTGGGCGGTGTTCGGACCCGGCCCCGCCGCCTCTGGACTCCGACGGCCGCGTACTCCGAGTGCAGGGAAGGGCAGAAGGCCCGGCAACCTTCCTGCCCCCTATTATGCCTCCTTCTCCAGCCCCCTCCTTCTCCAGCCTCTGGCAAGGGTGGAGCGGCGGGAAGGGAGAGGGGCGAGGTGGGGGGCGGGAGCGCTGTCTCCAGCCAGGGTGAGGACCCCGAAAGCCGGGGGGAGAGGGACGCAGGGCGGGCGGATGATGCTGCGTTTTCTCCGGAGTTTTCTTCTCCCAGGCGAGTCCTTTAATTTCGTCTCCTTTGGGTGCGATTGGAGGACACGCTCCAGGCTCCCACCTTGCGTTGGGTTAGTGTGAAGTTCACAACCTCTCCCCCGCCTGGGAACTGAACTTTCCTGGGACAGCGCCTCCTCCTCGGCGCTGGGGAGGAAAAATCCACGCCGCGTTTCCCACCCCTCCTTCCAGTTTTTTTTCCGGGGGTGGGGTGGGGTGTGAGTTGTTTTGCTACCTGATGCTCGTCCGCTCCTGGCGAGCGTCAGGTTGGTGCTTGGCCTGGGGGCGCGGAGGGGCGCTTACGGCCGCGGGGGGTCCGGGTCTGGCCTCCCTTCTGCCCCTGGCCGGGGCCGCCTCAGCGCTGGCCGAGCGGAGCGCGCGGGCGCCGCGCCCTCCTCGCGCGCAGCTGCGGCCGCCGCCGCGCCCCTGTCGCCCCCGGGTTGCCAGCGCCCGGCGAGGGCGCCTCTCCCCGAGCCGCTCGGCGGCTTTCTGCAGCCCGCGCTGCCTCGCCCCCAGTATGTGACGTGGGTGACAATGGCCCAGGTTCGAGCGAGCCCCTCGTCGGCGCGTCCTGGGTGGTCGGACCCGGGCAAACACAAATACAAACCGATTGCTAAGCTGCGGACAATGAGCGAAATGTAGACAAATGTCCCGCTCCCGTTGGAAGCCTTTGTCCCGGCTCGGTTTTTGCATTTATTTCAGTGGCGAAATAATACATGATTGACGCTCTCTTTCAATGTGTCCTAACTGTTTGGAATAAATCTAAGGTTGTTCCTAGTTGTCATGGCATTCAACCCTTTTCAATGGACTATCTCTTCATTCATTTCTGAATCCGTCCACAATATTAAGGAAACCCCTTCATGTCGACGCTCCCCATTCCTCTCTCTCTCCTCCTACTTTTTCTTTTTTCCTTTCTCCCCCTCCTTCCTCTTTTTTCCCTGCGAGAATTAGAAACTGGTTTGAATCGTGTTCCTCGAACCCATTACTTTTCTTGCTTTTTTTCTTTCTTTCCAGCCTCTGTCTTTCTCAGCCTCCCTCCTCCTTGCCTCCCCCTCCCCGCTTTCACGTGGGAGCTCTCCTTCCTGTCCAGTCTGAGGAGGGAAGCTGGTTCTTCAGGAGTCCAGGAGGCCCCGAGTTTGGAAACAGGGGCAGGGTGGGCCTGCCCCAACCATTGTTGCTCAGCGCTAAATAAATAACTGGTGAGAAAAAGTTCCTCAACCCAATCATTGCAGAAAAGACCCTCCTGTGGTTCCTTCTCTGATTCCTCTGTCCCAAGGGGGAGGAGGGTGTCTCTTGGGGACAGGGCAGACTCCAGGGATGGGGAAGGGCCAGAAATGAGTCTGCGGGGCCAAGCCAATTCTTGGGTTGGGTGGAAAATGGTCTTTGGGCAAGAAGTGTCCCTTTTTGCATACTCCCTGAACATACCCTCTGATTCCTCTGTCTCGAGGGTGAGAGGGTGAGGCACCCCCAGACAGCTTCTATGGAGCCTGCTCACTTCCTCAGCTTGAAACCACCTAGTTCCATTTAGTTCCCAACTCCTCCCTCCCTTCCCCCAGCATAGTGGGCCTTTCTCCCAGGATCTAATTGGCATTGCCGCTGTTGATCATGTCCCCTCCCCTCCCCCTGGGAGCCTGCATGGTGGGCAGAGCACCTGAGAGACAGACCACTGTTTTCCTACGGGAATCCAGTCTCCTGGGAATTAATCATGGAGAGAGAGTGCTGACAATGGCGCCTTGAGAAGGTGGCCCCCAGCCCAATGCAGGAAGGCTGGGCTCCCCACGGCAGGTGCCCCTTGGCCTCAACCAGCTGGAGTCTTCGGTGCTGCAGGTTGCAGGGTCCCCTTCCAGGAGCACTTGTGGGGCCACACTTCCCCTGCCCGCACAGGCCGTCACCTGCTCTCACTCCCTCCTCCACCCTCACCCCAGCCTGTGCTAGTGCTTTTCCCTCCCCTAGACTTGGGGCCGTGGGGCAGGGAGGGAGCTGGAGGGAGCCTCTGTCTAGCCTCCTGCCGCCCCGCTCGCACCCTGTGGAGCCGGATCCACTGCGCTCAGGGTCTGTCTCTTGGGACCTCGAGAGTCCATTTTCCCCATCGCTTCGTTGCCCGTGTGGTTCCCACGTCTGCGTCCAAAGCGCTGACATTTGCAATTGAAAAGGCGCTGGGAGACCACTGGGAGGCCCGTAATTGAAGGGGAGAAACTCCGCTTGTTAGAGGAAGATCATAAAATGCAAGTCCCCCAGGAGTGGCCTGCAGACGCTGGGAGGCCGGCGCCGGACCAGCTGGCGGCCAGGGGCAAGTCCGGTGCCCAAAGCCTGCTCCAGTGTCTCCCCGATTTCGTGCGGCCTGAAGAGCGGGGGGCCAGGCAACACACACACCTTGACACGCGTATTAGACAGGTGATTGCATTCCGAGGACTCCCCCGGAGGTCTTGCTGGGAGCACCACAGTCCGGCCTTTTCCAGCCAGGGATCTCCTGTTCAGCGAGATCCTGCACACCCAGCAGGTTGAGAGAACCCAGCCCCACACCCCTGCCTCCTCTCTAGAGTCCTTTATTAATGTCCCCTGTCAGTTCTGAACATATCAGTGTCCCCTTGCACCAGTTTCAGCTCTACCTGGATGTGTTCTAGTCTCCCCCACTGGGGATTCTTTGGTAAATTCTTTCCCGGTTCCATCTTGCAGCCAGAAGACAATGTCCTGGGTTCCAGTGTGTGTGGGCTTTGGGCTTTACTGCCAGCGTCGGGGGAGCTCGTGAGCACTCTGCAGTCACTGCAAAGTTGGGGACGAAGTTGAGAGGGTTGATCAAAGTTTGATCGAAGCTTGTTCTAGGCTGCAGGAAGACGCGTTTGGCTTTCTTTGGTGAGCAAACACCACCTAGCGTCCCTGCCAGGGTCACTCGAGCTGCCAGAGGTCCCCTGCCTCTGGTCTTTATTCTCAGCGTTGGTGCTCCAGGTTCTTCACAAATCTCGAACTCTGTACTCCTTCTTCCTACGTTTAGAATGGGCGCAAAGGGAGCCACCAGCCCCGAGGGGAGGTGAGGGAGAGGAGGAAGAGAATCTTTCTCCTTGGAGGCTAGAGGGAACCTCCTTTGGGAAGCTTCTCAGGCCGCTAAACTCCTTTCTGCAGCTCTGGGTTCCGGCGCGATTGAAGCGCAGGCGGCTGGAGAGGGCGGCGGGGGAGCTGAACAATCGCCGGAGGCCCAGGAGGGGAGGTGAATGTACACAGGCTAAGTGGCCCCACTCCAGGACAAGTGGCCCTCCAACTCGGCCCAGTGTTTACCTGTTTACTTTCCCAGGTAGCTCAAACACGAGCGCCTTTTCTGAGCTCCGGATCCCGGGGGCAGCCCTGGTGCGCCCTGCATGCCCAGATTCTGGCTTCCGCGCACCACCGCTTTACGCCCCCTGTTGGGGGAGGGGTGAGCTCCTAACAGCAGCAAACAAGGCAAGAAAGGAAGATACTTTTGGAAGGCAAGGAGAGGCCTGGGCACAGCCCAGGCATGGGAACCCGGCTTCGTGCGCCTGTGGATGAAGCGGGCGTGCTGGGGCGGCATCCAGCGCCCCTACTCCGCGCCTTTCTGTCTCAGTTCAGGGCTTGAGTGCCTCTTGGGAGGCGCTCTGCTCACATCCATCCTCTTTCATGCTGGTGAAAGCTTGCTGGGTAGGTGCGCCATCCAGGGGAGTTTAGGACAGAAAAAGTCCTCGGGGGGCACCTTGGGGGCCAACTCTAAAGGGGAGGCGGCCTTGAGGAGTCGAAAGCTTAGGCAGCAGCCCTAGGCAGCACCCCTCGCCCTCCCCACCCACAAAAGCGCTTCCAATCTTTAAAAATACAAGGTCTTTCCCCTTTATTTGGAAACACTAATTTGTTTGACTTCATTTCTTTTCTTTCATTTTTTTTTTGAAATGAAAAGAGGTTGAAAAGAAACTCCTTCTCTGGTACAGTGTGTGGCTGAGCTCTCAGCTCCACGCACATCCTATCTCAAATAACACCCTTCAAGTGGGTTAGTTTATTGTCTGGTTAGCGCCAAGGTGCAAGTGTCTGTCTTCATTCCCTCCCGGAACAAAGCGCGTTGCACCTTCCTGCTCTGGCGAGGACTAGCGCGCGGACGCCAAGGTTCGGTCAGAGGCGGAAGGTTCATTTTGTCGCGGGTGGGAGACACGGCGCGTGGCATGCACTCTACATCAATGGGGAAGGAAAATGACGCCCAATCTGTTACCTTAGACCGGAGGTAAAGACGCTCACCTTTAAGATGCGCACTTCCAAAACGGCCCCGATGGTGGCTTCAGCTTCAGGTAGGGGAACAGGGGCTGCAGCAAGCAGGGGGATCAGCTCTGGCGTCCCGGATGAAAGAAGTCCTGGAGTGTGGCCCAGGGTACCACCCCAAGCAGGGACTTTCCTAACCAGAAAACTGAAAGTCAGAGTTGTCTCTGGTGGGTCCAAACCCCAACTGGCATGACCTTCTGCCCCTAGAAGAAGGAAACTGAGGTCCTTGGAAGTCCCTGCAGCCTACGGGGTGGAAGAGTGAACTGGGTTGGGAAGGCCTGTCAATGTGCAACTTACTGTGAGGCTAGACCAAGACAGGGGCAAATCTCTGGCAGGGGAGACTCACAGCCACCGGACAGATGGACCAGAAAAGCGGGGACTAGTGTGAAGGGAAAGGAAATCTCAGCTCACTTTGGGTTCAAGCCTAAGGTGACTTTTTTCTTCTTTGGTCCATATTGTGTTAACTCTTAGAGGGGAAGAATGATTGGGTGCCTTCCAAGACAATCCTCCCAAGTCATCAAGAAAGTATAGGGCAGATAAGTTTCCCCTGCCCAGAGACTGAGCTCAGATTCTGTGTCTGGAGAAAAGTCCCCTCCCTTCCTCCGGAGCCCCAGGAACTCTGTGAAGCCATGGAGAGAAGAGCTGATCTTGAGACCTAGATCCTGGAGTCCCCCCAGCAATTAATTGTGGGTGCAGGACGCAGGCACCCACTGAGCCACCTCCCCTATTCTTTTATCAAGGCAAAATACACAACACTTTCCCTATTATCTACCTTCAAAAAAGGGGGGGGGGCACATATCTCCTGAGGACATAAATTGTGATAGAAATTAGGATTTCTATTTCTATTAATCAGCCTCATTGTGTGGGCGTAAGACCCCGAGGACATATGTTAGGACTTTGATAACTGCACTTTAATAAGATATTGGAAAATGCATCCAATAAAATAAAAGGCAAGAAAAGCCGTTTAACTTTCATGGCTGTTAAATTGAACACGAAATCTGGCTCCGGGCGCGCTACAAAATGGAACCGGCTTCCCTCCAATATTTGCTTTAAAAATGCAGCTCTAAGCCCCCCCTTGGGCCAAATGAGCCTGTCCCAGCCAATCCATTGTCACCAGTTTATTGGGGAACCAAACGCCACGTCCCCCCAGGCAAACCCCTCTGCTTTATTCGTTCGCGCTGCTGTAAAGATTAAATATGTTACAATGAGATTACGCATCGTCGATGTTGCCTTCAGGAACGTTCTTCCAGCCAAGCCCAACCTTCCCCCGATAAGGGCGATTTCAATGCAGGAGATTTGGGTTTCTCAAGGAAACAAGGCGCTGTAAGCACATTCTTATCTGAATTTACTTCTTAACACGTGACAAAATCGTTACCACAAGACTTCGAAAAACAAGCGGCCTCTCCTAACGGTTAGTATTCAGCACTCAAAGCTGGGCCGGGCGGGCTGGTGTAAAACGTGGTCGTCGCCGGCGCGGGGAAGCCCTGCTGAGAGAAGGGCTGGGGCCTGAAAGGACAAGGAACCGACCCTCGAGGCCCTCGGGCATGAGAGGAAGCCGGGTTTCTGAGGATCTCCCTCTCATTTCTCCAATCTGAGCACCAGAAGTCCCCAAACCTCCTCCAGACGCAACATCTCCTTTTCACCCCCAAGCGCCGCCAAAGTCCAGAGGGCACGAGAAGCGCGCCAAAGGGCCTCCTTGCTCCTTGCAGTGTGTATGTGTGTGGGGGGTATTGGAGCACAAGGGGCGCCCCTCGGAGACCAGGACCTCAGCAGACCTCACTGAGGTTTATTTCTGATCCTCTGGCGATCTCTACCGACGCAAACGAGAACTGTCTGGCGCCTGGCGCGACCCGGGGGACACTCGCCCCCTCAAAGTCCATGCTTGAGCCGTTTCCCCAGAGACCTCCGATCACTGCTCGGCCCCCAGCCCTGGTCCTTCCTGCCTGCAGCTCCCGCCACTTATCCTTCTCCTCCTCCTCCTCCCTGCCCCCCACCTCGTGGCCCAGTTCCGCCAGAGAGCCCCCTTCTCCATTAGGCGCCTTCTCCAAATTACCTTCGGGACTTCTGCCGCTGCCTTAACCCTCAGTCCTGAGCCCCTCCACGGCGCCCAGGGGGAGACTTACCGGGCGGAGGTGGGTGCAGAGGCAGGCCCTTCCTTACCGCGGCCCGGGCAGCCGAGGAGCATCCGGCACCCAGCAGTGGGGAGGGGGCTGGCGAGGCGCTCAGCGCCGCCTGCCAGTCCCCGGCGCTGCGGCGACAGCCCCAACGCATTTCAAGGCGCGTCTTTATCTACTCCTCCACCTACCCTGACCCCCCTTCCCTGCGCCCCTCCCCCACCGCGCGCCCTCCCGGGCGGGGCTTGGAGCACCGCCGCGCTCTGGACGGGTGGGGGCGGCCGCGGGTGCCGTGCCCCTCCCTCCTCTCGCTCTTCTGGTGCGCGGCACCTGCCCAGCCCCTCGGGGCAGTCCAGTTTCCCGGGCGGTGCTGGAAAGCGCGCGGCGGCCGCAAAACCTGGCCTCGGCGGCAGGTAAAACTTTTCTGGTCTGCGGACGCGACGGGCGGGGCTCAGTCCCTCCCTGAGTGCCCCTCCTCGTGATCAGCGGAGTCGGGGTAGGACTTGAGACGCCCAGCACTTGCCCACCTGCTGCTTCCGGACTTCGTGGCTCGGGGATGGAGCCGAGTCGAAAGCCGTGAGAGGGCGGGGCGCGCAAGCGGGCGCGCGGGGGACTCAGAACCGTGGCACAGCTTGGAGGGGACGGCAGTGCCCCGAGACCCATCTTCCCTGGCCCGCCGCAGGGACGGTGCCCAGAGCGCGTTCCGGTCCCCGGCGGCTGCAGAGGCCCGCGCAGGGGCTGGGGCAGGAGCAGACAGTCCGCCCCTGACAACGAGGGGAGACCCTGGGCTCCATTGCGGGTCCCAGTTTCAGCCGCGTTCCCTGCGCCCACAGTGCACTCGGCACCCCGCGCCAGGGGGAGGCTCACCTGGAGCGCGGCTGCGCCGCTGCAGCCCGGGGCTCGGCGAGCGCGCACATCCCTGGCCGCTCTTTATCCCCAGCCGCAGGCGGCTGCTGGGTCGCGGACGCTCGAACTGCGGCGCGGCGCGGCGGGCGAGCGCTCCCCCTCCCGGCTCCGGCTCCCGGCCCGGCGGCCCCACCCTCCCGGCTCCGGGCCCCGCGGCAGCCGCGCAGCCCATGCGGAGGGGGCCGCTCCCCCGCGCCGCGCGCGCTCTGTTTGTTTTCCTTGCCCGACTGACGTGAGTCAAAATATTGGCCATATGTTCAGCGGTAATAAATTGGGTATGAGCGCAAACACACTTGGGCTTCGATGGCTCTTTCAGCTGCCGCATGGCCGGCTTGGGGGGAGGGGGGATGCCACTTTGCCTCGGCCCCTAGCCCCCAAACACGCTGGTAGGTTCCCTCTTCTTAGCGCCCCCCTGAGCTGGAGATCTGGGACCTCAGGTCTCTCCTCTCCCTCGCCCCCCCTCCTTCCCCAGCCATGCCTTGGACCCTGCAGCTCCTGGCGAGCCGGGCTGCTGGTGAACAAGGTCGCCATCTATAAATTGCTCTGTCGCTAAGACGCCATAAAACCGAAGGGCCAGATGTGGCACGTTATTTATGTGTGAAACCGCATTTACACTAGATACGCCGATCCAAGGCCGATAGCACGACTTCGCGGGAGGTCACAGACCTCTCGCCCTGGGCTCCAGGCTCCTCCCCAGCACACTCCCCTTTCCAGATTGAGGGGTGTTGGTCTTTCTGGGAAAGGGATTCAGCTCTCTGCAGCCCAGGAAGAAAGTGATTTCAGTGCACTTGTGCCAAGGTGCCACCTGTCCAGAGTTAGAGGCAGCCTCTGGGATTTATTTCTGTTTCATTTTTTTCACAGGGCCTAGGAGGCTGCTTTATTTTCCAGGCGGTTGGTAGGCTCCATGCGACTTGGGTGTGAATAGGAAAGGTGGTATTTGAAAGCTAACGATGTTCAACCCTGGGGGTGGGGGGGATTTGAGGGTGGCGGCCTCCTGACCCCCGAGGGAGGGATTTTGTTGCTGGGGGCGGAAATGGAAGTGGAACTGTTCGCCTGGTTGAGGGAGTGCCTGAGAGTATTCCTGCCTCAAGTCTGACTGGGGACTCCAGTGTCGCGTGTCACCCACCTTATTTAAATCATATCGCAGCCAGGGCACTCCGACAAGCAATCCTGGCATTGGAAATGAAATCCGAGTGGCCCTGTGTGCTTCGGGAAAGGGAGGTAAATACTGTGTAGTAATGGAAAACAATTGTTTTGTTTTTCTCCTCCAGAAGGCGGCCTCGGGACTGCATGTCCCCACACTGGTCACCTCACGCTTTACTCACATGAATTCATTAAGAGTCATTGTCTCTCCTGTGCCATTATTTTACTATTTCTTGAAGTGAACCAAATTCTCTCTGTTGTTAATAAGCACTGAGCCAGGCCCCCTACCTTCCTTTTCATCTTCAAAACACCTGGGGTTCCCTGAATGACATCTTCCATCTGGCCAAGGAAAATAAGAGATGAAAAATGTTGCCCTACTGCAGGGAAAAACATAAGCATTTGACTTCACTATTACAAGTTATCCTGCATCTGTGTTCACTGGATAACTGTCCTTAGGTGGCAGTTAGGGGTGGAAAAATGATGCTGTTGAAAGGGGGTGGGAGAGAAGGGGAGAATGGATATGGAGTGGGGGTGGGGAAGAGGACCCCATTCAACAGGTGCCAGAAAGAGCTGTAAAATGAACCTCTTACCCTTAAGTGCTGAGCATAAACAGTGCCTCTCCAGATCTGCTCTCCTGGGCCTCAGGGTGAGCTCCCAGAAATCTTTAGTTACTGCAGAGAAAGGTGCAGCTACACTCAAGCCTGCAGGAGCTGTTAATCTTGGAAAATTACTACTGCATTTCACTCTTTTTACTTGGACTTTAAGTCTTTATTTGTGGTTATAAAACAAAATCCAGAATGTATTTTTGGGTTCACATCACCTCTAAGCGTAAACTCTGGGGTCACTGATGAATAGCTTCTTCAGATGAGAATATTACTTCATCCCCCAAATTGGCCAAAGGGGTTTGAAAGAAGACCTCACGTTTCCAGTCCTCATGGGAATGGGTATCTTCCTCTAACAAGTGCCTTGTGGAGAGGCCTGTGTTTTTTCCCTGCCCAAATCACTGATACCAGCTACACAGTGAACTGAGATGCACGGAGCTTAGAAAGTCAGTGTGTGGTGGTCTCGGGGTGGAAAACAAAGAGAAATGAAGCAAAGAGCACATCAAGTCAGGCTTTATATCATTCTGTATTGAGTAAACCCCAAAATAAAATAGCAAATGTACCAGGATATCAATTAGGTAATTGATAAAAAAAAATCCGTTACAAAGCAGATGCAGTGGGGAGCAAGATTTAAATGAAATGCAGCCACTTAGATACAACTCACATGTCCTCTCTTTGGGCTCATGTAGCAATCCAGGGCTAAACTTGATGCACTGAAACGTCCTCAGACCTAAGCAGATTTCATGCAGTGTCATTTGTAGTTCTGTAGTTTCTTATGCTATTATTTCTTCAGAGACACACCTGTCCTACCCATGGATTCAAAAGTAATGGAGTTTTCACAATGGAAAAATGTTTCTCCACAAAGTTCCCCAAAGGTATCATCAGTGGCAAGGTGCTTGTGTTGTTCCCCTGTAGAGTGAGCAGTTCTCAGTACTTACAAGTAAACAATCAAACAAAACAAAAACTTTAGACTGCTTTGAACCAAGCTAGGATATAATTGCATTATCTCAAGAAGCGTTATACAGTGGTTCCTGCAGAGCGAGTTCCTCCCTCTTTACAGCTGCTTGGGCTCCTATGCCAATCAAGGAAGGCACTTGCCTTGTTTGTGCTTTAGCTGGGCATCATGTGTGGTAGCCAGAGTGGCCCCATGGAGGTGAGAGCTGAGATGGACTTGAAGGAAAGTCAGTGCCCACCACCCCGACCCAACAACAGGGTGGGGGCTGTCAGGAAGCTCTGTGCATCTGCAAATATCATCAGAATGCAAAATGGGCTGCGGAGGAGACCTTGCAGATGGGCGATGCCCCTTCCAGTGCCCTCAACCAGTGAAAGTGTCAGTTGAGCTCATCCGACATGGAATCCTGGTCCACTTTATTTGAAAGCAGACCACCTCCTTTTCCTCCAGTGCATCCCTTAGCAGAGCCAGGAGGCAGAAGGCATGGTCTTATGAGGCTTCTGTGTTCCCAGAGGCTGAGAAGGAGACCAGCTCCTCTTATTCCCTGCAGAGAACTGGGATGAGTAAGAACAGCAGGACACAGATCATTTTGTTAAAGCGTTGGCAGCAGCCGAGGAATTTGGCAACATGTGTCAAATATTCAAGAAGTAGAAGTCAAGTGTATCTAGAGACAGAAACTAGATTAGTGGCTGCCTTGGGTTGAGGCGTATGGGGAGGCTGGGGAGTGATGGCAGAGGGGTGCGGGATTTCTTTTTGGGGTGATGAAACTGTTCTATAATTGATTGTGCTGATGCACAACTCTGTGAATATACTAAAAGCCATTAAATTTTACACATTAAATTGGGTGAATTGTATGGTATGTGAATTACATCTCAATAAAGCTGTTAAAAAAATCAAATGCATCTCTTTTTTCATCTGGGCTAGAAGGTGCTGGGCTAGCAGCTAAGAGGGAATGGAGGAGTTGGGGGAGACAAGTGATCCTGAAAGTTGGTTTGCATTTTCCCAATTTTTATTCTGAGTGTTTTCAAGCACACAGAAAAGTTGAAAGAATAGTAGGGTGAACATTCATATACCTTCCATTGTATTCAACAGCTGTTCACATTTTGTCACATATGCTTTAGAACGCTATCTAAATGTATTTTCTTTTTGCTCAACTATTTGGAATTAAGGTTGCAGACATCATGATACTTTCCCCACTGAATATTTCAGCCTGCGTCTCCTAAGGACAGACATTCTTCAATGTAATCACCACACCATTACTATGCTTTAGAAAATTAGCAATAATTCCATAATATTATCGATATTCATTCCTTATGTAAATGACTCAAATTTTACCCACAACAAAATGTATTTTTATAGCCAGTTTATTTCTTCCAGACCCGAGACCTATTCAAGGTTCATGCGCTGCATTTGATTTTTTTTTTTTTTTTTTAGATTTTTATGTCCTTATTCACTTAAATTTACAATAATCCTCGTCTTCTTTCCATCCTTATGGCATTGACTTTTGAGAACCATTTTGTATACCTTTTGTAGACTATCCCCCTCTGGATTTGCCAGATTGTTTTCTCCTGGTATCGTTTCCCTTGCTGTTCTACCCCCAGCACAACCATAAACTGGGTGTTAGATCTAGAGTCTGGGTTAGGTCTATGCTACACATTTGGGGTAAGAATGCCACATGTATGTCACATTGCATCTCATTAAGAAGCAAATCATGTCCCTCTATGAGTGAAGCTAAATTTGATACTTGATTAAGATGGCAATCACCAGATTGCCCCAAGTGAATTAGTAAGTGATCAGTAAGTACTCTGAGGGATAAGTGATCTTTCGGCATTGTTTCGACTTTCGACTTTCTTTGTCACTCTGTAAACATTCCTCAATAGCTTTTCATTCAGTGGTTTTTAGCACCCATTGCCTGAATTCTCTTGTTCCTTCTACATGTACTTGTTGGTGTTTTTCTGTAAAGAAAAGCTTCCTTTCCCTCAGCCCCCATCATGGATTCATGGAATTAAAATTTTACTATTTTATAATCAATTAATGCCATTCTTTTGATGCTCAAATTACCCAAGTTGAGCAGAAAGTGCTGAGGGAAAGTCAGACAAAGGAAATATGAGAAACCTGGAGGAGCCCACAAGCCTGCAGAATTAGCAGTTCTCAGTGGTTCTCAGCAACCCAAGTTATCATGGAAGACTTCTGTGTGCATTTTCGACCAACAGTGAATAGCTCATTACCGACGACAAAAAAACTCTTATTCCACAGTTTCAGGGAGTTCAAATGTGTTACAGATAAAAAAACGATAAAAATACTGAATGTATCTCAAGTATCACACCATTAAAATGAGACAAAACAAAACAGATTGATTTTAAGGAATTGGCTCATGCGAGTATAGAGGCTGGCAAACCCCGCATCTGCAGGGTGGGCTGGCAGGCTGGAAACACAGGAAAGAGCTGATGTTGCATTTCAAGTTTGAAGACTGTCAGGCTGGAGAATCCTCTCTTGCTCTGGGGAGGGATCTAAATCTTTTGTTTTATTCAGGCCTTCAACTGATTGGATGAGGCCCACCCATGTTATGGAGGCCAATCTGCTTTACTCAAAGTCCACCTGTTTAAATGTTAATCTCATTCAAAAACACTCTCACAGAAACATCCAGAATAATATTTGACGACATATCTGGGCACCATGGCCCAGCCTAGTTGAAATGTAAAATTAACCATCACACCCTCTGATTAACTGATTTTGGAAATTTTGCTCCAGGATCCAGGAGTGTTTGTGGAAAGTTTTGAGCTAAGTTTCTGAGCAGCTATAGCACACGATGCCACACAATGCCATGTCCTCTGCTTCAAATCTTGTCCTTCCTGTTTCCTAGCATTGACCTGGACTCTTACTATGACGTTCCTGGTAAATACTCTTTGTTATAACTTGGACTTGTAAATCAGACATTGGATATACTTCCTCTAAGGCATGAGGCCAAGATAATGCCATTTGTAGCCCATAAAAATATCCAGTTGTTTGTGGGTGGGAAGAAGATCAAGGAACTTGTTTTGGGTTTGGAGGCTGTTGAGGCTGAACACACAAGATCCCTAAATCTTCAATCATCCTAGATTAAACCTGGGCTTTCAGTGTACTCTGAAACAATGGAATGTTGCTCATGTTGGTCTCTGTCTTGATTCTCTGAATGAATTGAGAGGCTTGCCAACATTTTTAAGGCCATATGATTGCTTTCTTTCCAAATAGGGATGTTGGATTCCAAGAACCATGCAAATTTGGAGTAAGCCCAAATTGGGCTAATTCTTGGAGGAGAATGACGAGAACTATGAAATGGGAATCAACCACAATTTTGGGCCATTTTGAGTAGTTACCATGTAACTTCTAGCCAGTGCAGAGGATTGGATCCTAATAGCATATATTTTATTGGACCCTTACTATGTCCGTGGCACAGTGCTAAGGTCCTTTTCTGTATCATCTCATTTAATTCCCATGACTTAGGGAACACCAATTATTACCTTTATTTTAAAGATAAGGAAACTGTTGTTTAAGGAGGTTACACACAGATTCTGGAGTCAGAGTGCGTGGGACTGAATCTCCCGTCTTCCTTGTGACTTTGGGCAAATTACTTAACCTCTTTGAGCCTCATTTCCCCCTGTGTAAAATGGAGCTCATGATAGAACCTCTTCTTAGTTTGTCCTGAGGATGAGAGGAGATACTGTGTGTAAAGCACAGAGTCTGCTGGTGCCTTGTGCCTGGTAGACACTCTAACTTCTCACTTCAGTTACCATCGTTGTTATTAACTCTGGTTACAGGAAAGCTGGGATTCCAATCCAGGTCTACCTGACCCCAGAAGCCGTGCTCTTGACCATCACATCATGGCACTTTGTCACTGAGTGGCAACTGGAGAAATTCTGGAGAGTGTTTCCTCACTCTGAAGGGAGCTTTCTTGGTTGTTCTCCTCCAATCCTTTTTCTTTTATTTTTTTTTTTCCTTGTAATGTTTTTTTTTTTCCTCTTTGATTCATGGTCCTTTCTATTGGTGGCAATGAAGGACACTGTCTCGGTTGCTGGCATTCAGGACTAAGTAAACAACAGATTCCTGGGTTGTTTTATTGCTTTCTAGTAAAAGGATGCAGCAAAAGATTCTGGAAGTTTGACATGGGAAATCATGTCACTTTCAAGTAACATTGGTTTAGAGAAGTATTGCATTTTTGAATGTAAGTTAAGTCTGATTTTTGGTCTCTGGTTGGAGAGTTTGTCTCCGTGGTGTATTGCTCTTATGAGCAGGAAGCCACTAGATAAGAATAGGATTGGGTTGAATCGAATCCTTTGGTTAGGTGGGGCCAGGCTCAAGGCCATCGAGAGGGTGGGGTGGTGGTCAGCTCTTCTCACAGTGGGTTCTTCTTAGGTTAACTCCTTATCACCCCTATGATCATGGATCATAGTCAATGCTGCCACTCCCTCCTTTGTTCTGTATCCATCTTGGGGGTTATGAGGTCCACACTAAGGAAGGGAATGCCAAGGGAGGGCTTATTGCTTGGGGTTGTACAATTTGGAGAAGAAACAACTGGCTTAGGTTTTCCTAGAAGGCATTTGGCCTCACTGCAATATTGGAAGTAAAACACTTTGAACAAGACACGGAGAGTGAGTGAAATGGTATTTCCTCTAATTATTCTGGATTCATGGTCACCGGCTCCCTGACATGCCAACATGATAGGAATAGGAGAATGAAGACAGGAAATTACACTAAGTTATACTTTCCCCATCCTCAGCAGCTTTCCATAGGTGGTGGACAATCCATCGGCTGAATTACAAGTCTGCTTTCGAGCCCTCTAGGGTTTTCTTGGAGAAGTTAATATTTATCTGACTGTGGTGAGGTTAGCTCTTTGGGTGATCTTTTGAGAAAAAAGGTATCATGGCTGATATCACAATAAAGTAAGTGATAAGGTCTGTGCAATTACAGCAGTGGAGGAAGAACAAATTATATTCAGACCCAATCATAAAATTATCATCTAGATTATGGTTGTCAAATGTTAACCAGTGCTGATGTTGCTGTTGGGGACAGACACAACTCATCATAAATCCCAGGGATTCTTTGACAGTTTTCAATTTCAATGGGAAGCATCATGGAAATGAATTTGATAAAGGACTTGGCAATGAGGAAACATTTTTCTTTTTTCTCTTGTCAGTTTAAAGATCATCTGAGAATTTATAGATCTTGTGGGGCTTAAGGTTCAAAATTGTTTACATATGAACTTTTTGTATTTTGAGGATTTCACATCAGAGGAAATGGCATGACCATTCTGTCCTTTTCAGAAGGAATGGGATGACTCTTATTTCTTCTCAAGTTATTCAATCAATCAATCAATCAGTTAACAAGCTCATTGTTTTTACTTAGACTATATGTTTACTTGGTGTATTAGGTTGCTAGGGTTGCAGTAACAAATACCACAAACTGGGTGGTATTCTATTGTTTAAATAGAAATTTATTGTCTCACAGTCCTGTAGACTAGAAGTCCAAAATCAAGGTGTTGGCAGGATTGGCTCCTTCTGGGAGCCGTGAGAGAAGGATCTGCTCCAGGCCTTTCTCCTTGGCTTTCAGACGGCTGTCTTCTCCCTGTGCCTCTTCACATTGTGTTCTCTGTGTGCCTGTCTGTCCATGTTTCCAAAGTTTCCCCTTTTATAAGGACACCAGTCATATCTGATTAGGGCCGACCTTAATGACCTCATTTTAACTTGATTATATCTGTGAAAACCCAACCCCAAATACAATCACATTCTGAGGTACTGGGGTTTAGGATTTCAATATATCTTTTTTAAGAGGACACAATTCATCCTGTAGGCCTTGGGATGGGTTTAGGGTGGGAGTGATGAAGATTATGGAGGGGTCAAAGCCCCAAGCCATGCCTCTGTTGCCAAAGTTTAGACTGATTCTAGCACCCACTTCTGAGTATAAAGGACTTGAGGTTTCGTGTGCAGTTGATGTTGGGCCTCTGACATTTAAGGTATATGACTTCTAAATGGATGAAAATAATAATTTGGAATAACAATCCCATTAGGAAAATGGGCATATGTGTATTAAATAGCTTAGGAAAAACAAGCAAGTTGCCTAGGATTGTTCTACCTGTGGGGGAAGCAACTATGAACTTTGTGTTTGAGCTCTGCCTACTCTCACTCTGTCACATCTTTTTTTCTCCATCTCTACTTTTTTTTTTTTTTGATACCACAACATCTAACTATATGTCTCTGATAGACATCTAATTCTCACTGAATTAATGGGAGATTTTAGGCCTTTCTAATAAATGCTAGTGAATATTAAGATGTAATTATAATGCCTTGATCTTTATATGACTCATGACTTTTAGGAGCTCACAGCACACCAAGCACGGCCTCATTACTGTAATCCTCTTACTGTCACTTGGATCTGAGTTGCAAGTATCACTCCTTCCATCTTGGGGGAGGAAACCTTAGGAACAGAATAGGAAGATCTGTTGTCTAATGCCACAGAGAGGGCAGGAAGGGCCACACTGTGCCTCTGTCATATCCTTTATTCTGGAGAGTTCTCTATTCATTGAGGTTGTCTTCCAAAGCAATCTGTAGGCTCTATTTTAGCCTCCCCAGTTGCTGTTTGTGTACACTGGCTGTTGTCTGGGGCAGGAGCAGTTCTGGATGAATTGAGAAGAAAAACGACAAGACTTCTATTATAATGCACTGTTTATTATTGGATCAATATGATCGATGTCCACCTGTCAGATCTGTAACATTATCTGGGAACCAGCAGATGGAGCTGTTACAGATAGCATTCACAGGTTTGTTTATTCTCCTGAGCACGTGTTTCCATCCTGGGGGAAATGCCACTTCATTGTTAGAGCAGTGGAGTTGTTTGTAGCCAGATGTGGAACACGCCTGTTCTCTTGGCCCAAGTCTGCAGAACTGGGAGGTCGTTTAGATGGAGGGCTAAGGTTTTCATGTGGAAAAGGTATGATGACAGTCTTTTGCTACCTCCCATGGGTCTCTTCATAGCAGGAACGGATGCATGGTATGTACAAGGAGAAAATGAGATACACTGCTTTCTGGAAACCCCCCACTTAGAGTCGCAGAAGTGTTTACATATGACAGACTAGAGGGGAGAAGGGAGACGTTGGTTGATGATGACTCGTTTCGTAAACACAGCATCAATATTGATAGACTCCAAAAGGATGCATATCCAGAACATCCTGGGGCTTTGCGGGGACTGTTTGCCCAGGCGAATATCCAGCACTATTCATTCCAGCTGGACACTACAGATGCTTCCTACCTGTGTTATGGAGGGTGGAGGTGGGTTACTCTTCTCTTCTTAGGCTTTTGATGATACTCAGAAAACTTAAAATGTACCTATGTTCCTGTTGCATCCCTGCCTATGGTAGGCGTTTCTGTCCTTGGAGGAGCAGTGGAAACTGAGGAACAGTTTTCAAGTGGTGTACAACAGACCAGCAGCAGGAAGAGTGGCACTCCTGCTCGCCACCTCAGGTGAGGTCAGGAGGAAAGGAAGTCTGTTCTGGGGCAGCACGAAGGACAGGGAGCAACAAGATGTTCCAACAGCAAAGGCTGATAAATATTGAAACATGTCCCCATGGCCTTTTCCTCCAGGGTGGTTAATAAATACTGATTTGGAAAATGTGTCTGGAGAATCTCAGGTTGCCTGAGTGTGAGACAACAGGGCGGAGAAAGAACGTCCTGTGTGGTGGTTTATGAATGATGAGCCTCTGACCCACCTACTGATTTTCCCGAGGGAAGAGGGTGTGAAGTTCGCCAATACCAAATGTTCAGAGCTTTTTAAAAAAATGCTTTCTATTTTTCAAACTATAAGTAATTCGCAGGATTTTGGACCGAGTGTTCATTTTATTCCCTTCTAGCCTACATTACTTTAAGAGTAAAAATGTAAGGAGTGAGGTTTTTATGGTTATAACATTTAAAATTTAATTTAGAGCTAATATAATTTTTGGGTTTCAATCTAGTTGGAAGTATTTCTAGGATGTATTTGTCCAAATTCTTTCAAAGTGATTATAATTGAGCATTTTAAGAAGTATTCTAGGATCTTGCCATTTCTGGAGTTAGTGTGCAATTTTAGGAAACAAAACATATGGGCGGTTAGACTGTGTTCTAATTGGGGGAGCAACCTGGGTCCTCCCCTTGGAAGAGAAGCAGATTCCTCCTCCCGACCTGAGCCAGGCTGTCCCTTTGGCTGACTCCTGCCCTGCTCCGGGAGGTGGTGTGTTACAGATGGGCGGGGCCTCTGGTTAGCTCCCTTTCAGTCGATTGAAGTTCTGCTGGAGCCATGGCTGTCCTTTAGGGTGGCATTTCCCACGTGCTCATTGGGAAAGTGCATTTTTCTATTTAGACTTTTTTAGATTTTTAAATGTATTATGACATGTTCCCCAACAGATGGAGGTAAAGTACTTTGGAGGAAGATGACTTTTCTAATCTGCATCAAACCCCGTATGGATAGCACTGGACTACATTTACACACATATAAAGTACATATATTCACATATATTCTATCTATATAATATTTTGTGTATTGTATCATAAATATACATTGCTCTGTCTGCTTTTTTTCACTTAACAATATATCTTGAAGATCTTTGCATGTCTCTCTTTCATTCTTGATGACTACATAATATTCCACAATATCAATGCACAATTTATTTAACTTATCTCCTAATAAGGGACATTAAGTTGTTTTCAGATTTTCACTATATTAAATACTGCACCAAAAAAATCCTTGAATTTGAACCCATATGAGAGTATTTATTTAGAATACTTTCCTGCTAGTCAATAATGTAGCTCCTGGAGAAAGTGGATCTAAAAAGAGATGCATAATGAAATCTTCAAGTGTCCCAAGAATCTCTTTGTAGCATTTGGAAAGAACTCTCTTCCCTCCCTTCCATAACCTGCCAGTCACACTTCACTCTCTTTGTTGCCTGGACCAGCATTTGCTAACCGCAGACAGTGGGCTGGGAGCGTTTGCAGGCGAGGAAGATAGTTGCTGTCTACTTTCTGTACCTCCTAGCACTTGCCCGGAGACAGCCAATGCTACCGTATTTTTGCCGGTTGGATAAAAGATGGCAAGAATTTGCACTGCCCTTTCAGTCACTTCTTGAGTTTTCTTATTTATTTTTTATGTGTTTATTTTTTGTGAGGAAGATCAGCCCTGAGCTAACATCCATGCCAATCCTCCTCTTTTTGCTGAGGAAGACCAATCCTGAGCTAACATCTATTGCCAATCCTCCTCCTTTTTTTCCCTTTTTCTCCCCAAGGCCCCAGTAGATAGTTGTATGTCATAGTTTCGCATTCTTCTAGTTGCTGTATGTGGGACGTGGCCTCAGCATGGCCGGACAAGCGGTGCATGGGTGTGCACCCGGGATCCGAACCCGGGCCGCCAGTAGCGGAGAATGCACACTTAACCACTAAGCCACGGGACCAGCCCCCCTTTTCTTGAGTTTCTTAAAAGGAAGAGAATCTGAGGACAATGGTGGTGGGCAAAGATTCCATCAGGCTTGTGCTCAGGGGAGGATAGTGTTCTTCAATTGTGGGGAATCCTCTGGACTAAGAGAACGCAGGATGGACGTGACCCTGGGGAATGGAGCCCGAGTGGGACTGGAGCACAGTAAGGGGACCTGAGAAGACCGAGCAGCCTCATACGTAAGATGCAGGAAACAGTGAAGAACCCGAGAGAGAGGTGTTCATGTGAAAGCAAGGAGCTTAGACAAGGGTATTGTAGAAAGAATTAGACTGGATAGGAGGCACCAGAAAAAAAATGCAAAGAGGTAAAGGAAGTGACAATACCAGGGGACGGGACGATGGCAATTCCATAATTAGGTGTGATCTGAGGTCAATGCGGTCTGTTTGGTTTGAGTTCACTTATCCTTAACTCAAGTGCTGCTCTCTGGTGTCATTTATTGGCAGGCTTTTCAGCTGGGTTCAGATATCGTTTGTGGTGTGCAGTACAAAGAGGGTGTGTGGTGTGTGCCCATACACACATGCATTTTCCTGAAGGATTATTTTAATGCAACATTTGTAAGTGTGGATTCTCAAAACATAGCAATGCCCAAACAGAGATGATAAATTGCCCGAATGCCAACTCTGATATGCAGTGCAGCTGTCTTCACTGGGGGCCAGCTTTCCAAAATCCAAAGATGTATATAAATATAGCATCTTGCCAGTTATGCAACAAAACACGGAAGGGAGGCCTCTCTTTCCCTTTATGTTAAAATGTTGGTAACATTATTCTTTGATATGAAAAATACAGATATATTGTGGAGTAGAGGGCAAAATTCACGTGAATTTTTATGATACAACATAAACTGTCTGGGAAATTTTGAACCTGCTGCTGGTTGCTTCAAACTGTACTAGCCAAATCAAAAAGTTTATTTTCATGTCCTTTAAACTCTGTTTTTCATCATCTTTTCCATCTGGAATGTTAGGTGGGGCACTTAGACTGCCTTTCTTGAATAACTACATCATCATTGAAATGCTTATCTTTGCTCTTTTAAAATGAAGATCCATGCACGTTTTATGGAATCATACTTTCTCACTGCATGGCATCTGCTGGCTCAGACGTGGTTCTTGAAAGAAACTCAGGAGAAGACCAGCCAGCCTGAGAACTTTGGAGACCTGCTGGCTTTCGAATTGTTTTCTAAAGTTGGCCAGACATTCACTTCTCATTCTTGCTTGTCCCTCAGGTGGGATCTCTGGGGAGAGAACCAAAACCTAAAGCAAAGGGCTTCTCCAAACGAGCCTCTGACTTCTCGGGCGTGGACCTTCTGTCACCAGGAGCAGATGCAGCCCTCGTCCAGGTCTAAACTCACCCGGACTAAGTTATTTTGGGTGAAAATGCTGTGTTTGTTCCCAGCGCAAACACATAGAGGCGGCTTGCCATATTCCAAAATGGCACATAATGACACACGAGTACTTGGCACAAAACTCTCGAGCGACTCAAAAGGCGCTTTCAACCATGGAAACCAAACAGAAGCTGAGCCGCTACCCTCCCCACCCCCATCTTACTCAGCGAGCAGAGCAGAGCCGCAGAACACACACACCTGGGTGGAACAGATGGGCCCTGGTGCCGTGGTTATTTTACAGTCTGACTGAGCGGCCAACTGAACTCTCCAGGATGGCAGGTAGACTACTGAAGTTCAACAGGGGATTGTGTCCCCCGAAAAAGGACGCCACCATCTTGGTGGAGTCAAGTATGGCTCCACTTCACAGAAGAAGTGAAGACGGCTGAGATTTTTTTAGAAGCAGTGATTTATATAATGACACTTAATGGACGATTTCCAGGGCACTGCCTGCAGCGTGGTCGTGTGTGAGCTTCCTGCTGGGAGCTCCCCGGAGGACGCCACTGCTTGTCTGAATCTTGACTTTCTGTTGCTTACAGCAGCCAGAGTTGCCTCTGTACACATGAAGGGCGTATATATTTTTTATTTGACATTTCCAAAATCTGACTGCTCTGCAAAATTATTGGAGAGAAACAGGTCTGATTGAGAAGCACACAGCCTGTGTGTGAGAACTTGGGAAGCAAGCTGACAAGAAGCTCCTGGCGTGTTGTATTAATTCTTAACATGCAAAGACAGCCACGTGTTGGAAGCTAATACTCTAGAAAGGCTGAAATCTATTATTATTTCAGAGTATTAGCATTGTTAGGTGTGGAATAACTTAACCGTAATGACACATTGAGAAATCAATATGACACAAGAGCCAGTGTGCATTTTCTTAAAGATGAACTGGCTGATGGTTTTAGCAATGTTTTAACAGAAGGAATAAGCAAATTTCAAAAGTAAATGAATCAGAAACTGATAAGCAAGTAATACATTTGTAGTACATAAATGATTTTGGTTTAGCTGGCGATTATCACCATATTGTCCTAGAAATATATATTATGGGCTTTACTTTGTGTTCAAATTATTTTACATGTGTTATAGTTGCAAACATTTGATATATTTCAGGGACTTGTCACTCATCAGCAAGAAACTCAAATTTTCTTTTCTTAAATGATGCTTAATTTAGTATACCTGAAACTAATGGGATATTGTATGTCAATTATACTTCAATTAAAAAAGAAAGAAAATTTAGTATTGCTTGACAATTGAAAAATATGAAAAATTGAAGATAGAGAGAAAAAGATTGGATTGTAGTTTGTGACCCAAAGAGAAAATAAATTCCTCCCCTAAGATTTCCCACTTCATTTCTCAAGGTGGAAATAGCTTAATTTTTTGCAGTTAATTATAAGAAAATTAATGTTGTTGAAAGTAATTTAAATAATGCAAATCGCAGAGTGAAAGGTGAAGGTACCTCTGAAATCTCACCCCATAGAGATTACAACTCGTGACAGTTTGATACATGTATTTCTTGATTTTAAATGCATAGATGTAAGTAAATATGTATAAATAAAATAAATGAGTTTGTTCTGTATCCACTGCTCTGTAAGCTGCTTTTCCATTTGACTAGATCTCTAGGATGCCTTTCCATGTCAGTAAATACAGATCCTGCGTTAAAAAAGATGTTCCATCGTTTATCTCACTAGTTCCCTGTTCACAGGTGTTTAGTCTGTCTCCAATTTTCCGCTTTCATAACCAACGTTGCAGCGATTATTTTGTACATACATTGGTGTATCTTTTTCAATTATATTCATAGGATAAATTACCACAGGTGCTATTGCTATTTTTTTCTAAAAAATTTTAAGCAAAATTCCTAGGTTTTAGGTATAAGCCACTTTCAATTATTTGCTTGGTGGATTATCCACAGTGAGACTGAATTCCTGGATGATTTTTTCCTGTCACCAGCTGTTGTAGTAGGGAGAATTCTAAGGTGGTCCCCAAGATTCCAGCCCCCATGCTATACACCCCGCTGTATGATCCCTCCCCTTGAGTGTAGGCAGGACTGTGAATATGATGGGATGTCTCTCCTGTGATGAGGTTACTATCAACTGACTTTGAGTTCATCACAGAGGAGCGTATCTGGTGGGCCTGACCTGATCAGGTGAGCCCTTTAAAAGAGGGTGAAGCATCTCCTGCTGGTGAGGAAGGAAGCCAACAGCCATGTTGGGAACTGCTTAGGGGCCACATGGCCGGGGATCTTGAGTGGCCTCTACAAGTTGAGATGGGTTCCTGGCCAGAGACCTCAGCCCTACAACCACAGGAAACTGAATTCTGCCAGTGAGTTTGGAAAGGTACTGCAAGCCTCAGGTGAGTATTGCAGCCCCAGGCTGACACCTTCATTTCACGCTGGTGAGTGCCTGAGCGGAGGACCCAGCCAACCTGTGCTCGGGTTAAATTTGTCTTGTTTGAATGGCTAAGTTTGTGGTAATTTATTACACAGCAATAGAAACTAATGTCACAGCGAAGAGAGGCAGGGCAGAGGCAGAACTGCCAGCATGTTCTGGATTTTGCTTGTAGCTGCCATATCTGGTGAAATGAAGCCTTCCCAAGTACCTACCCTCTGTAGAGATGTGGTGGGCCAGCCTCAGGTGTGAGCCCAAGGCTGTGTGGCCATGGTCTTCTTCCTGGAGACCATAGTCGGGCATCGCAGTCCATAGTGCTGCCCTCCAAGGGGACATCTCTGGAGAAGAAAACCCAGCTTTGCCTTCTCAGTGCTTAGAACTTAGGCCAGCTACCTAAAGGGCCTTTCTTAGAGATTTGTGTTACTCTAGCAGTTTTAAATTATTTAATTGACTTTTCTCAAGATATAAATAATTAGTGACTATCAGTATGGGCTCATGGATTCTTATTTTATTCAAGGAATTATAAGCTTTTACTATCATTACCATTTTGATCCTCAGATTGTTGTAGATTTTCCCAAGGGGTGCTCCTTCAAGCTGGCTCCTGTGTCTTTTTGACCCATTCCATTATTTTTTGAGCACTTCTTTATGTCTTCTGGCACAACAAGTTATTCTAGATTCATGTTGTACTTTCCCTGGAATCAACCATTTATACAAGGAGCCCTGGTTCCTTTCAGTGGGGAATGGTATTTAGACACAAAGATCTGGGCAGTAGAGGTGCTCATAGCTTCTAGGCTCTTCTGAGCTATGAAATTTCTTTTCTTCCTTCCTCCCTCCCTCCTTCTGTCCCTCCCTTCTTCCATCTTTTTTTCCTCCCTCTGCCCCTCCCTCCCTCCCTCCTTTCCTTCCTTCCTTCCTTCCTTCTTTCCTTTCTTCCTTCCTTCCTTCTTTCCTCTCCTGTCCTCTCTCTCTCTCTCTTTCTTCTTTCTGTCTGCCCATCTATCTGTCTGTGTGAAGAACCATGAGCTCATCCTGAGATCCCCTCTTCTGCTCTGATACCGTAGAGCTCACTGTTTCTAACCCTCCCCAGCAGTAGGAAACCTGACTCCCATTATTTGCTCATTTGCTCAGACCTACATAAGATAGAAAAAGCTTCAGTATCGTAAACACATACCACTGAGAAAATCAAACATTCTAATTAGAGTTCAATATTTATTTACAGTTCTTTTTGGTTTTAGACTGAGAGTAAACAAAGTACTGTATTCAAAGTTGCTTGGGTCAGTTTTTTTTTTAATTGTTGTTTTCTCCAGCATGGTTATATTATTCATTTGAAATACAATTAGGTTCATTTGTTTCTGTTTAATTTATCCTGTTTCAGTTTACTTTTTTATCCTTTTAAAATTATCCTTTTTATCTATATTAGAAAGGAAATACCTTAATAAGAGTGTATCCCCAGAAGCCCTGCAGAAATTCTTTTTTGCTCCAGACATGGAGTCCCAGATCCAGAGATCCCATTGGCCTCAAATGGAGTCCCATGGGAACATGTGAAGGCCCTGCAGCTGCTCCAGATGGCCTCCCCAAACCTGCTTGCTCACCATGCAACCCTAGCAGTCAGCTGTAGAATTGGTCTCATCGCTCAGAGGGCCCTCATGGCAGAGGGACACAGCGCCTGTGGATTACTTCTCATTCCAAAAAGCAGTGCTCCATTGCCTCCTCCTCGTGCTTATATATTGATCTTCATTGAAGTATAGAGAGTGAGGTATGCAAAAAACACAAGAAAAAATGCACAAAACACAATGACATAGAATGGCTCTGCCAAATCTCTCTCAGTCCTAAGGATTAAGGAGAAGAAAAGATAAGGATCCTGGATTGGATTCTGGGTTGAAAAAAACATTGCTTTGAAGGACAGTGTTGGGACAACTGATCAAACGTGAATAAAGATAATATTAGATGTATTTGACATTATATAACAACATTGTATCAATATTCAATTTCCTGAATTTAATATTTTGTCTGTGGTTATGTAAGAGATGGTTCTTGTTCTTTGAAGACACAAAGTGAAGAATCAAGGGGTAAAGGGTCGTTATAAGTGCAACTTACTCTCAAGTGGTTCACATACACACAAAAGCAAAATGGCAGTGTTAGTAGTTGGTGAAGAGTATGTGGTACATGAGTATATGAGTATATGATAACTATTCTTGCAAATTTTCCAGTTTTGCATTTTTTTCAAAGTAAAAAGTAAAAATATTGGTAATTAAGATAGATCCATTTTACATATGATAGATCAGCCACATTATATATCTATATCAAATCCTATATACTTTTATTCAGACACCCATGTAGCAATCACAAAGAAATAGACCACATTTTAAGTTACAAATCAAATCTCCATAAACTCCAGAAAGGGGAAAGTAAACACTTTCATTATTAAACAAAAAAGAATAAAAAAAAATAGAGTATTCTATTCAAGAAGTTAAAAAAAATAGACCAGCAAAACGTCTAAATAAAACAGACGGATGGAATTCAAGAAAATAAAATCAGAAATAAGTGAATCAGAAAACAGAAAACCAATCATATTGAAAAATAAACCCAGGCACTGGCTCTTTGAAACAACTAGTGACATAAACTATCGCTGGTTTAATCTAACAATACAAAGTTATGGGACAATCCCACTTTATGGAGAGTGATACAAAATCTATTCATGTAGTTCACCTCATTACTAAAGAGATGATGAAAAATTATACTAGAATCTCAAGAGTTGTCAAAAGTCATTTAATAAACTTCAATGTTCTGGGCAAGTGATGGGCCTTGAGGCTTAAGCTTCATCAGTCACGTGTGAAATCCATCTAAATCTACCTCTGGATTCCTAGGGGCTGAGAAAGAGGTTTCAAGGGGCCACCTAGGATGGAGTGCATTTGCCTGAGCCAACAGAACTGTAGGAGATAGGGGTGGGGATGGGAGTCTCCAAAGAAGTGGGAATCTCCAAGAACTCAAGGAAGTACCCAAGAAAGGAAGTACGATTTAACATTTGCCGGACTGAGGGAAGAAGCCACTAGCCAAGCAAACAATATTGGTGGCTTTGCTCCATACCACCCTCACACAGGTGTATGAGGGCAGGGAGAGTGGGTTCAAAACAATACCCAGAGGGTGGAGGGGGAGGTGAGCATAGAAGGGCAGAGAGAGCAGAGGCCGCCCACACCCTTCCCTGAAGACAGGCAGATAAAGCAGGAGAAAGGTGTCGGTACCTAAATGAAGGCTTAGAGCAACATCTAGGACTGAGCATGCTAATTTCTGACAGAGACTGTGTTTGAGGCTTAACGTGATCAGATGACTTCTGCTCCCTAAGAATAAGCTGGACGGTCAGGCCACGTTTCCACCCATGGTAGGGAAGGATTTCCCCCGCTGAATAAAATTTACAGGGCCAGTGGGAGGCAAAAATAACGTACGTTTTGGTAGCACGCTTCTCTCGACTTCTCTCCGTTCTCACATTTGACTATAAGCAGCAAGAAGAGACCAAGTGACATCTTCAACCCTTTGCTTGGAAGTCTCTTTCACTAGATGACCAAGTGCATCAGGTACATGTCACACTTTGTATGGACCTGCACCTGGCAATTTTGCTGAGCTTTCTGCCACTATGTAACAAGGATCCCTTCCCTCAGCTTCTAATGACAATTTCCTTCCTTCCTCTAGAGCTCTCACTGACATCATCGTCAAAGTCCAGATTTCTATTAGGCAGTCTGTTTAGGGTTTTCTGTCATACTGCTCAAAATCCCTCCAGCTTCTGCTCACTATCTGGTTCTAAAGCCACTCCCGCATTTTAATTATTTGCTACAGCAGCACCCCACTTCCAGGTACCAAAATCTATATTAGTTATCTAATACTGTGTAACGAATTACCACAAACTTGGCAGCCTAAGTTAACACACAGTTATTTTCTCAGTTTCTGTGGGTCAGGAATTCAGGCATGGCTTAGCAGGATTCTGCTTTAGAGTTTCTCACGAGGCTGCAATCAAATTGTGGGCCAGGGCTGGGGTCTCATCCGAAGGCTTGGCTGGGAAAGGATTTGTTTCCTGGCTCACTTACATGGTTGTTGGTAGGGTTCAGTTCCTTCTGGGTTGTTGGACCGAGGGCCTTAGTTCTTAACTGGCTGTTGGCCAGAGGCCACCTTCAATTCCTTGCCATGTGGACCTCCCCAATATGGCAGCTGGCTCCATCAAAACCAGCAAGGAAAAGAATCTGCTAGCAAGACAGAAGTCACAATCTTATATAATCTCATCATGGAAGTAACCTCTCATCACCTTTGCTGTATCCAATAACTTTATAGGATAAATTTTTGTAACTGACTTCTGACGAAGGTTTGAAAATGAATTTTGAAAATACAGCCTCATATGCTTCATTTGGGATAGAAATTAAAAGCAAATATTAGAAATTTATTAAAATTGTTGAAAGATCTTTTCTTCTATACCTAAAAACATACCTTTGTGGACTTGTTTCTCTGCTATGAGTGTTATTAAAGCCAAACTAGAAACAGTTTAACTCTATGTTATGCACTATGAGTAGAATTGTTGTCAATCCAATTTGGATCATATGTCTTAACAAGTGAGGGGAAGGCTCATTTGTCATATTAAAAATTTTAAATATTTTGTTTAGTTCTTGTTTCAGTTATCTATTGCTGTATAACAAACTGCTCCCCAAACTTAGTGGCTTAAATACAAAAGCCATTTTATCACATCTCATGGTTTTTATGTTCGGAATTCAGGCCTGGCTCAGCTGGGCAATTCTTCTTGACCTGCATTGACTGTGGTCACTGAGTGCTCTTCAGCTCTGCTCTGGAGGGTCCGAGACACATTTGCTCACATGCTTCGTGCCTTGGAGAGGACAGCTGGAACACTGGGCTGAACCTAGGTAGTCTCAGGGTCTATCTTCGTGGTCTCCCCAACAAGTGGCTGGACTTCCTACATGGTAGCTTAGGGTTCCAAGAGTGAGTGTTGCAAGAGAGAGGAAGTAGAATTTTCCCATCTCTTGAGGTTCAGGCCTGGAAACCTGCATAGTGTCAGTTTCTTTTTTTTCTTTTTATATCATGATCTTTTTTATATTGTGGTAACATTGGTTTGTAACATTATATAAATTCTGGGTATACATCACTATATTTCAATTTCTGTGTAGATTACATCATATTCACCACCCAAGACTAATTATAATCATCACCATACGCATGTGCCTAATCATCCCTTTTGCCATCCTCCCTCCTCCCTTCCCCTCTGGTGACAATTAATCCAATCACTGTCTCTGTGTGACTGTTTGTTGTTGTTTTTATCTTCTATTTATGAGTGAGATCGTATGGTGTTGGACTTTCTCCCTCTGACTTATTTCGCCTAACATAATACCCTCAAGGTCCATCCATGTTGTCACAAATGGCCATATTTCATCCATTTATCAGTGAGTAGTATTCCATTGTGTATATATACCACATCTTCTTTATCCATTTGTCCCTTGATGGGGACCTAGGTTGCTTCCAAGTCTTGGCTATTGTGACTAATGCTGTAATGAACATAGGGGTGCATATATCTTCATGCATTCGTTTTTTCAAGTTCTTTGGATAAACACCCAGCAGTGGGATAGCTGGATCATGTGGTAGTTCTATTCTTAATTTTTTGAGGAATCTCCATACTGTTTTCCATAGTGGCTGCACCAGTTTGCACTCCCACCAGCAGTGTATGCGAGTTCCCTTTTCTCCACATCCTGTCCAACACTTATTATTCTCTGTCTTGTTAATTATAGCCATTCTGATGGGCGTGAGGTGATATCTCACTGTAGTTTTGATTTGCATTTCCCTGATAATTAGTAATGTTGAACATCTTTTCATGTGCCTGTTGGCCATCTGTATATCTTCTTTGGAGAAATGTCTGTTCATATCCTCTGCCCATTTTTTGATTGGGTTGTTAGATTTTTTTGTTGTTGATATGTATGAGTTCTTTATATATTTTGGAGATTAACCCCTTATCAGATATATGGTTTGCAAATATCTTCTCCCAACTGTTAGGTTGTCTTTTCGTTTTGTTAATGGTATCCTTTGCTGTGCAGATGCTTTTTAGTTTGATGTAGTCCCATTTGTTTATTTTTTCTACTGTTTCCCTTGCCCAGTCAGACATGGTACTTGAAAACATGCTGCTAAGATTGATGCCAAAGAGCGTACTGCCTATATTTTCTTCTAGAAATTTCATGGTTTCAGGTCTTACATTCAAGTCTTTAATTCATTTTGAGTTAATTTTTGTGTATGGTGTAAGATAATGGTCTACTTTCATTCTTTTGCATGTGGCTGTCCAGTTTTCCCAACACCATTTGTCAAAGAGACTTTCCCTTCTCCATTGTATGTTCTTGGCTCCCTTGTCGAAAATTTGCTGTCCAGAGATGTGTGGGTTTATTTCTGGGCTCTCAATTCAGTTCCATTGATCTGTGTGTCTATTTTTGTGCCAGTACCATGCTATTTTGATTACTATAGCTTTGTAGTATATTTTGAAGTCAGAGAGTGTGATGCCTCCAGCTTTGTTCTTTTTTCTCAGGATTCCTTTGGCTATTCAGGGTCTTTCATTGTTCCATATAAATTTTAGGATTCTTCGTTCCATTTCTGTGAAAAATGTTTTCGGACCTTTGATAGGGATGGTGTTGAATCTGTAGATTGCTAAGGAAGTAGAGACATTTTAACTATGTTAATTCTTCCAATCCAAAGCACAGCATATCGTTCCACTTCTTTGTGTCTTCTATTTCTTTCAACAATGTTTTATAGTTTTCAGTGTACAGGTCTTTCACCTCCTTGGTTAAGTTTATTCCTAGGTATTTTATTCTTTTTGTTACAATTGTAAATGGGATTGTATTCTTAATTTCTCTTTCTGCTACTTCGTTGTTAGTGTATAGAAACAGAACTGATTTTTGTATGTTGATTTTGTATCCTGCAACTTCACCATACTCATATATTATTTCTAAAAGTTTTTTGGTGGATTCTTTAGGGTTTTCTATATATAAAATCATGTCATCTGCAAATAGTGACAGTTCCACTTCTTCCTTTCCAATTTGGATCCCTTTTATTTCTTTTACTTGCCTGATTGCTCTGGCTAGGACTTTCAATACTATGTTAAATAAGAGAGGTGAGAGTGGGCATCCTTGTCTGGTTCCTGTTCTTAGAGGGATAGCTTTCAGTTTTTCTCCATTGAGAATGATATTAGCTGTGGATTTGTCATATATGGCCTTTATTATGTTGAGGTACTTTCCTTCTATACCCATTTTATTCCGGGTTTTTATCATACACGGATGCTGTATCTTGTCAAATGCTTTCTCTGCATCTATTGAGATGATCATGTGATTTTTATTCTTCATTTTGTTAGTGTGGTGTATCACATTCATTGATTTGCAGATCTTGAACCATCCCTGCTTCCCAGGAATAAATCCCACTTGACCGTGGTGTATGATCTTTTCAATGTATTATTGTATTTAATTTGCTAGTATCTTGTTGAGGATTTTTGCATCAATGTTCATCAGTGATATTGGCCTGTAATTTTCTTTTTTTGTGTTGTCCTTGTCTGGTTTTGGTATCAGGGTAATGTTGGCTTCATAGAATGAGTTAGGACGATTCCCCTCCTCCTCAATTTTTTGGACGAGTTTGAGAAGGATAAATATTAAATATTCTTTGAATGTTTGTTAGAATTCACCAGGGAAGCTGTCTGGTCCTGCACTTGGTTTTTGATTACTGTTTTGATCTCCTTACTGGTGATTGGTCTATTCAAATTGTCTATTTCTTCTTGATTCAGTTTTGGAAAGTTGTATAATTCTAAGAATTTATCCATTTCTTCTAGATTATCCAATTTGTTGGCATATAGCTTTTCATAGTATTCTCTTATAATATTTTGTATTTCTCAGGTGTCTGTTGTAATTTCTCCTCTTTCATTTCTGATTTTATTTATTTGAGACTTCTCTCTTTTTTTTCTGGTTAGTCTAGCTTAAAGCTTGTCAATTTTTTTTATCTTTTCAAAGAACCAGCTCTTAGTTTCATTGATTTTTCCTTTTTTTTTTTTTTTTAGTTTCTATTTCATTTATTTCTGCTCTGATTTTTATTATCTTCTTCCTTCTCCTGATTTAGGGCTTTATTTGTTCTTCTTTTTCCAGTTCCTGTAGGTGCACTGTTAGATTGTTTATTTGAGATTTTTTTCTTGTTTGTTGAAGTGGGTTAGTATTGCTATAAACTTCCCTCATAGAACCGCTTTTGCTGTATCCCATAAATTTTGGCGGGTCATAATTTCATTTTCATTTGTCTCTCGGTATTTTTTTATTTCTCCTTTGATTTCTTCATTGACCCAATCGTTGTTCAGTAGCATCTCCACATATTTGTGGCTTTTCCAATTTTCTTCCTGTAGTTGATTTCTAGTTTCATACTGTTGTGGTCACAAAAGATACTTGGTATTATTTCAATCTTCTTAAACATATTGAGATTTGTTTTGTGGCCTAATATGTGATCTATCCTGGAGAAATGTTCCATGTGCATTTGAAAAGAATGTGTATTCTTCGGTTTCTGGATGGAATGTTCTGTATATATCTACTAAGTCCAACTGGTCTAGTGTGTCGTTTAAGGCCAATGTTTCCTTATTTTCTGTTTAGATGATCTATCCATTGGTGTAAGTGGAGTGTTAAAGTCCCCTGCTATTATTGTCTTGCTGTCTATTTCTCCTTTTATGCCTGTTAGTAATTGCTTTATATGTTTAGGTGCTCCTATGTTGGGTGCATAGATATTTATGAGTGTTATATCCTCTTGTTGGACCGTTCCCTTGATCATTACATAATGCCTTCTTTGTCTCTTGTTACAGTTTTTGTTTTAAAGTCCATTTCTTCCTGTTATAAGTATTGCTATCCCACCTTTATTTTCATTGCCATTTGCATGGAATATCTTTTCCCATCCCTTCACTTTCAGTTTGTGAGTGTCTTTAGGTCTGAAATGTGTCTCCTGTATGTAGCATATATATGGGTCTTGTTTTTTTCTTTTTTTTTTGGTGAGGAAGTTTAGCCCTGAGCTGACATCTGTGCCAATATTCCTCTACTTTGCATGTGGGATGCCTCCACAGCATAGCTGATGAGTGTAGTATGTCCGCCCCCGGGATCTGAACCCACAAACCTGGGCCGCTGAAGTGGAGTGTGCAGAATTTTAACCACTCAGCCATGGGGCTGGCCCCCAAGAGTGTTGTTTATTTATTCAATTGGCCACTCTATGCCTTTAGATTGGAGTATTTAGCCCATTGACATTTAAAGTAGCTACTGATAAGAAGGTACTTACTGCCATTTTTTTACTTTTTTTCTGGGTGTTTTAATAGTTCTTTGTTCCTTTCTTCTTCTCTTGCTCTCTTCCCTTGTAGTTTGATGGCTTTCTTTCGTATTATGTTTGGGTTCCTTTGTCTTAATTTTTTGTTATTTATTTTAGGTTTCTGGTTTGTGATTGCCGTGAAGTTCATATATAATAGCCTATGTATATAGCAATCTATATTAAGTTGATGGTCTCTTTAGTTTGACCTCCTTCTAAAAGCTCTGCTCTTTTACTCCCCTCCTCCCACATTTTGTGTTGTTGATATCGTATCTAACCTCTTTTTTTGTGTGTGTGTATCTGTTACTTTCTTATCATGGAAATAGATAATTTTAGTAATTTTGTCTTTTAACCTTCATATTAGCTTCATAGGTGGTTGATCTGCTACCTTTATTGTATATTTGCCTTTACCAGTGATTTTATTGCTTTTTTTTTTATACTTTTCTTATTCCTATTTGTGATCTTCTCTTTTCCACATAAGTCCTTTTAGCATTTCTTGTAAAGCTGGTTTCTTGGTGATAAACTCCTTTAGTTTTCGCTTGTCTGGGAAACTCTTTATCTCTCCTTCCATTCTGAATGATAACCTTGCTGGGTAGAGTATTCTTGGCTGTAGGTTTTTTCATTTCAGCACTTTAAATATATTGTACCACTCTCTTCTAGCCTGCAAGGTTTTTGCTGAGAAATAAGCTGATAGCCTTACGGAGTTTCCTTTGTATGTAACTTGTTGGCTTTCTCTTGTGGCTTTTAGGATTCTCTCTTTATCTTTAATTGTTGACATTTTAATTATAATGTGTCTTGGTGTGGGCCTCTTTGGGTTTATCTTGTTTGGTGCTCTCTGCGCTTCCTTACCTGGATGTTTGTTTCCTTCCTTGGGTTAGGGAAGTTTTCAGCTATTATTTCTTCAAATAGATTCTCTGCCCCTTTGTCTCTCTCTTCTCCTTCTGGAACACCTATAACATGGATGTTAGTGTGCTTGATGTTGTCCCAGATGTCCCTTAGACTGTCCTCACTCTTTTCAATTCTTTTTTCTTTTTTTTTAATAATTTTATTTATTTATTTATTTATTTTTTCCCCCAAAGCCCCAGTAGATAGTTGTATGTCATAGCTGCACATCCTTCTAGTTGCTGTATGTGGGACGCGGCCTCAGCATGGCCGGAGAAGCAGTGCATTGGTGCGCGCCAGGGATCTGAACCCGGGCTGCCAGTAGTGGAGTGCGCACACTTAACCGCTAAGCCATGGGGCCGGCCCAATTCTTTTTTCTTTTATCTCTTCAGCTTGGGTGATTTCCTCTAGTCTTTCATACAGCTTGCTGATCCATTCTTCTGTATCATCTACTTTGCTATCAAGTCCCTCTAGTGAATTTTTCATTTCCAGCATTGTATTCTTCATTTCTGATTGTTTTTTTTTTAATGTTTTCCAATTCTTTATTGACGTTCTCACTGAGTTCATCCGTTCTTCTCCCAAGATTGGTGAGCATTCTTATGAAGCTTTGTTTGAACACTTTGTCAGGTAGGTTGCTCATTTGTGTTTCATTTAGTTCCTTGTCTGGGGTTTTGTCCTGTTCCCTTACTTGGAACGTATTCCTTTGTCTGCTTATTTTGCCTCTTTCTCTGTGCTTCTATCTATGTATTAGCTAGGTCAGCTACATCTCCCGAGCTTGGAGAGGTGGCCTTGTGTAAGAGATGCCTTATGAGACCCAGCAGTGTGCCTTCCTCTTGTCACCAGTTCCAAATGTTCCAGGAGTGTCCCCTGTGTGGACTACTGTTATGTGTGTCCTTCTGTTATGGCAGGGTTGCTTTTGTTGCAGGTGCCCAGTGAGGCTAGGCTGTTCCCCTGGCCGACTGGTTATAATGCTCAGCTGCGTGTGACTGCTATGGTCCTTTCAGTCACTTTATTGGGCATGGGGAGCCCCAGCACACTTCGTTGCAGGTTCTAATAGCACATTCCTGTTGCAGTTTTTCTCTTAAGTGAGTAGGCCCCCAGCGTAGCTGGTTGCTAGGCTCAGGGGCTTGCGGTTGCTGTAGCCCCCTGGCCTGCAAGGCTGTTGTCAGCTCTCTCAGGGCTGCAGCTGAGTGGGGCCAGCCCCAAACATGGGAACACCTAGTTGTTTCAGGCTTTGGAAGGTGCGGCCAATCCCCTATGTGTCTGTTAAAGAAGCACAAGTCTGTTGCAGCCCACAGGCCCCTCCACCAGCAGAGCCACACACCCTGTACACACAGTCCAACTCTGTGCGTGCGCCCTGACCCACTGAAGTGGACTCAGTTGCCCCACTGCAGAGGCTCCACACTCTCCACCAATGCAGGCCCGCCCCTTGCACATGCCCTGCCCCACGGAAGCAGACCCACTCACCAGGTTGCAGAGAATCCAGGCACCCTGCCTACACTGGCCCACAAGTTGCCTGAGGGCCTCTTGTTGTGTGGGCCCAGTCCTTAGGGCGGGCTGCCTGCCCTGGCTGAGTTGGATTAAATGGGTGCTCTAGTGGGTGGGGCAGACCCCTGTGCTAACAGGCCAAGGGAAGAACTCCAATGGTGTCAGTCAGCCTCTGTGTCAGCATACCTGTACTACATCACAATAATGGCTGCCGCCAATATCTCAATCCCTGGAGAGGTCTCACCTCTCACTGAGATGCACCCAGAGCCTGTCAGGTCAGTCTCTTTTCACCAAAGGACTGTGTACCTTTCTGGTGATTTTAGGTTACTTTCTAAAACAGGTGAATTTGTGTGTGGGTCCTTTAAGTGCAGGCTTTTTTTCCCCTTATGTCTGACAGCTTTTCTGGGGGTATTCCTCGCTGCAGTTAGTATCCAGCAAAGCCAGGTATTCGGTTGTGCTGTGTCCAAAAGCTGCTTATTATGGTAATGCTCCCCCGCTCAGATCTCCCTCTCCTCCAGGAAGGGCTTTGTACCTTAAGGTTGCTCCTGGCTGGCCATGAAATGTCACAGCTAGAAGGTGGCTTTTTTCTCTCCAGAAATGAATTTCTGCCTCTTCCACCTCAGTCAGCACTGCCCCTTATTGTGGGGGTTCTTTTTCCAGTTTTCAGTTCTCTCTCAGGGGTAATTATTCCAGGAGTAGATGTAAATTCATTGTGTCTGTGGAAGGAAGTGAGTTCAGAGTCCACCTATGCCTCCATCTTGACTCTGTCTCGCAGTGTCAGTTTCTATGGGTCGATGTGGTCACAGAGCCTGCTCAGAGTCAACGGAAGGAGACATAGTTCTGCCTCAGTGGAGGGGTGTCAAAGAATGGGTGGCCCAGATGAACTCTGCCACTGTTTCAACTGAAGAACAACAAAAACTTATGATTGTAATTGCAATTTTATTTAATAATTGCCTACACACACTTTCAAAATAACGTGCCCAGTTTTTATAATTCTTTTATTTTTCCCATTATGTTTGTTTTGATTATATTTATTGAAATGTCATTTTCTGTCTGGTTAATCTAAAAATAAAATTTGGGCTTGTATTATGTTTGTCTTTCATTTTGTTTTCTGATAATTTATTTGTATTGTATTTTACAAAAGCATTGGTCTGAGGCTGATTGAAAAAATTAAAAAATTCTGGTCTTTCTCCTCAGATAGTTTGAGATGTGCTGTTATAGCTTGTCGAAGTAGTGTGTGGTATAACTGCGTGGACTGGCAGATGAATTGGAGCAGCAGGCACTGGGTAAGGGGCTGGGGTCCAGCCTCTGCTCCCATCACCAAGCCGAGCTCTTTGGAACCTGGCATCCATTTAATGTAGTGATAACTTTTTCTTCTCACAGACATGGGATGCACTTGGCAAACCTGAAGGGTGGCTTCCTCACAGAGCGGGTGCTTTTCCCAAATCATCTTCCCAGAGGGATGGCTGTCTCTTGCCAAATCACGAGCCAAGCCAGAGGGGGAGCCATTTCCAACTGGTACAGAGGCCCACAGAGACTTGGTGTGGCGGTGTGAATCAGAGTCCCCAAAAGTCTTCATCATCAGGACATCAAAGAAAAAGATGAGAGTTAAACGTAAAGGCTTCCATTTTGATAGTCACAACCCAGCAGCACAATCACAGAGTAGAGATGACATGTGGAAAACGGGCTGTAGTTGACACTAAGTAAGGTTAATAGAGGTCAACATGCCAAAAAATAAAATTTAAATTTACTTAAAAAAGAATGTGTTTCTAGATTTCATTCATGGAAATTCATATCTGGAACAAAGGAAGTGAGAGTTCCAATGGATTCTGCCCTGCTGAGAAAATGTATTCATCCACTCATCAATTATTAATGGGATATCTCCAGGGCTGGACAGTAGGAACACAAAAATGAATAAGATATAATGCCAGCCTGGAGACACTGCTATTTCCTTATTACTCGGAATATGGTATTCGTACTTGGGATAACTCCCCAGCAGCTCAGTTCTGAGGCCACACGTTCATGGGGATGTGAAAAATTAGAGTGAATCCTGAGGACAGAACTGGAAGGTGAAGGACTCAGATGATTGCATATGGATGACGTTTGAAGGAATTGAGGCTGTTTGACCTGGTGAACAAAAGAGAGGGGACCTTTGCTGCCATTTTTTAAATGTCCAAAACTCTGCTCGCCAATATGAAAGCCACTAGCCCCATGGGGCTATTTAAATTAAAATTAATTACAATTGAATAGAATAAAAAATTCAGCCCCTTAGTTGCCGTAGTTGCATTCCAAGGGTCAGCAGACATAAGTGCCTAGTGGCTATCATATTGAACAGCACAGATGCAGAATGCTTCCATCATCACAGGAAGTTCTATTGGACAGTGTTGGAAAGACTCCCACACAGAAGAGGATTCCCCACATCCTCGCTTTGTTTAGATGTGAGGGTTGAAATAATGATGATAAATTGTTGAAAATTTGAGGACGATAGATTTAGCTTTGTATTAGGAAAAACTTCTGAACAAAATAGCTGTTCAGAGACGCCTTGTAGGCAGTGAGTCCCCTGTTACTGGAGGAATTAAACTCTGGGCTAATTGCTTTGGTTCTCGTTTTTTCCTCAAAAGGATTCTCCATGTTGTGAAAGAATTCTTTATCATGTGCTTGTTCTGTTCCAGGTGCTAAGCTCCATGCTTTCCCTACATTATCACACTTGTCCTTTCAACACTTCTGCAAGTCAGGTAATATTATCCCCTTTTTACAGATGAAGAAACTGAGGCTCAGTGAGGTAGGGCCCAAGTTATGGGAAGCACAATGGATCAATGGATTTTTTGGATCTGATTCCAGAGCTCTTTACCAGTACACTTTAATCTTGAAGCTAGCAGATGCTCAATAAATACTGGTTGATCGAACAGATTGTACCAAACAAATATATTAGTTTCTGAAAAACAAACAAACAAACAATTTTCCTGTGTGGCTTATATAGTATGATCTCAACCACATAAAAATAAATTATGTATAGAAGAAAGGAATATTAATGACAAAATATTAACATTGGTTAATAGTTCTCGGTGGGATTAGAGCTTACTTTTTCTTTTTTCAAAAAAAACAGCATACATTGTTGTTTACTCAACAAAACAAACTTTTCTTAGAAATGTAATCTGTGCATTGAGAGAACTTAGTGCCTACATGGAGTACCAAGTAACTGTTGCTGCATTACAAACCACCCAAAACATAGTGGCTTAAACAACAGCAATTTATTATTTCTCATGAGTCTGTGGGTTGGCTGGGTGGCTCCTTAGCTGGTTGCTCCTGGGCTCACTTATGCAGCTGCATTCAGCCGGAGGTTGGCTGGGCTGGGGGTCCCCGGTGGCCTCACTCACATGGCTGGCAGTTGGTGTTGACTCCTCCATGTGGCTCTCACCCTATAGCATGTGTCACTGCTTTCTCACATAGAGGTTTCCAAGCAGCATTCTAAGATGACAAAGGTGGAAACTGCAAGTTTTCTTGAGTCCTAAGCTCTGGAACATACCATATAGTTACTTCTGCCACATCATTACTTCTGCCACATTCTGTTGATCAAAGTCAGCCTGGCTTCAAGGGCTGGGGAAACAGACTTCACCTCTTGATGGGAGGAGCTGCAAAATGTTACAGCCATGTTTTTAAATCTATCATCCATAGCAAAGAATGCATTTAACCTCATGGAATAGGGGCAGAGAGTAATCCATGGATTGTCTCAAATACCATCTTGGAATATTGGATTAATTTCCTTGTGGTCTGTGGATAGTTTATTAAGAATGATCACAGCCACCATTCATGATGTTCTTGCCTCCTCATACATCCCATTTTTGGCCTGTGATGGCTAAAATATAATCTTGAACACACTCAAATGTCCAGGCATGTTACTTTTCAATGATTATGCTCAAGTGGAAATAATAAATGGAAACCAGTATTTTTTATCCAGGGAAATATCTCTGAATGATATTTTCAGGAGGGGTTGATGGTTTGAAAGATAAAAGAAACATAAACTTGATCAAGGAAGCAATCCAAATATCCACCGATGTATGAATGTATAAAGAAAACGTGGTATATACATACAATGGAATATTATTCAACCTTAAAAAAGAAGAGAATCCTGTTACATGCTATAACATGGATGAACCTTAAGGAAATTATGCTAAGTGAAAAAGCCAGTCACAAAAAGACAAATAGTGCATGATTCCATTTATATGAGGTATCTAGAATAGTCAAACTCATAGAAACAGAAGGTAGAATGGTGGTTGTCAGGGGAAAGGAGGGGGAATGGGGAGTTGTTGTTTAGTGGGTACACAGTTTCAATTTTGCAAGATGAAAAAGTTTTGGAGATGTGTGGAACTACAATGTGAATATACTTAATACTATGGAATTGTACACTTAAAAATGGTTTACATGGTAAATTTTATGTGTTTTTTTTTTCAACCACAATTTAAAAAAACTTGATCAAGTTTTAAAAAATGTAGTTCTCTCATTCAGAGCTCTGATTGCAGAGCACAGGTCACACCCATGATCTACTTCTGTACCTTTCGCTCGAGGAGCCTTGCTTCTCAACGAGAATGGAATCAGGGAAACTTTTGAAAGAGAAAAACAAGTGATCTCTGGAGATGACAGGGTTCCCATCCTAGGAAGGTCCAAATGCAGCCAGTACAGGTGGGTTGGCGCAGCTCAGTTAGTAAGCTATTCTGTGTTTACCAGAGGACTTGCTCTGATTCAACTGCATCACAGCATAGGTGCCGGCAGAGCTCAGTGCCTCAAGCGCCACATGCTAGTCAAGAAATCAGAACCTTACAGTTGCCAGCACTTTTGTCAGTTTTTGCCCTGAGAATTTGCAAATCCTCTTCCTTTGGCCCAAAATTTCCATAGCTGAAGAGATAGGTAATTTTCTTATTGAGGTCACCTCAAGACTAAAACAATGGAAGTTTTTTTCAGTGACTTCCTTCTTTTATGTCTTTTGGTTGCATGAATTAAGAGTGTTGGTGTCTCTGTCAGGAATGAATTCTGCTGCAAATAACAGCACACCTCACTGCTGGGCCAGAAGTGGATAGGGCTTTTCCCCCACATAACGAGAAGTCTGGAGTGGGCAGTCGAGGCCTCTTCAATGCTTCAATCCCTTTGGATTATGAACTCATTCATAGTGCCTCGTGGTTGTTAAAAGGCTGCTGCTCCCCCTCTTCAGACCTCATGTTTGCTTTCCAGGCAGGGAGAAAGGGGGACTTGCTCAAGGGCAAAGAATCTACAGCTGAGTCAGTGTATACATCAAGAGTGCAAACCTTTTCTGGAAGCTCCACCTCGCAGACATCTCACTGGCCAGAACTAGGACCATGTCATATGATCACCGCGAGCTGCAAAGTGGCAGGGAGAAGAGGGTATTTGGAGTGGGCTGGCTCCCAGTCAACAAGTCCACTGTAGTCAGTCAACTTCTTAAAGCAGTGCACACCCATCTAATGGCCACCCTCTGCACACCACTGTCTCCCAGACCGTCACAGCCGGAAATGGAGCTCCACGCTGATGGCAGGGAAAACTCGTGGATGCCCCTCTGAGTTACCAGCCCATGTCTACCATCTACTTCCCAGGTCCTGCTCCTGACAATTCCCTTTACAGTGATAAAGCCCTTAAATATCGAGAACATTTTGCATATTCTTAGGTACCCTCAGGCATAGCATGGCTTTGCATTTGGTTTGTGCTTAGTATATATTTGTTGATTTTCTGAAATAATGAATTTCTTTCCTCTCTTGTCTGAAGATAATTCCAGTCTATTCCGGGGCTGGTTATTGGGAAGGGACAATGGGCTAATGGTTGCTGGAATATAGGAACTCTTGACTTTTCTTTAAGATGGCAGAGAGTAACATCATCTGGATGTAAGTTCCTTCTTCTGGCTTGATGCTTTGTGCCCCGCCTCTTCCTCCACCCTCAATCTCTTCCTGGGTCTCTGTTGGCAGGGGCACCCAGATACACTCAGTTGCTGACTTGGTGATAGAATGAGGTAAAAACACAACCTCTAAATTCCACCTGATGAAAATCACAGGGTCGTTTAAATAGCAGGGGTTATTAACATCTCTTTGTCCCTGTCTCCCTCATTCTGCTTAATCATTGTCAGGAGGGTTATAGAATAGTCTGTGTGTTGACAAAGGCCTGGAATAACTAATTTAGTGCTAAACTTCTAACCAGGACTGCAAGGAGGGATGGCTGCCTCCTCAGGATGCTCATTTTGTTCTGGATCCTAATGAGCCTCTGAAGCCTGAAGCACTGTCTGGCATTGGCGGGACACAGGCTGCTCTGCCCGGTGATTTTGCCCAGGACCTCCAGGCACCACAGGCTGATTTGTATGTTCTCATTGTAGCAATTTCTGAAGCCTCAATTTCTGAGGTCTTCCATGGCACACTATAATTTCAGGATAGACAATGATGCTGACAAGAGTGGAAAGAAAACATATTTAGGGAAGCAGGAATTTCTCTCAACCTTTGTTTTGACATTCAGCAGTAGATGATGGATGTTTTAAATTACTCTTGATAAGAAGCTATCAGTAGGAATTATTTTGTTTCACAGATACCTGGCAGGTCAAAAACATACTCAAATTGAACAAATATTCTCAAATTAAGTATGGGGAATAGTAAGGCCAAGTAACTTGTGCTGCAGACAGGAAAGAAATTCAAAGGAACACGTCTACCACTACAGTGCTCTTGTTAGCCAAACCCATGACAGAACAGACAATTGGGGTCAAAATGGAAATCAGGGCTGGCTGGTTTAATCTGGAGAGCTGGAGCTGACTTAAGGAGGAGGAGGGGAAAATCCACCACCCAGGCTGTCAGGAGAGCTGGGCAGCTCACAGCGAGGAACAAGTCATTTTAAGGACCTGTCAGTTTCACATGTACTTCACTCGTCACTTAATCTCTCTGAGCCCTCAGTTTCCCCATCTATAAAATGAGATGGTAATATCTCTCATTGTTACTGTGAGGAGCAAAGAAGATGATGCACATGAAACTGACTCAAAAACCGTGATTCACTCTGCAGCTGCCTTTCTTTGGATCAATAAGATCTGCTATAACATAAAGGTAGTACATGTGCCTCCTCTGCAAACCATTTTAAATTTCTAACACAGCTATTAGAAGTGTAAATTGCATATAAATAATATTATTGGTAACTAATGTTCATTGTACAAGCATTTATTGGGTACCTCTTATGCGCCAGGCACTGTCCTTGGTGCTGGAGATGTAAGACCAGTGAGGCAAAGTCTACATGATGCTTTGTGGTAACACGTGACCCGTATCACCTGTTACTGGACATAAATAATGCTGAGGATTGTGGATTTTTAAAAATTTCATAGAATTTATTTTATTGTTATATTTTGTAAAAATTATGAAGTATTCATTTTATTGCTATATTTTAGTCTCGTGCAATAACTCATGCACATGGGACAAAATGTTCAAGCTGTAAAGGAAGATAGGACAGTCTGTATGTGAATTCACAAGGCATTCTTAGACATTCTCGAAGAAGCAGACCCTAAGACTAGGATTGGAGTGTAAGAGGTTCATTTTGGACGATGGATGTGTGAACCCATGGAAATATCTGAGGGTCCATGTGTGCTCCAGATGTGTTTGGGAAGGGGGACTCTGCAGCCAAGCAGATGGGGGCTAGGCACATCGTGGATTTAGCTTTTCAGTGAGATTGACATACTTGTACTCATCTGCTGATAAAGCTGAAACACTCCAGTTATACTTAGACCACTAAAACATAACTGCAAAATATTTGATGGATTTTGAATATAAAAGTCTCCAACATAGGTCAGGGGTACACCCTTATTATGGCAAGGTGATTCCATTTGCTAGAGAATGGGCTAGAAATGAGCATGTGACTCGCTTTGGCCAATGAGATGTGCTGGCCGGCATGGTGGGCGGGTGGGGTGGTGTGGGGGAAGATTTCCTTTCTCCTAAAAAAAGACAGATGGAAGAAGAAACTGTTCTTGTCTGTTATTGAACACACAAAAATTGGAACTGATCAACTTTTTGTTATGTGAGACCATATATTTTCTTTATTATTGGAGCCATTTTGAGTTGGATTTTCCGTGACTTGAATTTGAAAGCATCCTAGCTGATACACTAATATATTTTTGAGCATCTATAATGTGTCAAGTGGTATAATAAGCATTATTTAATTTAACTTGACACATTTACGCTAGAGGCAGATACTGTTATCTTTAGAGATGAAGAAACTGAAGTCCATGGAAGTGAAATAACTTGTTGAAGTTCATCGAAAATGACAGAGCTAGGATCTGAGCCCAGGTTATTCAGCTCCAGAACTTGAGCTCTGTAATCATGGCTAAACTCCTCTCTGAATGAACTAAAATCTTCACAGTATGACAGATTTCCATATTAAAGAAAATTTGAAGGAAAGGACTAATGCAGAATAACCATCATATACTAAATTAAGAGCAATTGGCCCTCTGAGGAAAACATTTGTAACATATAACTATATGAATATGATAGACAAAAGGTTAAGAGCCTTAATATATAAAAATACTTTACAAATAAAAAAGATTTGTAAGAATTTTCAATAGGAAAGAGAAAATTGAAAAAATTTTATATTTTCAATAGGAAAACAAGAAAGGACATTAATTTGTATTTCACAAAAGGAGAAATACAATTGACCAATAAATAAAAGAAATAATCTTAAAGACATAAAAAATTACAGGAACAAATGTGCATATAAAATTGGTAATAGTGAAAGAAAAAAGTGTTAATAGCTGGTGTTGGCAAGGAAGCAGTGAAATCAGCATTCTCAGAAACTGCTGTGTATGTAAACTGGTAACTTGACACTTGTCTTAAATTTTAAAAAATATTTTTCATTCAGTGATTTCAACTTCTAGGAATTTATTTATCCTAATGAGAGATGTGCCCAATACTTGATGTTCAAAGACATGCAAGCAATAATTATAATATCAAAATTGGATACAATCTAAGTTTTCAACAATAGAAGAATAGCAAAATAAAATTCGGCTTGGTAGGCTGGTCTATCGTGTCACCGTAAGTCATCTTGTGTTCCACAGGGAAGCTGTCGTGGCTGGAACTCAGGTTCTATAGTGCCATCAATTTTGCAGACACCTCTGATTTTCCATCCTCCGTCCTTCAGAGTGCATCTTATACCCTCATGTTGTTGCCTCCGGGGGCAAGATGCCTGCCCACTTCCAGTTTCACATTGTTTCACAACAGAAAATGAAAAGATAAAGGACTGTGTTTGCATCAGGAAAGCAACATTTCCCCAGCAACCGCTAGCCAACTTCCGCTTCACTCCGCTGGCCAGAACTGTGCTTGGTTAGTATTTTAGCTGGGTTCACCACCCCCTTTTGTCAGATAATGGGCTCCTGTATATAAGGGCCTATTCTGAGTTCTGTTTTATTGACCAATGTATTTGTTCCTGTAGCAGCATCACAGACTTTTAATCATAGTAACTTTGTAGTATTTTTTGACATCTGGTAGGACAGGTCTTCTACATTGTCCTTTAAAAGGAAACATGCTGTCCTCTTGCACATTTAGGGTTCCAGATAAAATTTAAAGTTCTCTTCTTTCTTTTAGATTTTGATTGTAATGGTACAAAATTAATGATTAATTTAGCAAATATCACATGATATAATGGTTTCAAAATAGTCACTGACATGTTGCAATTTACTTAGCTAACTACTTGTTTTAAGTCTTCAACCTGTTTCAGTTTTACCCATTATAAATAGCACTTTAAAGAACACTATTGTATGTAAATATTACAAAAATCTTTGATAATTTTCTCACCATAAATTCCTACAAGTTATTCCTATAAAGTCATTGGGTCAAAGTGTGTGCAGGTTTTCAAAGCTTTTTACATGTGTTACCAAATTGCCCTCCAGAAAGGCTGACTCCACTACAGCTTATGAAGAGTGCTGGTGTTTCTGATGACACAGGGTATCATTTAAAATTTTTGTGCCAGCTTGGTAAGTTATTTTAATTTTAATTTATTTTATTATTAATGTGACTGGATTTTTAAAATGTGCTTAATATAATATATTTTATTATAATACATTATATATTATATAACTATATAAGTAATATAACTATTATAATCATATAAAATCAATGTTTTGTAGAGAGCTCCTACAGCCGAAAACAAACAAAAAAGAATATTGTTCCATCTCATTTGTCCACTTGATGGATAACAATTCTAGTGAGCTGATGAAAAAGAAGCCTTGGGCTTTGGCGGGTCCATAGCAGAGAAGTCTACCAAGGGAGGTCAAGGGCCGAGGGCGACCAGGGCTGAGTGACGGAGGGGCCATAGAGGATGGAGAGAGACCATGGTGGGGCAGCATGAGCCAGCCTCGTTCCTACAGGTGGTGTTTGCTGGGCTCTGGCTGCTTTTAAAGGCCTGAGATGACGTCTGGGGCTGGAGCTGTGAGTGATCCCATAGGAACAGATGGTCATGCTGCCATTCAGATTCTGTGATAAGTACTGTTGAAAATACCTTTTAGTGGCTGACTACCACTCCTGTTCACTCTTTTAAAAAATTTTTGTTAATTGTGGTAAAATACGTGTAACACAAAACTTATCTTCTTAACCATTTTTAAGTGTACAATTCAGTGGCATGAAATAGATTCACACTGTTGTGAAACCATCACCACCATCCATCTCCGAACCTTTTTCACCGTTCTCAACAGAAACTTGGTTTAGGCAACCACCATTCTACTTTCTATCTCTATGAATCTGACTTCTCTAGGTACCTCATATAAGTGGAATCACACAGTATTTATCTTTTTTGTGATTGGCTTATTTCACTTAGCATAGTACCCTCAAGGTTCATCCATGTTGTAGCATGTGTCAGAATTTCCTTCCTTTTTAAGGCTGAATAATATTTCTGTTTACTCTTCAGAACACTTTCTGGGCCTTATGAGGCCTTCTAAGTTCATGGAGGTGACAGGGTTTGCTGGGAACCCAGCCTCAGACAGTCCCTACCTAGGAAATCTCATGGTGTGAGTGTCCTGACCTTCCACAGCCGCATCCTGCTCTGCTTGGGCCTTCATCACTCTCCTCTGCCTCTCTGCCTCCTGGGTCCCCAAAGCAGACCAGGAGTCCTCTCCCAACGGCTTGGTGGGCTGAGAAGCGTCCTTGTACTTCCTCTCAGCCTTGTCAGATGCCAAACCTGTATCGTTTCTCTGTATAATAGGTTCTCTCTCTTTCTGGTGGGTGCTGGTGGGGTTTGGTACAGTATAGAAATAGCGAAGATAGGTGAAAGGATAACCATAAATGAAAATATCTATTATGAAGTGGAAATTCCTTTTATTTAAATGTAGAGTTATAGTACTTTTTTTTCTTTAATTCACGTCTACCTCTTTGGAAAAGCAAGTCAGGGAGATGGAATGGCCATTCTGTTGCAAATTCTAGTCCTGTACAGGGCTTAAAAAAATAGGAGTATTCTTGCCTCCTCCTCCTCCCATGAAGCTGAAATAGTTGATTTATATGGCTCTCACCTTAGGTGTGAACTTTAAATTAAACACTTATAGTGTTACCAATTAATGTAAGAGAAGCCCATGCAGCGAAGGGAGTGAGCAGGCTCCAAACCCAGGAGGAACTGAATGCATATAAAAGAGGTTCAACAACGTGATCTTCATGTCCTGGACTCCTGGGAGATTTTCCTTGACCTGGTTCACGTAGTCAAAAGCCTTGCATTCTTTTCTGAAGGACAGTTGAGATAATTTTAATCATAATGGAGACTCTATGCCGTGAAAGTCTTTAAAAGAATGAACAGAGCGAGGTAGCCGGCGGAGGATCTGTACCAGGCCACCTTGGAGCCTGCATTAGCGCGCGCCGCCTTTCGTCTGCAAGCCCCGTCTACCCTCGCCAAGACTCACCGTACCTACGAAAAGTGAAGCGAGGCTCTAAGAGAGGCCACGGGTGTTAAGCATGTTAACATTTCCATTATGTCTAAAAGCAGAAAATGGAACAAACAAAGCAGGTTGGGTTTTCTCCGCTGTAATGTATGCCAGAATGTCACAAGAACTCGTCTGCAATGAATACAAAAATATGGGCAAATCAGGCGGAACAAGGACAACGCCGGCGATTCCACACAGGCGTCCCGCTTGCGTTGCGTTCATCTGGCATGGTTTACCCTTATTTATTTTTTCCCAATAAGGCTGTTTCTTGAATGGTATGATCTTTAAAGTTTAAGCCACATCTAGAAGGGCTTCTTTTCTCCCTTACTGCTGTTTCTAAAATGCAAGAAACGCGGAATAAAATAAAATTGAACCATCATATTTGTTTTTCCTGCCTCTTCTCTCAGGTCAAATGCTGCTGTGATTTTGAGGCAAATATGCTGATAATTTTCACAGGAAGTGCACGCAGGGGTCTCAGCAGCATGCCTGATCCATGGCACTGTTACACGTCTTTGACTGCAAAGAACTTGTGTAGAAGCTCTGCCGTTGGTCCAGTGCATGCGCAGACCCGTGTCCCTGCTCACTCCTGAGGCTGAGACCTGATGGGCCACCAGGGCAGGCGGTCCAGGAGCCCTACGATGCACTTGGAGGGGCGGCTGGGTGGTCTTTTCTGTCTCCCCAGGTGTCCTGCTCTTAGAGGATGGAGCTTCAGGATGGAGCCCTTCAGGACTCAACAGTGATTTTGAACTTGAGCTGAGAGTGAAGAAGCCTGCTGCGGAGATGGCAGTGTGGCATGTCTGGCTCTCCCCACAATTGCAGGGGTGGCGTTGGGAGACAGATTTGGGGAGCCTGGGTCGTGTTACTTTCTGCCCCTCATTGGAAATGACTGTCAATTCAGTGTGAAAAAAACCAAAATGAAATGTGAAAACTCTCCTCTCCTCTGGGTCACTCACCCTGGCCCTCGGAGACCAAAACTGGCATAAATTAGGGTGGCTAAGAAAGAGAAAGAGAGAGAGAGACAGAAGAGGGAGGACTTGAAAACCAGACTGGATTTGGGGGAGGGGTGAAGGAAAGAGAGAAGCCAAGGCAGGGAATCCTCAGAAAACCTGGAAAATGCTTTCCTAAAAGCCCAGCCTTGCTCGTGCTGCTTCCCTCCCAGAGCCCTTCTGGATCTCCCCCTGCCAGTAACAAGCAGAACATGGGAAAGCTCCTCCTACAACAGCAGGACCCCAGAGGCCCGGACCCAGCCTCCCTGCCAGGTCTTCTCCTCCACTGCCCTCCTGTATCTGACGCTGGGACCACTCTCAGCTTCTCCTTTCTGCCAGAACTTGGTTTGTCCTGTCACCTGCAGCCTGGACCTGAGAAATCTTTCCATCCTCCCAAGTCCATCTCAGTGGCTACCTCCTTCAGGGCATCTGTCCTTTCCCCTCATCAAACGTCTTCCTTCTCCCACTGTGAAGTCCTCTCTCATCAGACATTAGGACGTTCTGTCTTGCATCTTTCCATGCTCCCTCCAGCGAGGCATAAACATCTTGTCCTCATCTTTGTATCTGCTGCCAGCACCTCTCAGGCCTAAAGGGCGTGGGCATGCCCTTTGGAGTTGTTGACCTGAGATACAGGGCCACGCTGAAGTTATCTAGTCACTCAATATAATTGCCCGATGCACCTTCTCAACAAGCTCCTGACTGCCTGGCTGAAGAAAGGCAGTGTGTGACCATGAGCCAGTTGTTCTTTTTGCAAACACACAAGACTTATAGCAGATAGGAACTCAATCCACAAGCTTAGGTGTGCAAGAAATAGAAAGTCTTTCTTACAGCTTATTTTATTTTGTATCCTGAGCCCTCATTCCATTGGGTGGCAGTAGCTTAATTTCAGAGTTTTGAGGAATTCCCACTTTCCCAAGCCTTGCTCCTAAGATCTGAGCTTCTGTGATGCTGAGGCTGGTGGGATGGGGGCTGGGCTGGTGCTCAGTGCATCCTTCTGCCTGCCTTTGATCCCTGCAAGGTCATTGTTTCCTGTTGGTCATTTGTCCACGAGGGTAATGCTTAACCATTCTTCACTCCTGACCCCAAAGAGGGGTCACTCCTGTCTCCTGCCTCTAGGCCCTACGTGGGCTCATTCTGCTGTCCCTTCACTGAATGTGGGCATGCAAATTCTTTGCAGCCATTTCAGGCCCTGCACTGCTTTCAGCCACTCATGAGCTCACACTGGGGGGCTGTTTCAGGTCCTTCCATTGGACTCACCTAACAACAGGTACCACTGCCTCCTGGGATCTCGCTGGGACTGGGATCCCAAAGCCCTCTGAGGTTTCTGTCATCCTCTCACACCAGGGCAGGGCTCATGCCTGGCATCCAAGATCCTCTCAATCACCTTCCTCCTTTCCCCAACCAGGGGATCTTTATTTCAGCTCATCCTTATGTGTGGTCCAAAATCTATTGTCATTGCCAGATCCTTTTCTGTTCCCTGGAGGCCCACACTTTGGAAACCCCAAAGTCAGGGAAATTTTACTTTCTTTGCTGCCACCTTATGCTGAGGCAATGGTCATAGATTGGCTTAGGTGACTGAAAGAGAGAAGTTGTAAGAGCCAGCAGAAAACACTGGTGTGTGTGTGTATGTGAGAGAGAGAGAGAGATCCATTAACCATGCAAAATAGACCTGCTGCATAAGTGTACTTTGGCGTGACTTCTGCTTTCTGTGTGTAGCCATGAGAGGAGGCTGTACACACATCCTAAGGACACTGCCATGGCTCAAAACATTTTGGAAATTGCATTTTTGGAATTGTCTCCAGAGCAAGTTTACGAACCTCTTTCTGTCTCTCTGCCTCTCTCTCTCACACATGCACGCACATCATTCTTATTAGCTTACGCTAGGGCTCTCAAACTTTAGTTGGCATGTTAGAATCACCTGGAGAAATTGTGAAAAGGTAGATTCCCAAGCTCGGTGTCTAGGGAATTTGATTCAACAGGACAGGGGTGGGGGTCCCCTCACATCTACTGTTTTTCCTGATAGATTGTAAGCAGTTAATGAATGTTAACTTTCAGGAGACTTACGGCAGTAGTTGTAGAAGTATTTCTTTCTTTTTAAAAAAATTTTATCATTTTGGAATAATTTTAGACTTACAGCTGGGTTGCAAGAACAGTACAGGGAGTTCGGTTTACCCTGCCCCCAGCTCACCCCAATGTTAACATCTTAGGTAATCATAGTTCAAGGGTCAAACCCAGGAAATTCACATGGGTGCGATGCTATTACTGAACTTCAGGCTTTCTTTGGATTTCCCTGGAGTTCCACTCATGCCCTCTTTCTGTTCCAGAATCAATCCGGGATGCCACACGGCATTAATGGTCGCGTCCCCATAGTGTCCTCTGGTTGACGACAGTGCCTCAGTCCTTTCTTGTCTTTCCTGACCTTGAAAAATTTGAAGAGTACAGGTCAGTTATTTTGCAGGATGCCCCTCGCTTTGGGTCTGTCTGCTCCTTTGCTCTGTAATGAGCACGCCAGGCCATCCTGATGCAGGGTGTCTGGCAATCAGTGCTTCACCCCTGGTTTTGGACCAAGCTGATCCCCCTCTGATACATAAACAAAATTCCAAGATCAAATCCACCCTCTAGACCTGGGGACTCTTCACCACTGAAGATATTCAAGAGCACATGTTCCAAGCCTTGAAATGTTCTGAATAATTTCAGCGAGGGACCAAACACATGGCTTTGCGTGTGTGACTACTTTGCAGGGGAGACCCTCTTTGAGACGAAATGGAATGGAATGACAGCTTTTTCGGGATAGCAGGGACTGGAAAGCTTACCCAACTCTCTTCATTTTACCCATGAGGAAACCACGGCCCCTTTTGGTGAAATGATTGGCTCAAGGCCTCAGAACTGGTTGTTGAAGAACAAGAAATAGAAACCAGATTTTCTAATTTTTAGTCTAGTGTTCTCCCTTCACGCCCCCTCCGCCTTATTGTTGTTTATAAATCATCTTATGAACAACAGTCACGTCTCATCTGGCAGCAGTGACAAGCTCCTACACTCTCCTGAGCTGGGTGGGGACACAAGTGGGCACAGGGGGCCGAGGATGAGCGCTCCTTGTGGGAAGGGGGTGGGGCACACTCTCCATGGCCTGTGTCATACCGCACTGACCACCTCTGATTTCTGCTGCACCTGTCCTGCTCAGTTTGGAACTTGCTGGGCCTGCAGCAATGCCTCACTTTTGGAAGCAGAGCTTTCTCTCAAGCCCTGGGAGCTTTAGTTAACCCAGCACAGCTGTGGGGTTTGCTCACGCGCAGAGAGCAACACTGGTAGGTGTGGCAGCCTCCAGTCCTGTAGGTGGACTTTTGGATGCTGGTTCGACAAAGAGGGGAGGCCCTGGGGGCATCCCCATGTCCGGATGGACAGATCTTTAACCCTTCCTTTACTGGGTTTCTTCCTTTCTTGTCTCAGTCTCTCATTCCTGCTTTTTGGGATTCTTACCAAGTAAACCAGCTGCACCCAGGTTCTGATCTCTGGAGCTGCGTTTGGGGGAATCCAAACTAAGAAAGGTGAGAAAGGTGAGGTCCCAGCCCCAAAGGGCCACCTCTACCTTACTTGGCCCACCACGGCCCTGCAGAAGATGTGCCCAGGGGTGCCAGATAGATAGATACAGATGTAGATATGGATATGGATAAGGATATGGATATAGACATGGACATGGATATGGATATAGACACAGATATAGACATAGACATAGATATAGATATTTGTGGTTAGGTTTATTGGGGGTAATTTTTTGTGTGTGTGTGAGGAAGTTTGTCCCTGAGCTAACATCTGTGCCAATCTTCTATTTTTTTTAAAATTTTTTATTTATTGCAGTAACATTGGTTTATAACATTGTATAAATTTCAGGTGTACATCATTATACTTCTATTTCTGCATAGATTACATCATGTTCACCACCCAAATACCAATCACAACCCATCACCACACACATGTGCCCAATTATCCCTTTCGCCCTCCCCCCACCCCCCTTCCCCTCTGGTAACCACCAATCCAATCTCTGTCTCTATGTGTTTGTTTATTGTTGTTATTATCTACTACTTAATGAAGGAAATCATACGGTATTTGACCTTCTCCCTCTGACTTATTTCACTTTGCATAATACCCTCAATGTCCATCCATGTTGTCACAAATGGCTGGATTTCATCGTTTCTTATGGCTGAGTAGTATTCCATTGTGTATATATACCGCATCTTCTTTATCCATTTGGCCCTTGATGGGCACTTAGGTTGCTTCCAAGTCTTGGCTATTGTGAATAACGCTGCAATGAACACAGGGGTGCATGTATCTTTATGCAATGGTGTTTTCAAGTTCTTTGGATAAATACCCAGCAGTGGAATAGCTGGATCATATGGTAGTTCTATCCTTGATTTTTTGAGGAATCTCCATACTGTTTTCCATAGTGGCTGCACCAATTTGCACTCCCACCAGCAGTGTATGAGAGTTCCCTTCTCTCCACATCCTCTCCAACATATGTTGTTTCCCGTCTTGTTAATTATAACTTCTTCTATTTTGTATGTGAATCACTGCCACAGCATGGCTTGATGAGCGGTGCATAGGTCCACACCCAGGATCAGAACCCGCAAAGCCCAGGCAGCCAAAGTGGAGTTTGCAAACTTAACCACTACGACACCAGGCTGGCCCCAAGAGGTGTAATTTATTTATGGCACAATTCACTCTTTTTAGTGTGCAGTGTGATGAGTTTTTGACCAATGCATGTAATCGCCACCAAAATCAAGACGCAGAGCAGATCCACATCCCCCAAATTCCCTCATGACCATTTCAAGTAAAGCCCCCTCCACCCTAGCCCCTGGCAACCACGGATCTACAGTTTAGCCTTTTCCAGAATGTCACATAAATGGCATCACACGGTCTTTTGGGTCTGGCTTCTGCTCAGCGTGAGGCATTTGAGATTCACCCATGGTGTCAGGCACATCACTAGTTTGTTCTTTTCTTGCTGAGCAGTTTTCCACGGAATGGATGGACCACAGGTTGTTTCTCTAGTCACATGTTGAAGAACATTTGGGTTGTTTCCAGGTGAATAAAAACTACTGTATGAATAAAACTACTATAAACATTTGTGTAGAGGTTTTTGTGTGAACATGAATTTTCATTTCTCTTGGGTAAATATACAGGAGAAGGAAACCTGGGTCATATGATAAGTGTGTGTTAACTTGATAAGAAACTGCCAAGCCGTTTATGGATGAAAGTTCCAGTTCTGTGTCCTCGTTAGTACTTGGTATTGTCAGTTTTATTGTCTTTAGTCATCCTAATAGGTGTGTAGTGGCATCTCATCATGGTTTTATTTTGCATTTCCTTAGTGACTAATGATGTTGAGCATCTTTTTTCGAGGCTTACTGGCTATTTGTGTGTCTTGTTTGATAGGTGTTCAAATATTTTCCCATTTAAGAAAATTGAAACATTTGTTTTGATGCCAGCCCTTTGGAATTTTTCAAGAGAATCCAGAAATTGAGATTTTACATGGAAGCTTTTGATTTTTAAAATAGGACCCAGTTTGAGAGACTTAGAGAGATTATGTGGCTTCTCCAAAGTAACACAGTACTGGGTTTTCAATCCCACGTCTTCTGAATCAAAATCTAATGTTCCTGCTGCACCAGAGAAATGCCAATAAACAGACAGGGAGCACAACATGGGACAGAAAACCTACCTGTGGCCTCATTTTGTGAGCTCTGCTTTTTGGTCACACTGAGGATCCCAGAGGCATTGGAATCCAAAACTCACCTGCTGAGTGGGCGAGATATTTTGCTCTCATCAGGCTTCACCCAGCAACGAGTCATGTAAATGTCACACTCACAAAGAGACTACAGTTAGATTCGTAGAGACCGACAGTGGAGTGGCGGTTATCAGGCACCAAGGGGAGGGGGAAAGTGGAGATAGTGGCTCATGGGTACGGAGCTTCAGTTTTGCAAGATGAAAAGAGTTAGGGGATGGGTGGTGATGGTTGCACAACAGTATGAATGTACTTAATACCACTGAACTGTACACCGAGAAATTGTTGATAGTAAATTTTATGTTATGTGTATTTTACCACAACAAAAAGAAATAGACTATGAAGAAACAAAAAGCCATGCCTTTCATCATTTTCACACCAGTTATGCTGTATCTGAACTGTCTTCCAAAGCAAGACGGTCACTGAGTCTTCGATGCTCAAGGCAGAAGAACCCCGTCTGGGGACAGCACCTTTGGATTTTATGTTGCCCTCGCCTGTGACCAAAGTCTCTTTAGAGCTTTTATGCTCACGAATAACATTTTGCATTTTGAACCAAGGGTGCACACAGAGATGTGACAATGCTGTAATTATTCATTAAACGCAAGTCTGCTATCTTGTGAATATCAGAGAATTCCACATAGACATGGTTGAAAAAATATACGAATCCTCCAGGAAAGGGGGATTGAAACAAAGCATGCCACTCACTTATTCAGGGGGAAGGTGGGTCCAACGGTGGCAACAATGATTTTCATGGATGTGGGTCAAGGCTGTCATGAGCAGATGCATCAGACTTCCCCAGGACCCGAGGCCCATGGTGGGGCTGGGTTTAAGCATTCTGAGGGCCCCGTCTGAAATCACTCTTTCATTATCAAGGAAACCACGTGGGTCCCTGGTCGTCCTTAAGAATCCGTGTTCAAGGTCGTACGGATGCTCTGCGATTGTGAAGTCCCTTTCAGGCCCACCCTTCCGGGCCCCTTCCCACGTGAGCACGGGAGAAGCCAGCGGGTCTTGCGTGCTCAAGGCGAGTCACGTTTGTATAACTGGCAGTGGCTGTTCTTCACTGGGAAATGTTCACATCTTCGGGGCTAAAACCTATTTCTTTATCTATAATAAGTGGAGAGTTCCAAGTCGTCTGGATGGATCATCTTAAAAAAGGGGACCTTATTATTTTAATGTTGTCCAAATAGTGAGGGCTAAGTGTCCAGGGTCACATTTAAACTGTCTGTAAGCGAAATAAAGAAACAAAAGTGACACAGGCCCCCTTGCCTGTACTGGGGGACTCTTGCAGTGTTTGGGGGTGGGATTAGCCTCCGTGGGGTGGGGTAGGTTTTTCTACCTTTGAACTAGAGGCTTCTGTGCTATAGGATGCCACTTCCTCACATTCAATCACTCCTGCACAACTCACTAAATTTTTGTTATAGTCACAAATCAGCTATATTTACTTTGTATTTTTCATTAAATAGACTTGAGGTCAATTTTTTATTTACTTTGCTATAGCCAGTAAACTGGAGTGTGCATCAGAATCATCTGGTGGTCTTGTTAAAACACAGATTGATGGGCCCGCCCCCAGGGTTCAGTAGGTCTGGGGAGGGGCCAAGAACTTGCATTTCTATCAATTTCCCAGGTGATGTTGATGCTGGTGTGGGGGCGTCACTTTGACAACTACTGTTCTAAACTGTAGTATCCCAGACATCGTGGATTCCACACGGCAGTTTTGTAGCTTTTCTAATACACGTTAAAATAAACATAGAACTACCAAAAAAACTCATTCTAAATGATCCAGCTAAAATGATCTTGCGTGCCACTGAGCATCCTGGTGTAGCAGCTAGAACGCTGGTTTTAGATTCAGAAGACTTGTAATTGAAAACTGTGTTAGCCTGGAGAAGCACCAATCCCTCTATGCCTTAGTCTCCCTTCTTGTGCTGTGGGACCGGTCTCAGCCCTATCGCTTTCAGCCCAAAACAGAGAGATGGGTCATGGCTACAGCGGGGCTCGTGAAGGGGTGGAGACAAACATTAAAAAAATGAAACAAATGGGTAATGTGCTGGTTTAGTGTAGGACTGCAGAATGGCTGTTGCTTCTGGAGGGCCAAACTTCATGGAGAATTGCAAAAGCATATTTGGTGGAGTCATTTCATGTGGAAAACAGGAGGAAATGCTGTTAGTGAGCTGGGTAGGACTGAGGCGCAGGAGGGAAAGAGTATGGATGGGTTGATGGAGCCCAGTGTTAGATTTGGCTTCATTCAGGCAGGAAGTCAGCCCCAGAAGCAGGAGTGGGATATGCGGGAGTGGGTGTAGAGTGGGAGTGAAGGTCAGGAAACAAAGCAGGGGCTGGAGAAGCCCCAACTAGAGGCACAGGAGGGCTCTCCTGGGTGTTTCCACTGGGAAAACAGAGGAAGGAAGGAAAGTCCTCTCCGAGAGAGCAACCACTTGAACTTGGAGATGGTCACAGACCAGCGTTTCAAGGCTGGGGAACTGGGTGAGGTGGGGGAGACTTCGGCAGTAGAGGAGACTGGAACCTGATGATCTGGGGCAGAGTGCCTCCTGGAATGATGCCACGTTCAATTTCAGATGCCGAAGAGACCACCGATGTAGAAATGTCACATGCAACCTTTTCCCAACCTTCCTTCCATGAAATGCTAATCTGCACAATAGTCATGGGGTGTTTTGAATTAAACAAAGCAGGGAGGGGAGAGCGTTTGGTGGTGGCTTCATAAAAGTGCCGCCTATGATGATGCTCCTCGCAGTGAACCTCGATGCACAGCAGCACATTAAAGGCTCTGAGAAGGTCTGCAGTAAAAGGAACTGATTGCAAAGTAATGTCCATTCAAATATCCATGAACGCCTTGAAGGACTAATGTCCCCAGGAACAGTGTGAGATCAAGTGGAGATAAGAAATCATTTTTCCATCCTGTAGCTCAGGTTCATAGAGACATCTACACCTGGGACTTTCTACTTCCCAAAGCAAAGATTCAAAGGTTAAAGGAAAAGTAACTGGCCATCTCTACAACTCCCCCCAAATTAGGTCAGTGCTTTCTCAGGTTGGAAGTTCAATGGAAAGTCAGCCACAGGGAGAGCCTCTACTCAGCGTTTGTTTCAGCAACACAGAGCCACAGACACAGGTTAGATGGTAACAGTCTCCAACAGTTGCTTCTTGGACTGGTATGAAGTTTTTTGAGTGACTACTATGTACTAGGCACTAGTCACAGAGTGAACAAAGGTGTGTAAAATGTCATCTCAGCTTGGGAACACACAGAAGATCCTGAGACAAAGAGTCAAATGCAAGTGGCTTAGTCAGGAAGTGAGGCTAGGTCATGAGTGGGGGAGTGGAGAGTTGAAACAGGGAGGGAAGGCAGCCGGTACACTGTGCCTGATTGAGCGGCATTGCTGGGAAGCTCTGGGGGAGAGCATAGAACATGCGCTTCAGTATCTTCCTCCTGAGGAATCTCTGCCAAATCTCCGTCCTTCTCGGCTGAGGATTGATTCTGGGCCTGACTTTCCCGCTTGCCCTGCAGGAAGGGAGTGAGGGCTCGCTTGGCCCGAGCAGGTGGTCCTGGGGCAGAGGTGTTTACAGATGGCAGCCTTGCTCTGTGGACGTGAGCGCCCACAGGACATGGGCAGGGCACCACCCTGATCCTCCAGATGGGGGCAATGCTGTGCATGAAGGATGGGGCCTTTGTCCTCCAGGATCCTTGGTCTACTGGAGTCTGTCCAGGGGCTGAGAACCAGCAATAGCACAGACACCCCAGCTCTGCTGCAGGTTTCCAGCCAACTGCATCTCACCATGCTGCCTGTTGGACTCTGACCTCTACTTCTCACATCGAGGCATTTTGGCCTGGTCAGTGTTTGTATGTTATTTCCGCTTGAATTCACTGGAGCAAAACACTGTCCTGGCAGGCAAGCGTGGCCCATGCCCGTGGTCTGGGGTGGCTGTGCCCACAGTGTGGGTGCAGGGGCACCTGGGCTGCACTGTCCCGCTCTCTGCCCTGGGCAGCGGGAAGTGCCATACACGGCCAGTGGAGTGTCCTGGTAAAGGCTGTTGGTCTGACTTGGACTGTGAGACCCCCGAGGTGTAACCTTTCCCCACCACAGGGTGCTTCTGTGTAAGTGGGCGAGTACGTACCTCAGAGCAGCGGCACACCTTCGGGTGCATCTGCTGGGTCATTTTGTGACCCTGTTCCTCTCTGTGACACAACTGCTTTCATCATCATCAGGTCATAGTCAGAACTAGTCATAATTTCCCTGATTTTCTCTCTAGTTCTAAAATGAACATTTAAAACATAATATGAAATCTCAACTTTAAAGATGTTATTCAAATTAGTGCAATTTTTCAGATTTGGACTCAACCGTGCACTTTCCAAACTAAAATAAGTCCCTCACAGTTTGCCTTCTGTTTCATAGTTTTGAATTTTAAAAACAAATGAAAGCTCCGAGTGGTCACGTACAATGAGGGAACTGCGATAACTCAGGTTTTGCCTCTTCGCCTTCGTCAGCACTGAGCCGTCACGGTTTATTTGGAATCCACCATTAGTGCGCGACTGCGCGGTACCCCGGGGCTTGGAGACAGGACTGCCTCCAAAGCAAAATGAGCCTAGGAACTCACACGTACGAAACAGCCCGTCGCTCAGGGGCCAACTGTGGAACTGAGAATTCCCCGAGTCAACATCCGTGTAGAACGCAATATTCATTAAAGGATGAGTAATAAAAACGTGCCAGTTTGCAGCTTACACATGTGTATATAATTAAAACTCATCAATAATCACAGTCCTTGTTGAGGACTTTGATCAACAAAAGATTTTTTGTTTTCAGAGAGGAGTATTTTATTCCTGATGTTGTTTGGAGTTGCTGAGCCATGATGATAATAAGAACAGAAGACTTTTCATCAGTAGGATTGTTTTTAAGTTTTCCACAGTGCCCCCACTCCCCCACCCTTGGTGTGTTGCTGACTCACTGGGGTGTTGTGAGGATTAAGTCCAACAGAAAGTACAGCACCCAGCAGAGGGCTTCACGCTGGCTATTATTTATTTCTGTGGAAGACACAGATCCCACTCTAAAAGTCCAGAAGCATTTTGACGAGGGCTGCCCACGAGCCACAAAAATCTTCATACGAAGAAGGTAGAAATAGTCAAGATACTGCTAAAAAAGCATAATATTGGGAGTCTTGACCTACCAGAGAGCAAGAATCATGATAAAACTAAATAATTAATCAGTGTGCTATTGGCACAAGGATAGGCAAATAGACCAATGGAACAGAACTGAGGGTCCAGAAACAGACCCACCAGTATATGGAAACTTGATCTATCACAGATCCCTAGGAAAAGTGTGGATTATTCAATAAATAGTGCTGGACCAACCACTTATCCATATGGAAAAAATGAAATTAGATCCCTATTGCACAACCTACCTGAACCTATTTCCAGATGGATTAGCTAAAAATGAGAACAGTAAAACTTAAAACGGTTTTCAAAGAAATTATAGGATGTTTAACCTCAGGGTAGGGAAGTTTTTTATAGTACGATACAAAGATAGTGCTAGCCACATGGGAAAAGACTGAATACATAAAAGGTGGAGAAATACAAGAAAAGATTCTCCAGGTTGTTTGTAATCAGTGAAACGAAAATTTAAGTGACGAGATACCCTTCTGTACTCCCTGGAGTGACAAAAATGAAAGAGTCTGACATGAAGTGTTGGTGAAGATGTGATTTGCTGAGAACTATTGACACTGCTAGTGGGACTGTATATTGGTGCAACTACTTTGGGAAATATTTGGGTGCCACCTTGGAAATATGAACTCTGCATTTCCTAAGGCTCAGCAGTTCCACTTGCAGTATATCCCCTAAAGATACCCTTGCACATCACATCAGGAGAGAGCCACAAGAATATTCATAGCTGCATTGTTCTGTTTTTAAAAACATTTTTATTGTGAAATGTAACACACTTACAGAAGTTAAACTCCCATGTAATCACCGCTAGATAACATAATAGAACATTGCCAGCCTTGAGAAGATACCTGCATTCACCATCCTGATCCCAAATATTTCCCAGCTCCCTCTCCAGGTAACCACTCACTTGATGCCTATTGTAATCATTTCTTTGCTTTTATTCATAGTTTTAACAACTAAGTGTGAATCCCTAAACATACAGTGTTTTTTGTCCTGTTTTTAAATTTCTATAAATGGAACCATTTTGCATCTGTTTTTTTACTCTGTTTTTTATGAGATTCATCGATATTATTGTGTTGTGACTATGGTTCTTTTATATTTATTGTTTGTATGGTATTCTATTGCGTGACTATACCTCAATTTGTTTATTCACTCTATAGATCACGGACATTTGGATTGTTTCAGTTTTTGGCTAATATGAACATTATATTAAATTGCATTTCCTTGACTAATAATAGGATTGGGCATCTTTCATCTGTCTATTGGCTATTTGGATTCTCTTTTGTGAAGTGTATATTCAAGGTGGTTTTTTGTTTTTTTTTTTATAATTTTATTTATTTATTTATTTTCCCCCAAAGCCCCAGTAGATAGTTGTATGTCATAGCTGCACATCCTTCTAGTTGCTGTACGTGGGACGCGGCCTCAGCATGGCCGGAGAAGTGGTGCGGCAGTGCACGCCCGGGATCCGAACCCAGGGTGCCAGCATCGGAGCGTGCGCACTTAACAGCCAAGCCACGGGGCTGGCCCTCAAGGTGGTTTTTTTGTCCATTTTCCTGTGGCATTTTCTGTCTTGCTTGCTGATTTGGGTTTTCTTTATGTAGTTTGAGCTCTCTGTCAGTTTTATGTGCCCCAAATATTTTCTCCCAGTCTGTGACTTGCCTTTTCACTCTCTTTGTAGTGTCATTTGATGAATAGAATTCTTATTTTTTAATGTAGTCAAAATTATCAATTTTTCCTTTATGAGTCGTATTTTTGTGTCTGTGTGTCTTGTTTAAGAAATCTTTCTGTATCCTAGGGTTAGGGAGATAGTCTTCTAAAGGAAGGAGATACCTTCTAAAAACTTTATTATTATTTGTCTTTCATTTTGCTTCTCTCATAGAACTCACCTGGAATTGAATTTGTGTATCGTGTGAGGTAGGGGTCCAAGTTCCTATTTTCCTTGTGGATGCTCAATTGTCCCAGCCACTTATATTTTAAAGACTGTCCTTTCCCCATCATCTTTCAATTTTACCTTTGTCATAGATCAACTGTCCACATATATCTGGGTCTCTTTAAGAACACTCTATCCTATTCTATTAGTCTATTTATCCATCCTTGACCCAATACTATGCTGTTTTAATTAATATGGTATTATTTTAAGTCTTGATATTGGGTAGAGCAAATATACTGTCTTCTTTTTCTTTTTCTTGACTATTGTTGGTTCTTTTCATTTCCTTATAAATTTTAGAATCTTTTTGTTGAGATTTTAATTGGGACTGTAGTGAATCTATACACCAATTTAGGGTAGGATTGATATTTGTGCTATTGAGTCTTTCAATCCATGAATATAGTGTTGCTATCCATTTATTTAGGCCTTCCTTAATTTCTGTCAATAAAATTTTACAGTTTTCTGCATAGAGGTCTTAAAACCTTTTGTTAGATTTATTCCTAGGTACTTCATTTTTTTTTATGTACATGTAAATGGTATCTTTTTCTTTTAATTTCATATTCTAGCTGTTTGTTACTGGTATAGAGAAATGCAATTGATTTTTGTATATTGATTTTGCAATGAGAAGCCTTGTGACACTCTTATTATTTCTAATCTGTTATCAACTCTTTCAGTTTTCTATGTGTACAATCATATTATCTGCAAAATAACAATAATTTTGGCTGTTCCTTTTAAATTCTTATGCTTTGTATGTTTTTCTTGTCTTACTGTATTGGCTAAGACCTCTATTACAAATAGAGGGAAATTGGTGAAGGTGAAGGGAAATAGTTATTTTCGGCATCTTGGTCCCCATTCTGAATTCCAAAGAAAAGTGTTTAATATTTCACTATTAAGTTTGATGTTTGCTGAAGGTTTATTGCAGGTACCCTTTATCAGATTAATAAGTCCTCCTTTTTTTGTTTGTTGATAGTGTTTATTTTAAATAATAAATGAATGTTACACTTTATCAACTACTTTTTTGCATCTATGAAATAATCACATGATTTTTTTGCTTTATGCTCTTAATGTGATGAATAATATTAATTGGTTTTCTAACATTATGCCAACTTTGCATTCTTGAGATAAACTAAATTTAGTAACGAGGTATCTTCCTATTTTATATCATTGGGTTCAGACTGCTAATTTTTTTTGTATAAGAAATCTGTATTTACACTCATATGTGATATTGATCTGTAATTTTCCTTCCTTCTACTAAGAACTTTGGTATCAAATCTACATTAGCTTCATAAGATGAGTGGAAAAATATACCCTCTTCCATTTTCCAGGTGAGATTCTAAAAGATTGGAGTTATTTCTCACTTAAATGTTTTGTAGAATTTACACATGTGCAACCTCATTACATAAAAAAGACTATCCCCCAAATTACATTAAAATTTATACAGTTACGTAATTTCAATTTTACAAAATTGAAAATTGAATACAAAGTTGAAATTATGTAAAATTGCAATTACATAATTACAAAAATTTATAATCAGAAAATTACAATTAGATAAAAATCACATAAAATTACAATTTTATACAAATTACATAATAAATTGCAAAATTACATTACAAAACCTTTCCCAAAACAGACTTTGGAGTCAGACTCTCTCCAGTGAATCATGGCTCTGCTGACAGGCTGTGCAATCCTGTGCTACTCTCTTGACTTCTCTAAGCTCTCAGTGTCCTTGTCTGTCATGTGGGTTTACTCATGGTCCCTCTACCTTCTGAAAGTGTCCGGAAGATTAAATGCAACAATACAATGTAAAGCAGTTAGCCCTGAGCTGGGTATACAGTAGGCGTCCAATAAACGGTAATGGATTTATGATCATATATGAATAATTCAATTATCCACTCAAGTACTTATTGAGAACCTATTGTGGGCCAGACATGGTGCTGGGCACTGGGGATACAACAGGAGACAGAATCCGACGTGGCCTTTAATGCATCTGGAGCAAGGATTCAGAGCTGTTCCCACAGATGGATGACCTGCTCTCATTGAAATGAAACTGAGGCCAATGTTTCTGGAAATACTGCTGAGCACCTCTTTGGTGCCAAATGGGCAAGAGTAAATGGAAGCAGCCAGTTCTGCTGGGGGGCCAATCGAGCCTCATGTTGAGTTCTCTGGGAACCAACTAGGGGCAGTCATACGACAGGGCCACTTCCCTTAGGAAGTGAATGAAGGTGTCTTGCTTTTTCTAACCCAGGTTCCCTGGTTGCATTTCTTTACAAGGGCCAATGGCTGCACATGATCTGTTTCTATTACCCCTGTCTTCCACAGTCTCCTCCTGATGGTGGGGTCATGGGGGAGGAGTAACCAGGAACCAGGTGCCTAGAAGCGAAGGAGCTGCTGAAGACCCAGGCAAAGTGGAAGCTGAATCCAGGCGTCCTGAGGTCCAACCCGTCCCCACGGCATCTGAGTTTGTGCTATCAGTAAGTCCCAGGCGGCCCGTGGATTCCTCCAGTGCTCCTGGGAATCTTTGCACTGATGCCTCGCTTTCTGTCCATGCTTTCACTCTCAGGATGTGTTTCCGGGATGGTTTTATGGGAAATGCTCTTGTTGGTATGGGAATGAAAAGAGTGACTAGAAAACAAATCTTCAACTGCAAGAATTCCCTGGTAAGTTAAAAAATTCAGGCTGTGATTCAGATGGATTTTTGTTCGAGTAAGGTGTAGGAGAGTGGTTCTCAAACTTTAACATAAAAAAGTGCTACCTAGAAGGTGTTTAAAAATACAGATACCTGGACCCCACCCCCAGTGATTCAGATTCATCTGGTCTGGGGTGGGGTCCTGGATTCTGAAGTTCTAACAAGGCAATGCTGATGTGTCAGAATCACCTCGGAGAGCTTTTAAAAAATACTGAAGCCTGGCCCCACCCCAGGAAACTCTGATTCAATTGGTCTGGGATGGGGCTGTGGCACTCATGTCAGTTTTTTAAAAAGCTCCTCAGATGATTCTAATGGGAAGCCAGAGTTGCAGACCACAAATATTTTGAAAAATGTCCTTTACTGTCCTGAAACAAATTTCTTAGGAAGTATAACTTACTTACACATATCATTAAAAAAAGGTAAAATAATGTTCTTTCTGTAATATAAAGGAGAAATAAAAGGAAATAAAAAATAACTTTTGGTAAATTTAAATATATATATATATTTGACAGGTAAATGGGTGGGACCAATTCTCTGAAAGACATAATGAATGGTCAGGTGTTTGTCCTGTCAGATGTGACTGTCACAGCCCCAAATCTAGACCAAGTCTGGGGTGGGGGTGCTCACTCAGACACCACTGGCTGCGTGGTCATCGTGCCTGGTTTTCTAAGCCAGTGAACAACTCTCGGTAAAGGTCTGGGCACAACGAAGCACCTTGACTCACCGTGTGGCTGGATGCCAGCACAATTCAGCACAGATTAAACCAGGCAATACCCTTTCTGCTCCTACGTGAGACAGAGTTGGGGTCTAGGGTAGGGAATTATAAAGAGGTTGTTCCCACAAACGCCGCCACGAATTTCGCAGGGGTCCCCTTGAAAACAGACACAATGAAGGAATGAGGAAGAGGTCGTTGATATGTACTTAGATGCCAGTTCCGATGTCTACACTGGAGCAGCACCATGCAGAACACCACCAGTGGGCCAGTCTGTGGTCTTGGTGGGCTAAATGACTCCCATTCCCCCAAATATCCACTAATTTCAAGGGAGTGGGGAGAGAAGGACCGCACGCTGCCACAGTGCCCAACCCGCACTGAAAGCTCAGGTTTAGTTCCCCCTTCCAGCATGTGCCAAGGGCCCCTTAAAGAAAGACAGAGGAGCTTCCTTCACACCCACTGCACCCATGTCGCCAGCCCGCAAAGAAACCTGGAAAGCATTTAGCAATCTCTACTGCCCTCTAGTGGCCAACATTTGCCATGCCGGGTACCAAGAGATTAACTTTTATTGTTTAAAATCTATGCAAATAGACATTGTGCTAAGTGAAATAAGGCTGACGCAAAAGGACAAACCCGGTATGATTCCTCTTATATGAGGCACCTAGAGTAGTCAGAGTCCTAGAGACAGAAGGTAGAATTGTGGTTGCCAGGGACTGAGGGGAGAGAGAATGGAGAGTTATTCTTTAATGGGCTTAGAGTTTCAGTTTGGAAGGAAGAAAAAGTTCTGGAGATGGATGGGGATGATAGTTGCACAACAATGTGAGTGTCCTTAATACAATAATGCCACTGAATTGTACACTTAAACATGGCTAAGACAGTAAATTTTATATTATGTATATTTTAACCCCCCCCCCACTCTTAGTCAAGTAAAATTTCAGCCTGTGGAGGTTTATAGAGTAAAAAGTTCACGCTGTCTTGCATTTTCTTCCCTTGTTCCAATCTTGCTACACCCCAGAGGATGTTTCCACACTTTTTCTACGCATTTACAAATTATATATGTGTATATGAGATATATGCATTTGTTTCTGTATATGCATATAGAAATGTAGACATAAAGAACTATAAATTCATATTGTATGTGTACATATGAAATACGTTTTATATATATCCATAAAAATAGATATTTCATTTGTGTTTATGTGTATAGTTTATATTTATATATGTTTTAAAAGTTTATATATACTGGTGTGTATAAGTATATATGTATACATGTTATGGATATAAAAACTTTCGATAAGTTTTAAAATATAAAAGGGATCTGACTGTGTTACTGCTGCATAGTATTTGCAGTGTGGATGTAACCTGATTTATCTGACTTCCTGCCCTACTGATGGACATTTAAATTGTTTTCACTTACCCCCCTTATACACTAACTTTGTGCATATATGGGAGGTTTTCTGTAAGATAGTTACCCAGATGCTTCCCAACTTCTCATTCAAACCAGAAACTTCAATCTGAAATGCAAAAGCTTGTACAAATGAGAAGTGTTAGAAACCAGCCCATGGGGCAGTGAGGTGAGGGGAGGGTTCATACACTCCAAACAGAAGGAAAGGCCTGGACAAGGGTCTGGGGTGGGGAGTGGATTGTTTGGACCTATGGAAGCATTCCCGGTCCTGGAGTTCTTGTTTTTATTGATTTTTAATTTTAAAAACAGATAATACTTTTATCTGGTTCAAAATTCAAAAGCTGTGAAAGGATGGACAGTAATGTCTCCCTCCTCCCCCTGTCTCCAATCACACGGTTCTCCCTGGAGTCACCCTGTCATCGCTCATCTCTGCATCCTTCCAGAAATTGTTTACGAACAAGCAAAAAAAGTGTCTTCAAAACCCATCAGCAGTTGTACGTCTTACACATAGTTCTGTATCTTTTCTCATAAAATAATGGGAGATTATGCCATTATGAAGAAACACAGGTTTCTCCATTCTGTTTTCATAGCATTGCATTATGTGGATGTGCCATAATTTATTTAACCTGTCCCCTCCTGATGGATGCTTTGGTTCGTTCCAATCTTTGCTGTCACACTCAATGCCTATGGTGAACAGCCCCGTGCAGTTGTCACTGGGCCTGTGTGTGAGGACACAGAGGATCTGCTCTTAGTAGTGGGATTACTGGCTGAAAGGGTCTGTGCATTTTAAAAAGAACTGCAAGTTGCTCTCTGTAGGGGCTTTGTGACGGCGTCTGTTTCACCTTCACCAAAATGATGTTATTTCTCATACGGATAAGTGAAAAACAGTATCTCAATGTGTGTTATCATGAGACTTTTTCTTTTTAGTATGAGCATGGCCAAACATCTTTCCAAGTACAGATGAGGGGCCCTGGAATTCTTCTTTTTTTCCGATGAAACTTGAGTGGTGGTCTGCGTGCCCTGCTGCCTCTTATGCCGATGGGAGAGGATTGTGTCTTCCTCAATCTGCAGCTCCGTCGCTGGGCTGAATGCCCTTTAGGGTGCTACATGGATTTTGGAGAAGAAGGGCCTTTTCGCTTCACCTGTCCATCCAGCTCTGGTCTCTTTGGGTGTGGTCTCTGAGGTTTACCATCTTCCCATTCTCCCTCTACTTCCTCCTGTCTGCACTCTCTGCCACACCATCCCGCTCCTGGCCCCACAGTCAGGCCCATGGACCGCCTCAGAGGGATATCAGCTTGTGGGAATAAGCATGAGAGGAGGCTGGATTCCATGTGTCTCCTTCACTGGGCTCTGGCTCTCTGCCTTCTGGTCTACAGCACGTGGTGCTCTTGTGTCCCATGGGCATGGCCTTTCCTCCAATTGCACAAGTGGTTCTCAGACAGCTGACATGAGCTGCAGCTCCTGTGCATCCTGGAATTCTCCGGGCTTCATGTCCTTGCCCAGGCTGGCCCCTTCCCGGTAATGCCCTCCTCGAGTCCAGCCATGGGTGCGGTCAGTCCTGGGAACTCCCCCCACATGCTATGTACCTCTCTTGTGGCATCTGCCCCCTTCTACTGTGTAACCCGGCTCTTTTCTCTCTTCCCCTCCCACAATTGTGGAGGGGAAGGATCCCTGTCTATCTTTGTAACCCGAGGGCCCAGCCCAGTGCCTGATGTACAATAAACGTGTGTTCATGCAGCCAGTGGCCACACAGGAAGCATTTCCTAGCCTCCATTTCTCTTGAAAATTGTATCATCTTTGGGGATGTAATGTACAGCATGGTAACTATAGTTAATAATACTGTATCATATATTTGGAAGATGCTGAGAGAGTGGATCTTAAAAATTCTCATCACAAGAAAAAAATTGTAACTGTGTGGTGATGGACGTTATTAGACTAGACTTATATTAGACTAGATCATTTCTCAATGCATGCAAATATCAAATCATTATGTTGTACACCAAAAACTAATATAGTGTTATATGTCAATTATATCTCAATAAAAAAAAGAAAATTGTATCATCAAATCTCAGCGGATCTTAAATGGTTAAGAAGAAAATCAACATGTGTACTGACTATATTTTCTTATTTTCTGTATTCTTGATGCTCTGGCATTTGGGGCCTTGATCCTGGAGACACTGCCCCTTCCAGAGCTAGCTAATTCCTAGAGTCAGCACACACTCCCCCATGAACATGCCTTTAATATACACACCAACCAATCCAGAGCCCACACCCCCAACCATCTCCTCTGTCAAACTTTCTCACAACAAGCCAATATTCCTCCCTGCTCTAAATCCCTCCTGGGCCAGGTACACACACCTATAGCCCAGAGACTGTGGGAACTATTCAAACTACCCAATCTTAAGCTTACTCAGGTACCTACCCTGCCTCACTCATTCCTTCCTGTGAAAACCCCAGTAAAGGCTCTGGGCCATCTCTGCTCTCCTGCCTCATTGCCTCCTGATTGACCCTGGTGCTCCCCCACGTGGCCCTGTGAGGAGGGCCTCCTGCTTCCAGGGGTCTGTGAGCACGAACTTCTTCCTTCATGGTGATCGTTTCCATGTCTGTGTGTCTTACCATACCCAATTAGGACAAATCCCACATCCACTTTTAGAACAACACAGAAGCAGATTCCTGTTTTATGCCGTGCTAAGCATTTTGATTTTTAGAATCCTCACCTTGTGCTGCTATCCTCTCCCTCCCCCAACTTCCTCCATTGACCCCAGTGAAAAAGAACCAAGAAACTTGGAGGAAAATAAAGGAGTGAAATTGGGGACCTCGCTGATTTGGGCTCTTTGCTGATGTTTAAAAAACTAGGCAGCTCAGGCATTTGCATCTTTCCCGGTAAGAAGAGGTAGAAATGAGGAATGAAGGACTGAGGGAAGGCTTCACCAGGCTTTCCGCCACCTGGAAGGTGCTCTGTATTCAGGATTTATCTGTGCATGTGGACAGTTTTCTTAGCTTGTGAGGTTACCAAAAGCACAATTATTACAGATTGAAAAACTTCCCCAGCGAAACCTTGAGGCATCTTGGCCAATGTCATTTAATTTCTACAACCTCTCTCTGAAGTGGTCATGAACACCCTCTCCTTCAGTGCTGAGGAAACAGGGGAAGAGGAGGCCATGGGGAGATTTGAATTTGGCCTCAGTCCAGAGGACCCGGGGCCCAGGCTGACCCGACTCCACCCACTTTTCCAGTGGGAAGGCCACTAGCTCTTTCCCATGTAGTGCCATTGTGGCGATTTTTACACATTTGAATTGCAGCAAATATGAAATAGTAAGATACACATATATTAATAAAATTTTACTTTCTGCATAAAGCTTAAGATAATGCAAAGTCACTCAAAAAATTGTCAGTAAGGGCTTTGGGGCAGACTGCATTTCCAAAGATGGCTGCATTAGTGTCTCCCATATTCTCTGTTCTTCTTCAATGTGATCCTGTCACTTTCCATCAAGGCGTGGCATCTAATTTCCCTCCCCTTGAATCTGGGCTGGTTTTAGTGACTAGCTTGTCACAATGGAATGTGGCAGAGGTGATGCTGCCTGGCCTCTGATGCAAGGTCAGATGAAGCCCTGAAGCTTCCCCGTGAGATTTTGGAGGTGTCGGTCCTGGATGCTCCCTCTCCGAGTCCAGCTCGGGCTGCAGGAAGCCCAAGCCCCGTGGAGAGGCCAGTGCTCTAGTCAGCAGAATCAGCTGAGCCCTGACTCCTGAAACCCTGTACCCCCCACATGGAGTGAAGGAGCTTTCCCAGGATGCCTGTGCCCTGTTGTCCTGGGACCCCAGACATCATGGGGCAAAGTCCCGTCATCCCTCTCCCACCCTGTCTGAATTTCTGACCTCAAGAATCTGTAAGACAAGACGACATGAGATGCTTGTGGTTTTGCTCCTCTACATGTGGGGTGAATTGTTATGCAGCGATAGAGAACTGGATCAGGCCTCAAATCAAATGGGGGGGGGTGAGTTGAAAATTGTGGAAATTGTAGAGTTGGCACCATCACGCCCAGGCTCACAGTGGCTGCACTGTGGCCAAAACCAGAAACACCTTCTGCCCTTTGTCCTGAATTATTTGAATTTGAATTATGGGAGGACTTCAAAGAGTATCCATCTGATAAAATACTGTTTTTGGTAAATTTTCTCTTAAATTTTCTCCCTCCCTCTTTCCCTCCCTCCCTTCTTTACTTCTTCCTCCCTCCCTCCTGCCCTTCCTTCCTTGAGGTACTCAGAAATCAGATTGGGTAGCTTGTTACAGGGAGGCCATGTCTACAAGACTCTGGTTTCGGAGGCAGCGAGGCAACCACTGTGTGGTGTTCTGGGAGGCTGCAGTTTGCTCGGAGGAGAACTGCATGCGTTACATTTGCATCCAGCTACTGGGCTGCTCAGGAAGGCCTCTAAATGCTGCTGGAAAACCAGCAAAAGCTGTAGCGTGTTTTCCCAGCACTGGAGAAAGGCAGTGACTTTGTGATAATAAGTCCTTCTAGAGGAAAGGGAAAACGCTTCCACCTTATTATCTGCGAGATCTGCTGGCCAGTGAAGCTGCTTTCCGTTAACCCCGGGGTGGAGAAGGAGGATTCTTAGCTCCCAGTTCCTGGGAGAACACTATGCTACGGCAAGTTTTTGGTTCACAGATTGTTCCACTCTGGCAGGGCTGCTGCATCGCTCATAGACTCTGATGTGGACGGCACCTCCTGGAGGTGTGCAGTGCTCAGCCTGGGCAGCCATAAGCTCCAGCCCAGAATGGGTTCATTTGTCCAAAGAAGAGTCTTTGCTACCAGGCATATGGAGATATTGGATATTATTTACAGAGTTGGTGTCTTTTAAAAAGAGAAAGCTGAAGAAATAAAAAACAACGCATTCACCCCGCACCTCTCTCTTCCCTGGACATTGTGTTCTTCCCAGCAGTTCTTCCCTGGGGCCTCTCTGTGGATGATTGCAAAGACCTTGTTCTTTGGAGTCCATCTACTGGAGAAAAGGAACTTGCACAGGGTTCCAGACAGAGCGAAACAGGGCTGGCACAGGCAGCACAGCGAAAGGAGGGCATCCCTCATAGGGCAGGGCAGCCTCAAAGTTGATTCCTTAGGCTGGGACCAGGGGGCACCTCTGCTCCTGGGCCACCTGTCTTCACTGCACCCAGGTTAGAAGGAGCAGACATTCCACACCACTTAGCCCCTCCTCAAGTTGGCCCTGCAACCTGGTACCCCTGGACACAGAGAAATCACTCCTTTTTTAAACTTCCCCTGGTGGCCCCTCTGGGCTACATTGATTGACAGCAGGTTCTTGTTATTCGTGGTAGCTTTGTTCTATTTGGTTGAGCAGTTAGATGACTGAAGCATTGCTCCTGGGGGGACTACAGAGTTAGGTTCCTGTGAGCCTCTGTTCACATTTCATCAACTGATCAATACATAACCTCATTTTGTGTGTATTTCTGTTTAAAGATGTCTTAATTTGTGTTATTGATTCATCAACATTGAACTCACGGCCAACAGTACCATAACTCACGCCTGAACGAAGCTGATCTAACACACATATTTTCTCCATAACACCCATCCCAGCCGTCTTGCACTTGGAACATGAGACGGCACTTCAGTGCTATGCTTAGGGGCCATGTTACACAGCAAAATTATAAAAAAAAAAAAAAAGCACAAAAATAGAAAAATCATGGCACCAAATAGACCACGGAAGGCAGCGTGGGGTCTTGTTCAGCCTCAGCTGGGAACGTGCACCTTGGGCAACTCAATTTTTTTGTAGTTCTGCATGTGTCTGCAAATGACCATGAAGGTGCTGCGAGTCTTGATTTGGGATTACAAATATCTGCTAGTGAGCAGCTGAATTTGCAAATATAGAATCCTGCCATTAGTGAGGATTGGCTGTATTTTGACCTAATATAGTGTCTTATATAGAGTCGTTTTTAAAACAATATCCTTTTCCAGTTTGTCCATTCATTGTGGTCCCAGGTCTCACAAGTGAATGCCCCCAGGGACCAGGCAGGCCACCTATGGCTCTGAAGGGGACTCTGGCGGCACAGAGAACATGGCCTCGTCTAAAGGAGATGTGGCTCCCTCTCCAGCTGATTCTTGCTCTGGGACAGCAAACTGAACATTGTGCAAACGGAATAGAACAGGCATCATCTGGACTCGGCTCTGTTATGTTCCTCTGTGCCGTTGTCACACGGGGTGTAGGTGGGAGGCTGATGGCAGGCTCAGTAATCTACTTGCCCGTTACCTGCCCATTCAGTTTGCTGATGTGTGTCCACTGGCATTATCTGCAGGTATTTCTGTTTTAAGAAGGGACTGATGTTGGAGGGGGATGTGAGTTTGTGGCTGTATTGAGAGCAGAGTTGAGCTGCTGTAGGTTAAGACCCCTACCAGTGGGCTATTACAAGGGTTTACATACACTGAATGAACAACACTTTTACACCTGGCACTGCACAAACCTAACCAATAGCTACTAATGGCTTATGCCAATAATGAGAAAAATATGACTTCTACATGGAGAGTGAAGCTTCCCCTAGCACTTTCAAGTATATCTAGGGTCCCTCCAATAAGTGCATTTTTTTTAATCTTGTGCCTCTTGTGTATGAAAGCATTCTGTGAGGTTATGTCCATGAAACAAATGCTTTTTTTTTCTTTTCCTAATAAAAACAGGGTAATGAAAGATGAGGATGAGGTTACACCATGGCTACTGTGGCTGTCAACAAGCCTTTTGAGATTTTCTTTTTCTGTTGAAATCAGTTAATGAATTGGAGTCTTCCACGGAGCTCATAGAAGGTGGCTTTTCAGATCTGGGAGCAGAAAATCAGAGAGACACTTTTTCCATGTGGAATGTCTAAGGGCGTCGCTTGGTCTTGTGGCCATACAGACTCAGTCTGGTCCAGGACCAATCTTGCTAATTACCACAGGTGGATCTTTGACCCAAGGAAGGAAATAAAGCTCCAGGGCACTTCTCTGTGACCGCCTTGGGGCCCTTCAGAAGTGACGAGCAGCCAATCTGAAAGCTGTTTGCCTTATAATGATTCTCGAATGGGCTTTTATGTGGACGAGCAACAAGACCTAAGGCATCTGGGACCCCAGTGAGGAGATACTGTTTATGCAGCTAGAGATGTGAGCAGAGAGCAAAAGAGATTTCAAAACACAAGCACTACTGCTCTTTCAAGCATTGTAAAGTATCTTTGAATTACAACAGTGCATATTTGTGCATGAATTGTACTTAAAGTTCGCATTTTTGGAAAATGACAATTTGAGTTTTGCACTTTATGTGGACCAGGCATGGACCTAGATGTTTTATATATGCAAGACCTTGCTCATTTAACCTTTTCAGTGAAATGGAGAGGTAGGAGTGATGCTTGTCTCCATTTTACAGAGGAGGAGACTGAGGTGACCCAAGTTAGCCAAGGGCCCAGCTGGGACTTGAGCCAGTCTGTTATCCCAAGGCATGTGCTCCTTGAGGCTCAGGAGATGAAAGGGCCAACAGTGGAGTAAGAGAGGCTTGGATGTGGCATGAGCTCATTTCACTCGCGTGTTCTGATAACATGGGCAGTGGAGGAGTCAGGCTGATGGAGCATTTGATGGGAAGTTCAGAGGGGTTTAGCCTGTTCAGTAACATGTTTCTAATCACCTTGTAGGATTTGCCTTAAATCATGGGGATTGTTAGAAATTTATTGCCAGTGTGAGAAAAAACCAGCTCATTAGTGGTGTCATGGGATGAGCCATTTTGGATCCATTACTTGATTAATAATGACTGAGTAGGGAGATTTATTTTCATTTCCCTTTTTTCTTGTTTCTATAAAGCTCCTCCCCTCCTCTCTCAGCAGATGCCTCACACCTCATTGGGGAATTTACTGCATCTGTTTTTCTTTTGCTTTTGAATAGTCTTTTCCTATGAACTGGATTATTCCTCTTGCTTTTTCCATCAATGTTGTAAAAATTGGAAGAATTGTACAGAGAATGCACTCACCACCTTGAGGCTACCGTGACCATTTTCCTGTGTTTGCCTTATCACATATCTATCTTTCTGTGCATTCCCCTAGCCAGCCCCCAATCATGTTTTTCTTTAAAACCGTTGCAGTTAAGTTGTAGACATTATATACTTCCTCCCTAAACACTTCAGCATCCATATCATCAACTACATTTCACTATTTATTTATTTATTTTATTGAGGTATAATTGACACCTTATATTAGTTTCAGGTGTACAGAGTAATGATTTGATATTTGTATATTTTGTGAAATGATCACCACGTTAAGTCTAGTTAACATCCATCGCCACACATAGTTACAAAATTTTCTTTCTTTTGATGAGAACTTTTAAGATCTACTCTCTTAGCAACTTTCAAATATACAGTACAGTATTAACTATAGTCACCATGCTGTACATTACATCCCCAGGACTTATTTATTTTTATAACCGGAAATTTGTACCTTTTGACCTCTCTTACCCATTTTGCCCACCTCCCATCCCTCACCTTTGGAAACCACCAATCTGTTTCCTATATCTGTAACCTTTTTTTTTTTTTTTAAGATTCCACATATAAGTGATATCATATGGTATTGTCTTTCTCTAACTTATTTCACTTAGCCTAATGCCCTTGAAGTCCATCCATGTTGTTGCAAATGGCAAGATTTCATTCTTTTTTATGGCTGAATAATATTCCATTCTATCTATCTATATCTATATCTGTCTGTCTGTCTATCTATCTATCTGTCTATCTATCTATCTTTCTAATCTATCTATCTATCACATTTTCTTTATCCATTCATCTGTTGATGGACACTTAGGTTGTTTCCACATCCTGGCTATTATAAATAGTGCTGCAATAAAGAGCAATATTTATTTTTGATTTCTTTTTTGTTAAGTAAAAATTATTTTACAATGAAGTGCCCAATTCTTATGTATACCATTCAGCAAGTTTTTCCCATTAGCTTTCATCCATACTCAAATCTCTTCTATTAAAAAATCAAACCAAACTTGCCTTCAACCCCCAAATCTCCTTCAGTTACTGCCCCATATCTCTCTTCCTCATTTTCAACCAGATTTCTTTCTTTCTTTCTTTTTTTTTGGTGAGGAAGATTAGCCCTGACCTAACATCTCTTGCCAATCCTCCTCTTTTTGCTGAGGAAGATTGGCCCTGGGCTAACATCCGTGCTCATCCTCCTCTACTCTATATGTGGGATGCCACCACAGAATGGTCTGACTAGTGGTGCATAGGTCTGCACCCGAGATCCAAACCTGCGAACCTCGGGCTGCCAAAGCAGAGCGTGTGCACTCAAACACTACGCCACTGGGCTGGCCCCTCAACCAGCTTTCTTTTTTTTTTTTTAATTTTATTTATTTATTTTTCCCCCAAAGCCCCAGTAGATAGTTGTATGTCATAGCTGCACATCCTTCCAGCCGCTGTATGTGGGACACTGCCTCAGCATGGCCGGAGAAGCGGTGCGTCGGTGCGCGCCCGGGATCCGAACCCGGGCCGCCAGCAGCGGAGTGAGCGCACTTAACCGCTAAGCCACTGGGCTGGCCCACAACCAGCTTTCTTGAGAGCACTGTCCCTATTGCTTCTGGCACCCATCTGGCTTCTTCCCTACACCTCTCTCTTTCTTAACTGAGGTTTCCAAAACCTCTGACCACCAAACCCAAAGGACATCTCCCAGTTGTCACTTCCCTTAAACCCTCAATGGCCTTCACCATTGACCTCTCCTTCTTTCTTGGCACATTACTTCCTTGACTCCCAGGATGTTGTATTCTCTTGGTTTTCCCATTCGGCCCTCTGGCTGCTCACTCTTTCTCTCATTTGAGGTCGTATTTGCCATCTTCTCTTCCAGAATTCAATATTGGGGTTGCTTAGGGCTTAGCCCTGGGCCTTCCTTTCTTCTCACTCCACACTTTCCACCTGCACACATGTGACTCTCAAATTCAAGTTCTGGTTGGCATCTCTCCTCGAGCTCTAGACCCAATTACCCAGCTCAGTATCTCCTATTGGATGGCTTGGAAGCACCCACAGTCTTCATGTTCATAACATGAAGCTTTTCTTCCTCACACTGGTCCTATTCCAGGGTCCCCCAACACACGGAGTGGCATTACCTAATGGTAATGACCCAGGAGCCATCACTGACCCCTCATCCACCAGATCTGATTGATTCCCAAATCCTACTGATTTTGCCTTCAACAGTGATCTCCTGATGCCGCCTTCTGCTTCTCTCCACTGCCATGGTAAGTGTGCATGTCTAACTGAGTTCCCCGCCTTCTCTTGATGCCCTCTCACCACCCATTCTCTACTCAGGAGCCACTAACCTGGTCCTGATGCTCTCTTGCCTAAACTCTCCAGTGGTGTTCCACTGCTTGCCATCATTACAGGGACTGCAAGGACCTACCGGGTTGGACCCCTGCCCACTTATCCAGCCCACCTCACACCCCTCTATCCTCACTGGCCATCTTTAGTTCCCAAGCATGCCCTAATCTTTCCCACCACTGACCTCTACCTATGCCCTTCTCTCTTCTGTCATCTTTTGCCCCCTCTCTTTGCCTACCCAGCACCCGCTATCCATGCACACATCTTGCCCATGGAATCACCTCCCTGATGCTATGCATTGCATAATACCGCATGTCCCTCCTTTCAGACACTTAGCACAGTCACACCTTTACATTTCCTTGTGCTCAACGTCCTCTTCCTCATGTAAGCTTCATGACTGTATCTTCATTTTTTTGCTTTTGTCTCCAGCACCTGGTGCAATGTCTGACATATTAGATGCATAACAAATATTTGTGGACTGAATACATGAAATTTCATTTTTTATATTATTCATCATTTTTAGAATGGAATGCACTTAATGTTAACCAAGGTACCAAAATTGGAGAACTGGTATAATAGTTGCTGGTTCAGATTAAAGAAAATATTTTGATAAATCTGGGGGATCTAGTTCCTTGGGTAGGAAACAAAGGCTCACTCATGTCACCTCATTTTTAAAAAAAATTTGGACACATTGGCCATACACTTAGTGGCTTACAGAGCACAGCAGGAGACCTGGAGCCTGGTACCAGCTCTGAGTAAGTGTGGCTTTGGAAAAGGCGAATGCCTCCTTTTCATGCTCTCTTTTTCTCATTGGTAGAACAGGACAATCATATGCCGCCTGGAGTCTTCAGGACTTGTGAGGGTGAGCTAATACTTGTGCATCTCTGCAAAATGTTAAAACCGTGTTAACCTACTGGGAAAGTGGCAATAAAGTTTCAGATAAGGATTCCACCAAATTCTCCTGTTCCCCCTTGCAAAGGGCACGATGCCACCCCTTGGACCATAGCGGAGGGCTGCTCTGTGGGTCATCCTGCTTTAGAGGCTTGAGAATTGGGCTGAATCCCAGTGTCACTATTATTGTTGTTGTTATGATTGGCATCTCAGTAGGACTGGCTCTCCATAAGCTTTAGTCATCCCTCCAGGCCTCTGTGGCCTTCAGGCGCTGGCCATGGTGCTCCACTTGTCCTGCAGAAGGGTGTTTTTTTCCCTAGTCGCTAGGTGCCAGGAAGCTCAGCAAAAATGTCCCTCCATTCTAATGCACAGTTTGCTGGTAACCCAGGGCTGGGGTCTCCAGCAAGCTGCTAACCCAAGCGCTTCTGGGAATTGTCTTTCTCTTCTTGCTGTGGAAACCTCATTGGCTGCTTCATGGCGGAGGCTAATTAATGCAATTAATAACGAACGTCTTAGTTGCAGATGTTTAGAGAGACACTTTACTATTATTGCTGTTATTATTGTTTTATGTGCAACTCTCCTCACACTTGGATGTCTCTTCATTAAAGCAGCCCAACTCAAACAGTGGCAGTGGCCTGGAGCAGGAAACTATAATTCAAGAACAAGAGGCGTTCTGCACAAATATTATGTTGCCTGCCCGGTAACTGGTTGTGTGCCAGAGCGCTGTGAGTTGCTTCAGAGAGCTCTTCCCTGCTCACCCTAAAGCCTGGCCAGAGAGGGAAGAGAGGGTGAAGGAGACAGACCGTGGGGGGCCAGGGCCACACCGGCAGCTGCCTCGGAGAACAGGCCCTTGAACAAGCCGGGGGATAAGGCGGAAGCTAAAAGAAATGTCCTTATGCCCACAGGCTAGGAGACTCTGTATTCCCGAAGGCTTTGTCAGAATCTGGGAATTACACAGAAGCTGGGAGTTCAGAGAAAAGCAAAAGAAGGTGGTTTACTGCACTCAACTTGTGGTTTTGGAGGATTAGAAGTAAAGAGCTAGAGATCAGATCAGCATTTCTGCAGGAAACAATCGACAAAACACATACCCTGGGCCTTGACCATGGATGGAGGCCTTGACCAGAGAGTCTTTCCTTGTGTTTCTCAATAGCATAGAAGGCTTACAATGTGAAGTCGGGTGCATCGATATGCTAATGACGGCCTCTTTAAGTGAAATTAATGCCTGGATTGTGTGAGTAGAGCCGCCCTTCATTATTCCCTATGATATGAAGATGTGTTGGAGATTCTTCCCGGCCTCTCAGTGACACTCTTCATACAAAATTTATCTCTTTTATGGGTTTGAAGCTCTTTCAGATACATATCAAAGACCTTTCCATGCCTTTACCATGCATAATATATTCTGCAACAGCTTATAATAAATCATCCTCCTTCTCTGACTGGTTAGCCGTGAGCAAACATGGCTATTGCGAACGCTGAAAGGATGCAAGATCCTCATATTTAATGCTTTGCCTCTTGTATCACCATTCTGTTCTTCTATCTTCCTTACGGAGCCCCACAAAATGGCAAGGAGCTGGCATCACCCCAATTACTGTTCTGATTTTAAAGCCATTGTCTGTATCGATGATACAGAAAGCATAACATGCTGTTATTCCACATTGAAAGGATCTTTCCCTCTCCTTCGTCTCACTTTCACAGATAGACATAGCACAGGTACTTACTGCATTTCCAAAGGACTTAGATTGTGAAAGGTGGACAATATTTGTGGTTGCATTGGAGCTGAGCACAGGAGGGCCTTGTGGCATCTTGTTGAGAAGAGAAACAAAATAGGACAAAGAGGAAGACTGTCCAAAATGGTGGCCCCTAGGCTGGGATTAGCACCACTGTCCTACTGGCTGCCAACACAGTGGGGCAGCTCCCAGTCTGGTGGCTTGGGGGAAAGCCTCCATCACAGAGGTTACTGATGTGGAACCAAAGGGATTAGGCTTTCCAATGCACATGGGTCAATGGGGCTTTGTGTGTGTGGTGTGTGTCATGAAGCAGAAGGGTGAGTACTTTTAAAAAAAGAAGGAGAATTTTGCTTTTTGTGGTGTTATTTCCAAAGGCCAACGTGTGTTCAAGGAAATTCCCTTGTGATGCAGATGGCTAGCTGTCTCTACTCCCTATGTGTTTTCCTCTTCTTCCATAGGAACAGAACCCAAATTTATAGCTGGACAAATGGTTGCACAGAATAAAGCTGACATTCCCAGTCCCCCTTGCAGCTAGATGTGGCCAAGGGACTAAATTTTGGCTTTCATAGGATGTAAAAGTAGAAGCGTCTTATGGCAGCTTCTGAGAACTCCCTTAAATGGCAGCTGGTATGTGCTCTTTGTTTGTCTTTTCTTTGCATCTTTATCCTTTCTTCTGGCTGAGATGAGGGGCACATTTGCTAGAGCTGGAGCAGCCCCTTTGGACCATGAAGTAAAGTTGAGAGGAGAGATCATACCTGGTGAAGCTACAACATAGAAGGAGCATGAGCTTCAGGCAGTAGAGGTTCCTGAATAGGTCTGGATGGCCTACCTACGGACATCAACGAGTGAGAGAAATAAACTCCAATCTTGTTTACTATTTCTTATACTCAAGATAGAGGCCCAGAGTGTAGACTGGGAAGTTGGAGGAAGAGAGAAGTTTCTCTCTCTTTCTCCTTTCTGCCAGGACCAGAGGAGTGGGGAATGAACTCTCCTTGGCTCCTATTTTCCCCAACATAGAGCAGCATGGTGCTCACTCAGCACTCACGCTTTGCGACGGTAAGGAGGGAGAGATAAAACCTAAGATGTCCTACATAATATCACTTAATTCCCCAGGTGACACTGACAGTTACTATCTCCCAATATTATCCTCATTAACAGCAAGAAAGGCTGAATTACTGGAGAGGACAGCTGTTGCATTGGTAAGCTATTGTTGCTTACGGGTATCCTTGTGACCCAGGCGATTCACCAAGGACCCTCACCAGCATGTTTAAGCAGTGGCAATTGACAGAGCAACTCGCCGCCCTTCACAGGTATACTCAAGAGGACTTGGGACTCTTTGCTTTGCTTTTTACCTCCAGGGAGAAGGATAGTTAGGTATCAGTGCAAATCTGAAGACTCTGGTGAAACCTGGGGGTGCCTACCCAACCCAGCAGAGTTGGGAAACCTCAAAGAAATCCTACCTACCTTCTCCAGGCTGGCTTCCTTCCTTCATTCATTCAGCAAATTTATATTAATGCCAAGAGCTGAGCTAGGTGCTGGGGATATAATGATGAGCAAACTCAGAATTGGTCCTTGCACTCATAGAGCTGATAATTACATGAAGCTGTGAATAAAAGGACACCCAGGATGACACAATCCATATGCAAACAAATTCCCTTGGGAAGTGTTCCCTGGGGCTATAATAGAAGAGCCTGGGCTCGATTAGAGGTCAGTGGGATAGTGGTGGCACTGAAGGGGCACTGTGGAACTCTTCCTTCAAAAGAACCTGCTGCAGGAGCATGGGTGACTGACAGTCCTACCTGCCATACCTTTGGATCTACTGTCACATGTACATCAAGGCCTCGCTTCTCCCAGGCTGCTCCCAGCCAATGAATGAGCACAGTGCGACTGGGGCTGCCAGACCCAGCCCATTCCTTCCTGATGTAGGCTCCTCGAATGGGCAACCTCTCAACCCCATCACTGGCTGAGACTTTCTCAGAACTGCAGGTTCTGAGAACCATGATGCAGGTGGAAGCTCTTCCAAACCCATCCTTCTTTCTTTCTCTCCATTCCTGGGTGGCAGACCTGCATCATGATCCGAGGCTCTCCCTGCTCACTCCTGGCCCCTCTGTCTCTATCTTTCACAATAAAACTCTTGCATGTCTACTCCTGTCTTAGGGTCAGCTGCTTGGAGGACTCAGGCTGACAGGACTCATCCTGGGAAGGAGTGAGGAGGTGAGGCTTGTGGGTGTGGGAGAAGAACATTCCTGACAGAAGGAATACCTTATGCAAAGTTGCTGTGGTTTGAGAGACCAAGCAGAATTAGACGAAGTGATGGAAGGCCAGTGTGGCTGCCGGGCAGAAAGTGGGTGGGGTGTGTGATGGGGGATGAGGAAAGAGCAAGAGTCAGAAGACATGGGGCCGCCTAGGCTCTTAATGGTTTTTTATCCTAATAAGAATGAAATGCCACCGGATAATTTTTAGCAGTGGGGTGTTGCAATTATATTTGTGGTTTGAAGCGATCACTCTGATCAGGTTCTGACAGTGATTCCAGAGACAGGTGGTGGTGGCTTGGATGGGAGGCTGGTGGCAGTGGAGAAGGAAGGAGTTGGATGGATCCAGAAACAATGCAAGAGGCAAAGTACCTACTATGTGCCAGGCACCATTCTGGCAATATATCAGTAAACAGGGCTCACATTTGGGGGTACGGGAGAAGGGGGTCTTAATTAAACCACTTTAGGCACATTAGAAGATAAATATCTATTCTGTGGACCAGCATCTCCAAATGCTATCAGTCCCCTCCAAGATTTGCTTCCTCATGCAATTGGGCTTTCATAGCTAACATGAAACCCTTCTGGATGGTGTTTACACCCACATCCGTTCTCATGGCCAGGATCTCAGAGGAGATGAGGAATGGTTCAGGTGTCTGAGCAGTGATGCTCAGCGGGAAGGTGATCAGGCGCCCACTCTGCTTTCTCATGTGCCGGAAGTATTACCAGTCCTTCAACAACATCTACGTCATTTATTTATTTATTTTTACTCCTATCTGGAGGCATCAAAGGCACTGTGTAGATTTACCGGACGCAGCAGCTTAAAAGTGAGAACTTGATAGAAATTACAGTCCATCCCTCAGGGTCTCTAGTATCGGTAGCTTCCATATCCAGAATCCGGATTTAGTAGGTGCCGAAAGTCTGCTGGAACCCTGACAGGTCACTATGTGCGCTGAACAAACAGCATCTTCCACCCTCAAGCCTTTGTTCTATCTCATTTAATCCTGAGACAAATGCTTTGAGAGAGGAACTATTATTGTCGCCACTTAATAGATGAGGAAACCGAGGCTCAGGAAGATTAAGTAAAATTTCCAAAGTCATACAACTAGAAAAACAACAGAGGCAATATTTGAACCCATATCTATTTGCTTCCAAAACCAGTGATCTTCACTCCCTCCTTTTATTCTCTTAGAGGCTGGAGACTTCCAACTGGATAGTTTATAGGATTTCCAGAGAATACAGAATGTGTGTAACAAAAATGGACTTGACTTTAATTTATAGTACTGCTATCAATTACAGATCATTTATTTAATAGGTGACATATATTACACATCAACAAGCAAAAATACACACCATTGGGACAATTACTGAATGGTTTCTCATAAATTATAAAATGCATTTTTATCAGTGTTAGTGAGGTACAATTCATACACAATAAAATTCATGGATTTCTGGTTGAATAGTTTGGCGAATGAATACAATCATGTACCCACCCTCACAATCAAGATATAGGACATTTCCATCACCCCAAAGCTCCCCCATGCTACTTTATAGACAACCCTTCCCTGTCTCTCCAGCCCCTGGAAACCACTGAGCTGCCTTCTGCCAACATCGTTTGGCCTTTTATAGAATTTTATGTATATATGGAATCACATAATATTTAGGGTTTTTTTTGAGTATGTATCTGGCTTCTTTCACTAAGCATAATGTATCAGTGATTCCTTTCTTCTTACTGACTAGTATTCCACTGTATGAATATACCAGTTTACCCTTTTCCCTGCTGGTGGACATTTGGGTTGTTTCCAGTTTTTGACTATTAGGAATAACGGTGTCATAAGCATTCATGTGCGTGTTTTATGTGAATGTAATTTTTCCTTTCTCTTGCATAAATACCTAGGAGTAGAATTGATGGGTCACACGGAAAGTGCATATAAAGTTTAACTTTATAAGAAACTGCCAAAGCGTTTCCCACAGAGACTGTGCCATTGCATTCCCACCAGCAATGCATGAGAGTTCCAGTTGCTCCCATCCTCAGCAGCATTTGGTATCACCAGTCTTTTTAATTTTAGCCATTCTAGTGGGTGTATAGTGGCAATAAAATGCATTTAAAAATACTCATCCTTCTCATTGTGCGTATCTCTTCAAATATTCTGCAGATAGACATTCTGCGTATCTCCTTAAAGGTGGACAGAGGGTGATAGCATCTAATGGGTCAACTTGAGGTCACTCAAATCTGCACTATCTCCTGCTCTGAGAGAGATGGAAGACCCCAGATCTCCTGGAATCTGGACTGTTCAAGAACACAGACTTACGTCCCAGCTGTGAGACAATGGAGAAGTGATTTACCTTTCCTTGGCCTCATTTTTATCTCCTGTCAGTGGAGATAATAGTTGTGCCTGAACAGGTTTGAGTTCAGAGTGCCTGAAAGCTAGACAGCTTATTGTGTATGTTGTCGTGATCCTCTGCATACAATACAAAACATCATTTAAATTCAAAATGGTACAAAATTTATATGACAAAATTAACTTAGTTTATTTTGACATTTTATGATTGCAAAATACTCAAGAATTTTACCCAGTGGAACTTTCCTCATTTTTCTGCCCACACCTCCTCACCCCTTGCTAGTGTCCAAAATGCCAGCTTGGCTACTAGGTAATCCTTACTTCTCATGCTGCTGAAATGATCAAATGAGAGAATGAGTTAAAGTGCTTAGCACAGAGCATGGCAGGTGGTCAGCTCTCAATAAACATTAGTTATGCGTTTGGAGCCAAAACAACAGTCCAAATGAAAGGAGAGGGGGGCTTCAGGGGAGGGCCAACAGTCAGACAATAAAGAAGGAAAAACCAAAAATATCTAACTTGGACCCTCCACTCCACTCCCCTCCTGTGGCCCATCCCAGAGGTGCCCACCGTTAGAGTTTGGTGCATGTTTTAGGTTCTGGTGTATATACAGTTTCTGTGCATGGGGATGCAGCAATAGGCATGTAGACAAGGGCATAGTCTTGCTTTTAAGATTTACTTAATTCTTGTGTTTGATCATACGTATGATTCTGCAGCTTCCTTCCCTTCTCTTTTTTCCTTTGAACTTGCTATGTCTTGAAGAGCCTTCCACGTGGGCATGTAGGCTTCCCCTCTTTCTGTTGGCCGCCGCACAGTGCCATATGCTACAGATGTGGCATGTTGAGGCAACTGTAGAGTAGCGGCCACAAACCCTCCATCTCAGACAGCCCGCCTGGGTTTAAGTCATGGCTTCACCACTCAGTACATGTGCCATCTCGGGCATGTTGCTTAGCTTCCCTGTGCCCTGGTTTTCTCATTTGTGTCATGGTTCTTTCACCTGTAAAAGTGTGAGCTTGTTGAAGGCATCCATGACCAATAAATCAACAAGAGGTGTCCATGTTGCAGACACCACCTACCATGTTTCCCCAGGGCTTGTCAAGCGAAGGGAAGCAATTGGAGTTCTATTGAAACCTCACTTCTTTTCTAAAATTTTCTTTTCACCACAAAAAGAATTCTAAGTAGATGTAGTTGAAATATAGGCTTTGAAAATTCCTAGGCTTAAGAAATTATATTTTATATAGTTTTCTAGAAATTTCCACTTCACGACCTACTGGGCTATAGGCAGGGTATCAGTTGATTCCAGTGATTCTTTATTTCACCTTGGCATGTCTTTTATCAGAAATCATATGGAAACTTTTTAATTTATGGGCTTTTATTGCAATCCTCAATTCACCCTGAGTAGTCTATTATTAAGTGTTCTAGAGGTTCTTATTGTCCCTATCAGGGAATTGTATCTCGGCGCAACTCATCTGCAGTCATTCTTCACAGAGAAAGTCTTTCATATTCCCTTTCTTTCATGATACAACGACAACTCTTGAATACATCATTATTCCGCAATGAGCTTATAAATTATTATCATTAGGCAATTTTTTATACAATCTGATTTTATAAACTGTTTCTTTTTATTATTGGTATAGGGAAACCAGTAAATGCATCTGTCTGTTTTGATCCACCATGATAACAGTAATAGAAAAACTAAGTAAGGACATCTTACTGAGCCGCAAACATACTGGATTTTTTTTTTATTGCTACACATTGGATTTGTAATGAGTTCAGACTGGGACATTCATGTGCATACAGCCACTCACATGAGTCACAGTGACTCATAATGGCATCTTAATTGGTAATGCAGAGTTATCAAAATATCTTAAGCTGAATTTTTTTTTTCTTCATGGAAGTGAGTTTAAAAAAATGTAAAATAAAATGCTTTTTAATGAAGAAAAAGCCAAAGTGGATTACTCAGGAATATATGATTCACCACGTGAAATGTAACTTGAGGAAGTCTCCCCTGCTGCCCAGTGTGCTCTGGGTGCCTCCCCCTCCCCCTGCACTGGTTCTTAGAGAATGCAGATGTTTTTTTCTGGTCATGTACAAGTAAGAAGGAATACTCTTCACGTATGTCTTTTAGATCAGTGTTGTCCAATAGAACTTACTGTGATGCTGGAAATGTTTTATCGTCTGCTCTGTCCAGCATGGTAGACATTAGCCACGTATGTCGCATGTGAAATGTGGCTAGTGCCACTGAGGAATTGAATTTTAAATTTTATTTAATTCTAATTAATTTAAATTTAAACTTAAACAGCCTCATGTGGCTAGTGGCTACTGTATTGGAAGTGCAGTTTTAGATTGTCCATAGTTTGTGGTATTTATATTCTTCATTACTACTCATTAGAATGGATAATTGAGAATTGACTAAATTTTTTCCGAACTGGGAAATTTTTTAGGCGAGTAAGACATGTAACATTCCTTAAGAAGATAATAATATAAAGAACATCCAGCATCCACAGAGTTCTGGCTGTGTACTAGGCTCTGTTCTTGTACTTTACCTGGATTAGCTCATCTAATCCTCCTAACAGTTATGAAGGAGGCATTACTTTTATCCTCATTTTGCAGTTGAGGGAATGGAGGAGGCACAGAAAGGTTAAGTGACTTGCCGAAGGCCACACAGCTGGAGGTTGCTTGGCTCTAGAGTCTCCACTCTTTACCGGTATACCAAACTATGTCCTGTGTCTTACTCTCCATTCTTTTGTTATGGTACAATGTCAAGGTCACTGGAATGCGGTTGGGGTGGAATGTGTTAGGAGGATATTTGGAGAGATATTTAGGAGAGATTGGAGTGGATAAATTCTGATACCCATCCTATCTCTAAATTTCTATGATTCTAAAGATTAAGGTAGTTTAACAGAGTTTTAGGTTCCTTACAAGTAAGACCTACTTTTTAAAGGAACCCAGTTTAACATTCCATCTCATGCTCAGGAAGATCAGATGATATGGGTTACTTTCTTATTTTCTTTACCAGCTTTATTGAAGTATAACTGACAAATAAAATAGTATATATTTAAAGTGCACAATGTGGTGATTTAATATATCGCTGTGAAACATTTGCCACAATCAATTTAATGAACACATTCATCACTTCACAGTTACCTTTTTTTAAAAAATAACTTTTAAGAAATTCTTTCCTTTCCAAGGTTGTAGTCTCTTACATTGAGTTTAAGGTTTTTAAAGGCCTTATGTCTATCCAAAATTTATTTTTGTGTCTGGTGTGAATAAGGAATCTAATTTTATTTTGCTTTTCTAACTTTGCTTATTAAGGAGTGAATCTTTCCCACCCCATGGATGTGTAATGCCCTCGCTGTCATATCCCATCTGTGTGTACATTTTTATTCTGCTGTATTTAAAAATGTGTCTATTCCTGTACCACTGCACACAGTTTTATTTACTAAAATTTTATAAGTTCTGATATCTGGTAAGACAACCCTCTGTCCATGTTCTTCTTTTTCAAATTAGTCTTATACGTCCCAGAATCTTTCCTCTTTTATCTCAGAGTTTTTCAACTTTGGCACTGGTGATGCTTGGGGCCAGGTTATTCTTGGTGGTGGGGTCTGTCCTGTGCACTGTCGGATGGTTAGTGACATCTCTGGTCTCTACCCACTAGATCTTCAGATGTTGTCAAATGTCCACCTTGGGCAAAATTACCCCTGGTTATAAACCACAGTTCTGTAGGAATTGTGGAATCAGTGTATCAAATTCCAAAAAAGGCTGGTTTGGTCGTTGACTGAAATTCCATTAAATTTATAGATTACTTTTGGGAAGAAGCACTATCGTTATGATATCCAGTCTTCTCAAACACGGACATGCTTCACCTCTCTATATTTTCTCAATCTCATTTCATGTCTAATTACTAAATAATGGTTTTTAATTTCCCCCGTGAAGGTTGTGCACATCCTTTGTTAGATTTGTTCTGTGTAGTGTTTTTGCTATTATAAAAAAAGGTCTTTTCTTTTCTTATTCCAATCTCCAATTGGTCGTTTTTGGTGTAAAGGAACGTTATTTATTTTTTGTGTGTTTATCTTACATCTGCAAATCTTGTTGAACTCTTTTATTAAATCTAGTAGTCTGTCTGCACATCTTCTAGAATTTTCTATGTAGCTATAATCATATTGTCCTATTTCTATGTAGATAATCATAACCACAATGTTGACCCGTCGTTTAGCATGCTTACACCTTTAACTTCTTTTCCTCATCTTATTGCAGTGGCCAGGACTTCCAGGACAACACTGAATAGCAGCAGGGATAGAGGGACATTTTCATTTTACAAACAAAGGGATAAGGCCTTGGGCTTTTCCAAGGTCATTCTATGAATTAGAGCAGAGGCAAGGCTAGATTCTAAGGTTTACAAACTTCTCTTTCCTTTATTCTTTCTCGCTTCTTTTGTTTTTGGTTAATTCAGTTAACATGAAAACAATTTACTGTCAAAACTCTTTTGATTTTAAACCTATTAAAACCTTAAAAGAAAGTTACATACAGTCTTTTGTACCAGTGGAATATAATGCATCAGCATCCTGATACTGACACGAAACCTCTGTTATTCTTTGATTACAAAAGCATGTCAGCTATTTTAAACTAACAACTACTAGTCTGTGAATATGTTTCCATTTCTTGTTCAGGAGAGATTTTAAGAGGGTGTGGGTCCTGTAATAAAAACAGCTAAGTTTTATGGATCACTTAAAATGAAGCAGTCACTGTGCTAGGAACTTTACAAGTATGCTCTCATGATGTCTTTGTAACAATGCTTTGAGGTATTATCTCCATTTCACAGATGAGGAAATTGAGCCTCAGAGCATTAAGTAACTTGCCCAAGGCCTCTTGTTTCTAAGTCTGCAGAGCCTGGACTTACCTCTGGGTCGGACACCAAAGGTCTACCTTTGGTAGCAATATATTGCTATATATTTTGGTTGAGTAGGAGTACGTGTGTGAAATTAATATTGGATGAATTCAAATTCAGGTTGGAGGGTATAGGAATTAACTCTTTTCATTGCTTTAGTTTAAATTAATAGACTGCATGAAAAATAAAGCAAACGAAGTTGTCCCTAGTTATCTCTTCCACATAAATATATACAAAGCAATAGGAGATTCAAGTTAGTAAATGCCTCCAATATGCTGGGCACATTATGCATATTATATATTATCTGCATAACAAATTTGGGAGGAAAGCCTTGTTAGCACCATTTTAGGGGTTAGGAAACTGTGGTTCATAGAGATTCAGTAACAGTTAATGAAGAGCAGAGACAGGTCGCTCTGCTACTTACACTGCATCAAGTTGACCAGGCTGGATTGTCAACCTGAAGCTCTGTTTTGGTCACCCTAGATTCTGAGTTGAAGAAATGTGCTCCAGAAGCTGCATTTTAAAGAATCATTTCCATCATTATGCAGTATGTGGAACCCAAGAGGAGCTTCTATAAACATGAGTACATGTTCCCAGACAAAGAAGATAATATCTGTGACAAACAGCCATTATCTAGAACATCTGTTAGGCTGTTTCTCTGTGTTTTAAATAATGCATGGCATGCTCTAATTCAGGTGTACTCCTGAAACCCAGCAGCTTCGGCTGTGATTCCTGTGATCTCTGGGTGTGATGAGTGAGAATATCTGATGATCATGGAGTACACCATTTAATCAAGCACTTTGGCTTCGGATCAAATTTTCTATATTTTTAACTATAATTATAGCTATAATCAACACTTAGCTTGCTTTGTAATTTACATAGTGAGTCCACATTCAGTGTCTCATAAGCATTTAATCCTCAAAACAGCTCTGCTTGCAGTCATTAATATTGTCCTCATAGTAATGTTTTTGAGACTGTCCACATGTATCGACAAAGAGACACATCCAAGAGATATTGTACTTCAAGAAAAGTGAGCTTTCACAATGTGGTTTAATGTCACTGTTTTGGTTTAATTGTGTCCAGAAAAGAGGATGAAGAAACATGTATGGAACAGTTAGACAGTGGTTATCTCTGGTGGCAAGAGAGTTTCAGAAATCTTCCTCATTTATTTTACATGTGTGTATTCTTTTTATTTTTTTGATTTAATTTTTGTTTTACGTATATAAATAGTTTCTTTGAATACATATTTTACAGAAGGACAAAGTTACACAGGTATATCATTTTAAAAAATCATATAGTTCCATAAGGCTGGTAATAGGTATGCTACCCCATCACCTCCCACGCCTTCACCGTTGTTAGGAGGCAATGACCTTGAACTATTTTAGCTTTTAGGTATTTATTACTATATTTCAAATTAAATGTTTTTACTGCTATTTTTTTATTATTCCGTTTGAGATATTATATATTGACTTTTTGCTATGAGAGACGGAGATTTAGAACTTGTATGCATACCTCCCATCCCCTACCATCCCTCTGTGGTCATATCATAGGCAAATATCACTTGCAGCCAAGTAACACCATATGATATAGTTATTTTTCTTTTTATGCACAACTATTCCCTCCAGAGTTGATAATAATTTCTTTTAAAAAACATTTGCTTGTTATTTTTCTGAAAAAATTTACCAATCACTAATTCACTTTGAAACTTTCTGCCAGAAGCCTGTTTCTTCTCAAGATATTCAAACATTCCAGGAATCCATCAGTTATCATCTTGATGACATCCTTTCTGGCCTTGCCCATTCTGTTGGTCCAGGATGGCATGGCCTCTCTCCAGGCCTCTATCCTGGGAGTGCCTTTAACCACCGTTCAATTCTCTCCGCATTTCTTTTGGAATGGATCACATGATTTCTGGATCCTACCTCTTACCCTTTCTTGACTTACCACTCCTTCTCTATTTTAGTGAAGCACCTCTCAAGTTGCTTTCTGCAGAAAGGGTGCCTAAAAGATAAATTTTTCGAAGGCTTGAACATTTGAAAGTTTTTATTTTACTTTACCTTTACACTTGTTGATAGTTTGGATGAGTATAGAATTATGGGTTGGGAACATTTTTTTCTAGCTTTGGTGTTGCTATTGAGAAGTCCAAAGACATTTTGATTCCTAAGACTTTGTATATGAAATTTCATTTTCTCTATGGAAATATTTAGGGTCTTCTCTTTGTCACAAGTACTCTGAAATTGCCAAATAATAGGCGTTGGTGTGGATCTACCCTCACCTATTTTGAAGGGCATTTGATGAATGCTTTCAATCTGGAGATTCATGTTTTTCAGTTCTCGTAAACTTAATTGAGTCATTTATTTACTTTTAAATAATAGTCTTCTCTCTGTCGTTTTTTCTTGACTCTTGTTATTGGTTATTGGGCCTCCTGGACTGAAATTCTAATTTTAAAGATATTTTAAAATTTAAATCCTATCTCTTTTATTTTTTCAAAGAGGTTTCTTAACTATGCTTTATAACCTTCTAAGACATAGGCATTTATTGCATATTTATGGTTATTATTAACAGCAGAATGGCTATGGCAAAACAAGATGTCTCAGCAAGATGCCACACAAGTTGCACCTTGTTTGATTTAATAGAGGGAAACTTGCAGTTGAAATATCTAGTTATGTCCATTCTGACAGAATTCCCATTCATTCATTCACTTGATCACTCATTAATTCATTCAGAAAATATTTATTGAGCACCTACCTGAGGGAGATGCAGAGATTTCAGCATTGGAAGGGGTTATAAGTAGTTGCAGAACAAAGTCAGAGTTACCGCTGGGGAACAGGAAGGTTGTCCCAACCACTTCCCACTCCATTCTCTGACTCCATGCCCCTGCCCATCCCCTCAGCATTCTAACTGCTCCTTAAACAGATGTCAATCAATTCCCCTGTTTTCAGCCTTCTTCATTAGACCTTTAGACCTCATCCCCCAACACCAAACCCCTCCAATTTCTCAGCCTTAGCTGGGTTCCTCAGAGTGAATCATCTTGTCCCCTTGTATCCACTTCTCTAGGCATTTGATTTCATCTTCTTGTGTTCTCATACTATATGTCATGGTATATGCCTGCTATGAAATATCTCTCCTTCTGCATTTTTAATAGGCATACACAGCAGATGTTGTTTCCTTATGCACATCCCATGGCTCTTTCCACTTTGGTGCACACTGGCCCAACTTCCAACTGCCAGCACCTGCATTTCTTGATCTGAGCCCGCTTTCCCACTCGAGCAGCCATCACTCACAGTGACTGCAGGCTTGATAGTGTGCCCTTTCTTGTCTGTCTTCCTTTCCTTATTCACCTCCCTACTCCTCCACCAGAATTTTCTTTACCCCTCAAACAAACTACTTGTGGCTGAATCCTTAATTTAGGATCTGCTGCTGGGGGAACCCAAACTAAGATTTAGTTTTAGATCTATAGGTAATTTTAAGCAAAATATGTGGATTTCTGTTTCTTGTTCTGTCAACTCTAAACACTATATCCTGATTCTTCATAGTCTAAGATGAGATATTATTTTCTCTCCCCTCCACCTTTCCTCCACTTTTCCATATTTTTTTTTTTGTTTCTATCTTTACTTTTACATTGTTTAGGTTGCTAACATTTACATTCTGTAACCATATTTAAATCCTCCTGGCTTTTTTTTTATTGGTGTCATAATAGTTTATAACATTGTGAAATTTCAGTTGTATATTATTACTTATCAGTCACCATATATATGTGCCCCTTTACCCCTTGTCCACTCCCCAATCCCTTACCCCTCTGGTAACCACTAATCTGTTCTCTTTGTCCATCTATTTATTTATCTTCCACATATGAGTGAAATCATATGGTGTTTGTCTTTCTTTGACTGGCTTATCTCACTTAACATAATACTCTCAAGATCCATCCATGTTGTTGCGAATGGGACGATTTTGTCTTTTTTTATTGCTGAGTAGTATTCCATTGTATATATATACACCACATCTTCTTTATCCATCATCAGTCAATGGGCACTTGGGTTGCTTCCATGTCTTGGCTATTGTGAATAATGCTGCAATGAACATAGGGGTGCATAAGTATCTTTGAATTGTTGATTTCAAGTTCTTTGGATAAATACCCAGTAGTGGTATAGCTGGGTCATATGGTATTTCGATTTTTAGTTTTTTGAGAAATCTCCATACTGTTTTCCATAGTGGCTGCACTGGTTTGAACTCCCACCAGTAGTGTATGAGAGTTCCCTTTTCTCCACATCCTCTCCAACATTTGCAGTTTTTAAAAATCCTCCTGGATTTTTTCTATAGGTTGATTCTAAAAGTTGAAAACCAATAAACTAAGTATACATCATTATGCCTTGAGAACTCTTTTTAATTGCTGAGCCAAGCGCTGTTGCCTTTCCTTCGTGGGTTCAATGCCAAGAGTCTTACGTCACTCAGAGGAGAACATCTCCAGCACCAGGAGCAAATGGAGTCCCCTTGTTACACTGCATTCCTTTCTCAAAATCATACCACTTTTTAGTCTGTTTCATAGCAATACCTTGATCCTCTTATACATTTTTTGTTTATTCTGGAGTTTCTGATGGTTGTTCTTTTTTTCTGGTAGAGACATGTTACTATGTCACAAATATTTCTGACTTACTAACTCTATCAATTGATCCCATTCCAGTTTTTCTTGAAGAAATGCTTCTTGGAGCCTACCTGCTTTCTGTTTTAATTTGGGCTGATTGCTCCCTAGACTGACCCTACAATTCTCATCCTTAGATTTCTTTTCATTGTACTTCAGGGTTATTTCTGTTTTTTAAATACTACTCTTTCATTTTCATTAGTTTTCATTCATCTTTTGTTGTGGCACAGCATTAAAAAATTTCCATAGAAAGGATGTGTGAGGGCCGGCCCGGTGGCTTAGCGGTTAGGTGCACGCGCTCCGCTGCTGGTGGCCTGGGGTTCGGATCCCGGGCGCGCACCAATGCACTGCTTCTCCGGCCATGCTGAGGCCGTGTCCCACATACAGCAACTAGAAGGATGTGCAGCTATGACATACAACTATCTACTGGGGCTTTGAGGGAAAAAAATAAATACATAAATAAATAAAACTTAAAAAAAAAAAAAAGAAAGGATGTGTGAAAGGTTTACTTTCTGAGCCTTTGCATGTTCAAAAATATGTTTATTTTATCTCTGATTTATTAATAGCTTGGTTAGGTATAAAATGCTTGTATACATTAATTTGGGCATAAAATTATTGGGTAAATTAATTTCTCTATAGAACATTGAAAGCCTTTCTATATGCCCAGTGTGAGTCTCAATCATTTATATATAGTCTATTTTTTCTGTCTGGAAGCATTTTGTATTTTCTTTGAATTCTTGATATTCTGACATTTCAGAAGTATCAACATAGCTTTGAGTCATTGTTCATTCATTTTGTTGGTACTCAGCAGGCTATTTAAACTTGAAGACTCAGGTTCAATTTCCTGGTAACTTCTCCTATTGCATGGCTTTGATAGTTTCCCCCTCCTCTTTCTCAGATCATGTTCCTGGATTCATTCTCCATGCATAGTACCTTCTCTATAACTTTTTGGCTGTTGTGTATTTACCCTGTGTTCTTGGGAATTACCTTGGCATTATCTCTCAATTCTTCCATTTAATTTTTAAAATCAGAAAACATATTTTTAGTTTCCAAGAGCTCTTTCTTGTTCTTTGTTCTATTTTTAGAGCATTCTATTCCTGTTTTGTGGATGTGATATAATCTCAAACCCCATTCATTTTGCTGGTACTCAGTGGGCCATTTAACAAATCAATTGGAGTTTTGTTTTGTTTTGTTTTTTTAAGTCTTCTTTCGTTCCCTGAATTATGTCTGCTTCCTCTGGAGTCATTTCTTTCTTTTTGTTTTGCTGTTTCTATTTCCTGTAGTTAATATTCTCCAGATACCCAGTGATCCTTTGTTGTTGTCAATTTTTAAGAAGGAGGAAATGGATTAATTTTTCTAGGTAGCTGGTGTGCATTAGCTGTGTAGATAAGATGGGGAGCTCTCAAGAGGAGCAGGGCTGACTCACAGGCTTCACTTTCGGATGAAAAGGCAGAGAAGGAGCCTTTAGGCCTGGGGGCCCTGAAGTGCCCGCATGGGGAGGGCTTGGCTCTGGGTCCCAGCATCAGCTCTAGGAGTCCTGGCTCCTAACGTCTAGCAAGTTTGCTCAATTTAGAGAAGGAAGTTTTGTTGTTGTCCTTCCCTTCCCCAGAAGCACATGCTGCGTGTCTGCCCTCTTTGTGCTCCGAGTTGGAGGAAGGCAGAGTTGGGCAGGGGTAAGGAACAAATGGTTTGGTGGTTTGGGGAATCGATTTTTAACTTCTCCCTGCTTGGAGGCCCTTTCTTCTCACTTGCCCAACCCTGAGTCTGCTGACTGAGCCTGAAGCCTTATAGATTCTTCTGGCAGGTTGATCCCTTTCACCACAGTCCTGTCATGTACGTTTTAAGACACAGTTCTTTACAGACTTATTCTTCAACATGCTTCTACCCACTCAGTCCTGAAAACTTGTTTCTGGAAATCTCTTATCTTTTGATTGTTGTTTCCATACTATTAAATTTTGCTCTTATGAGACTATTATTCCTTTATTCTTTTCCTGTTGCCTTAAAGGAGTCTTGGGAGAGGAGGAAGACAAAGGCCTATGCTCCATCTTTACTTACAATTTGCTCACTTTCAAAATTTTTACTTTGGATGAATTTTCCTGAGAAATAATTTGGTGCTCCTTTAAACTGATATTCTTTATTTGTTGGTTAGTGAAGAGGCATGCGGGAAGGTGGTGACGGGCACCTGCTGATGGAAGTCTTGGCCGGTCTGTTGTCCCAGGTAATTGTGTTCTGGTTCCTAACCCACATCCCCCAACAAACAAGACAAAAGCCTACTCTTACCCAGAAACCTCCACTCTAGAGGGAAGTTCACTGACTGCCTGTGGTTACAGAAGCCCGACTCTTGGGAGGTCTTACTCCTCATCCTGAGTAGCTTATTAAAAAGAATTCCTTTTGGCCACACTTGGAGAGACAAGTTCTGGTGAGTGCCGCTTTCTTCACGTGACTCATTTCCAATAACATTCTAGCACCCTCCTCTGGAGAGAGCACCCAGCTGGCACTTCTTGTGTTACAGATCTCCTGCCAGTGGGCACCTCTGTCCAGGAGGATTTTCCACTGAGAGTCCCGCTGGGAGCAGTTTGGGAGGGTTTCAGAGCCCTCCTTTGTGGCCCAGAAGAGTAACTCTACGATCCACTGCAGCCTGGGACTGCAAGCCGTTCTTGGCTGCCTTTCCATGCCGTTCAGCCTCCCATTGTCCTCCATACCAACACTCGTCTCTTGATCTGTGCCCGCTTCCAGCAACTCTTGAGTGGGATCACCAATTAAAGCAAGAAACAAAAAGTTTCCTGAGCCAATGTGGTCTCCAGCTCTCTTTGCTTCCTGCTGCTGTTTGTGTGCGTGTGTTTCCGCTTCTGATCCCCGGCTCCCACTATTCTCTGTGTGTGTCCTTCTCGACATCTTCATTATTCCTCATTAGCTGTGGCTTCCTCTCTCTTCTTTTCCCCTTTTACACGTCTGTTATTTCCAACCCTTTAGCCACACAAAATGAGGGGTGCCCCCTTTCCTGTCCCCTCGGGCGTCACTCCTCCCTCAGCATCTCAGAACAGACCCGTCACCTGTGGGATCTCAGGCGATGGCACACAGCCACTTATCACCCACAATGGGAGCTCTGAGAGCCGGGCAGCGAGGCCTGGGCGAGGTGCCAACAAGCCACAGAGAGGCAGCTCGGCCTCGCAGGGGGACTATGAGCCTGGCAATCAGACCCTCGCAGAGCGGCCCAGGACTTGCTGTGGGGTCTGGAGCAAGTCACTTGACCTCTGCTTAGCTCCTTGTCCCTGAGAGGAAGTAAGGATGGCCTCCCTGAGTGCTGGTGGAATCGCCAATGAGGGCAGGGTGCTTCACAGCCCAGCTATGCAGCCCTTGGCTGGCTTTTTGGATAGGCGGCTGTATATACATTCACTCATGCTAACACACACAAGCATAGACATATTCAGGCACACACATACATGAACTCATTGACATAAATATGCACACATAGACATACATTCACACACAGGATACACAAACTCAGACACAAACATGAGCACACTCAGACACATAAATATCCACACACTCATACTAACACATTCATCCACAGACATATACACCTTTATATACACAGACACACACACATTCACACACATAAATACACAAACACTCACATAGTCATACGCACACACACACACAAATGCGTGTTCACCACACGGTTAGGCCACACATAAATGTAGGTATATGAGTGGGATTCCCAATGAAATATAAACAGAATCTCAACTCCTATTCATAAAAAGAACACAAATAGCATTATGGCTGTGTCCCTGAGATCTCACCCACTCTTTTCTCTCATTTGCAAGCAACAATCCATAGCCCGCGTGTGCTCGTCACTGGCCCAGCACAGAGAGGGATATGGCAAAACAGCAAATGTGGTCCCAGAGCTTGAGGGACTTTCAGTTTATTCAGGGAACACAGCAGGACAACGGCTAAGGACCATGATGAGTTAGCATGCTCTGGTGGAGAGCTCATCGGGTGGTTCGGTCATGGCACAAAAGATAGAATGGTGCATCCTGCCAGGAGAGGAGGATCAAGGAAGACTGCATGGAACAGGGGCTCTTGGTTTGGTTGAGTAGAGCAGGGTATCAGTCATTTAGCTGAACTTGGTTTCAGAGCCACAGACAACAGCTCCGACTCCACGTGGAACGTGTGGCAAAGAGTAAAGGTCCCATCAATTGTTCCTTCTCTGAAGACGTGGCCCCAAGTGCCTGCTGTGGCCACACTGGGTTGGCGGGCACAGCACCAAAGTGGGCAGTCAGAGCTGCCACTGCTCTGGGCACCTTTATACTTAGACATTCTCAGTTGACTCCTTGCATATTTTTCTCTTGTAGCTGTTTATCTACAGTGATAGACTGTATTTTCCAAAAATGGTTGCAACAACATTTCTGAGTCCTAAATGCCCTTCCAGAAGCTTGCCACACCCCATAAAGAGGTGGAGCGTCTCTCCCTCCCCTTGAACCTGGGTCGGCCTTTGTGACTGCCTGCAAGAGTGCGGAAGTGACATTGTGTGGCCTTGAGGCTCGGGCATGGAAGGTGATACAGTTTCCTCACAGCTCTCTCTCTTTAGGACAAGTGCCTTGAGAGCCTGGCACTTGCATGTCAGGAGTTCAGCTACTCCAGAGCCACGTGCTAGAGAGATCATGTGGCGAGACCACACAGGGATATGCAGGGGAGGCCCCAGTGCTCTGGCCCGGCTGTTTGCGTCTCCCCAGCCCAGGTGCCAGCGTGAGCAGGAGCTTTTGATGACTCCAGCCCAGCCTTTGGGCTGCCCAGCTGATGCTGAGTGGTGCAGAGATGCACTCTTCTTGCTGAGCCCCTCCCAGACTGTATATTCATGAGCCAAACAAATGGTGCTGTTGGCTTAAGCCAGTAAGTTTTTTCTTTTTTAACTATCATCAACTTATTTATTTTTATTAAGAATCTTTTAGAGCAGTTTTAGGTTCATAGCAAAATTCAGAAGGTATAGAGATTTCCCATATATCCCCACACATGTACAGCCTCCCCCATTGTCAACATCCTCCATCAGAGTGTACATTTCTTACAATTGATGAACCCATATTGACACATCATTATCATCCAGAGTCCAGAGTTTACATTAGGGTTCACTCTTAGTGTTGTATGTTCTATGGGTTTGGACAAATGTATAATGACATGTATCCATTGTTATAGTATCATATAGAGCAGTGAAACTACTCTATATGATACTATAACAATGCACTGCCCTAAGAAGCCTCTGTGCCTGTCTATTCATCCCTTCCTCCCCCTCAACCCCTGGCAACCACTGATCTTTTTACTGTCTCCATAGTTTTACTTTTTTCAGAATGTTGTATAGTTACAATCATTCAGTATATAGCCTTTTCAGACAGGCTTTTTCCACTTAGCAATATGCATTTTAAGCTTCCTCCATGTCTTTTCATAGCTTGACAGCTCATTTGTTTTTGGTGCTGAATAATATTCCATTGTCTGAATGTACCATAGATTATTTATCCGTTCACCTACTGAAGGACACCTGAGTCGCTTCCAAGTATTGCCAATTACAAATACAGCTGCTATAGACATCTGTGTGCAGGTTTTTGTGTGGGCATATGTTTTCAACTCATTTGGATAAATACCAAGGAGCATGATTGCTGGATCAAATGGCAAGAGTATGTTTAGTTTTGTAAGAAACCACCCAACCATCTTCCTAGGTGGCTGTATATTTTGCATTCCCACAGGCAATGAATGAGAGTTTCTGTTGCTGCACATCCTCGCCAGCATTTGGTGTTGCCAGTGTTCTGGATTTTGGCAGTTCTAACAGGTATGTAGTGGTGTCTCACTGTTGATTTAATTTGCAATTCCTTAATGACATACGATGTGCAGCATCTTTTCACGTGCTTATTTGCATCTGTATGGTGACGTGTCTGTTAAGGAAGCCACTAAGTTTTGGAGAGGCTTGCTATCAGAAACAGTCAACTGGAGCGTCAGTTTGAGGCAAAGTGCAATCATGTTTGCCTTTAAGGACTGAGAGAAGCCTTAAAACCATGGCTGCTCTTGGAGGGCTTAATCAAACAGGCAAAAATCTTCATATGTGGACATTTTCAAAATTGTACTCTTACTGAAGACACCAGAGAGGAAAAACTCGAAGCGTTCGAACTTCCTCTTTACATGCATGTGGCGTCTCACAGGCCACCACACTGACGACGAGGACAGCCACTCACAGGGAGGGATACCCAGTACCAGGAGCCTCCTGCCCCACCTGCTCCATGATGTGTGAAATGACTGGTCCCCAGGGGACGTTGAGAGACAGAGAGAGAATGTCCTGATTAAAGATACATGTTTAAAAACATTTCCAGTCTATCATCCATGCATATTTTCGTAAAATACGATAAGAACGAATTATTAGAAAAGTGAAATAAAATTAGACATTCAAAATTCAAGCCCAAATTTATCATTAGATTTAACAGACCTAAAGTTACTCTGTCAGATTGCTGTAAAAGTTTCTAAATCTTTCCCCTCCTTGTCTCCACCTATCTCACTGCTGACCCGCACAAACCATGTGTGCGCCAGCCCAGGCACCCAGGACTGCTCCGAGAACAGCACAGATCTAGAGAGAAGACAGAAGCTATTTTTGTGAAGACAGGTTTGGAAAGGGAGGCGGGTGGAGGGAAAAGACATAAACTGTGAACTGGGCATGAGAAGAAAGAGAATTGGGCTGTCTTCAGTGGGGGCTGTACCAAGAAATTGGAAGCCAAGTTTCCATAAAGACCAACTTTGTTCACTTCTTGTTTTTTAGCCCAAAGTTGATCTTAAGATCAGAGAAAAGTCTCCATTTGAGAGAGGGTAGACAGAACCTGAAGATTTATAGCACCTGGTATCCTGGTGAAGGCTGGTATTGGGGTTCCAGTCAGTAAAAGCAAATCTTATTTCCATTCATTCATAGACTCAAAGTAGGCTCCACAGAGCCTGGGATGTACCCAGATATGAGGCCAAGGGTGTAGTGCTCCCCCCATGGTGCTCTTCTTGGGAATCAGAGACCCACGTCTGAACCTTCGAGTTGCAGGAATGCTGTGGATGCTTCAGTGTGTGTGTGTGTGTATGCACGCGCGCGCGCATGTGTGCACATGCACCAGCCCTTTATCTACCCCGTTCCATTGGGGCATGTTGCTAATTGCAGCATGGCAGACTTCATCCTTGGGTAATATCTCTAACACATGTTGCCCAGCATCCCTCAAATCTCTATGTGCAGAACTGGTTGCTGCCTTGTGGAGTTGATGGTGGGCAGAAGAGCTTCTGGTTGACAGCATGAACTGTGCAGAAAGACGGAACTGTACGTAAATCACAGAAGACCTCGGACATGTCTGCAAATAAGTTACTTAAAAATATTTCAGTTAGGGGGCCAGTCTGGTGGCATAGTGGTTAAGTTCACATGTTCCATTTTGGCAGCCCAGGGTTCGCCAGTTCAGATCCTGGGCGCAGACCTACTTACTGCTCATCAAGCCATGCTGAGGTGGCATCTTATATAGAAGAGCTACAACTCTACAACTATGCTACACAACTATGTCCTGGGGTTCTGGGGAGAAAAAAGAAAAAAGAGGAAGATTGGCAATAGATGTTAGTGCAGGGCCAATCTTCCTCAAAAAAAAAAAAATATATATATATTTCAGTTAGGGCCAGCCCTGGTGGCCTAGTGGTTAAGTTCAATGGGCTCCACTTCAGTGGCCCAGATTTGGTTCACGGGTGCAGACCTGCACCACTTGTCTGTCAATGGCCATGCTGTGGCGGTGGCTCACATACAAAAAGAGGAAGATTGGCAACAATGGTAGCTCAGGGCAAATCTTCCTCAGCAAAAAAATAAAAAATAAAAAATTCAATTATAGTGCATTTAAGGGTTTTCATTATTAACATCATTTTCACCCTTCTGGCAGTCTGATATGCTTTCTCTGGTGGAAGCGAAAAGCACGGACTTATAATTCATGTGTATTACCCACTACCTTTCCTATCGTTATTGCATCTTCATTGCCCATGACTTTTAACTGATGTTCTGTTACTACTAACAGCAATTTGTGGTTATTACAGAGTTTTAAATTTCCAAACATTTTTTGAGAAGCATTAAAAATTTTTACATGATATTCTTGTTTGTTTAATAAAATATGCATAATATAAATTTAGAAACAACCTAACTATCCATCGAAAGGGGAATGAACAAATAAATTAGGATTCATCCACATGGTGGAATACCCTACAATGGTTAAAAAGAACGTGGCAGATCCGTGGGGAGGAACATGGAAAGTTCTCCAAGATGCACTGCGGAGTGGGGAAAGCAGTCTCCAGGTACCTGGCATATCTGGTATGATACCATTTCTGAAAGAAGCAAACCCCCACAAAGTACCAAGCGCCACTATGTGTTTTCTAAGAGTATACATGCATAGAAAATATTCTTGAAGGCTCCATCCAAAACGATGACAGCAGCTACTTTAGAGAGGAGAAGAGGAAACTGGCAACGGTGATGGTCACAGGGAGTTTTTAGTCTTGCTTGTAAAGCTTGTAGTTTTTTTTTTTTCTCATGAGGAAACATTATTCACGTCTTATTTCAGTAGTTATAAAACAATGCCAGAGATCTGGGTACGCTGACGAGTGTGGGTATCAGCCATAGGCATGCCTGGCAGAATAAAGGTGGGGGGATTGGAGGGAGATGAGACCACTTTCAGGGGGTGCCTGAGGCCAGAGCCGTGCCTGGCCCCGTAGACAGGCAGGCAGCCTGTCTGGCGTGTCTGGGGAGCAGCCCTGCTCTACAACCAGCCCAGGATATGAGGGTCTGGGAGGCTACCTGGACTTGCCAGCAGCCGGGGAGCAGGGGGTTCAGAGAATGAGCTACAGTGCCAAACCCACTGGCTTCAGATCTTTCGGTTACCAGCTTCGTGACCCTGGGGAAATTATTTAACCTCTCAGTGCTTTAGCTTCTTCCAGTGTCAAATGGGCATAATAATATGGGAGTGTTGTGAGGATTAAACTAATACGACAAACCTTTAGAATGGAGCCTGGTACATAAATATTATGCATTACTATTAATATTCAAAAGATTTTTTTTAAAGAAGATTCTCCAGGGACTGAGTTGCTTAGCCTCCACTGAGATTAAGCCAGTGTTGGTGGTCCCTGATGGAGTTCTCAAAGCCCCTTCCTTCATGTCAGCACAATTGTGGGAAGTTTGAAGGAGCAGCGAGCGGGACATCTCATTCTGCAGATGGAGAAACTGAGGCGAGTCCCGGGGCCGGTCCCACCAGGCAGTTAGCAGCAGGGCGGGCCCAGACCGCCCACCTCTTGACGCCTCCGCCCGGCACTCTCTCCATCCACACCACGCACACCTCTCACAGAAGGAAGAGAAGGTGGCATCGGCTTACGGAACAACAGCGTTGGAATTCTTATCCAGAGACTGACTTCCGCCACTTTTGGCAAAATACTCCTGCAGCCCTGGCAGCCTTTTCTGTTCTCTGGAACCTCACTTAGAGCCGAGCTAGTGGTGCAGACAGGCTGGCCCCTGCTGGTGCCAGCTTCGGAGCAGCCACTATGGGAAGCCCTTTGAGCCAAAGAGACAGGTTTCCACATATAAGCACACATGGCCCTACGTCAGAGAGGACGTGCCTTCTGGGCTCCAGAGCCCGAGTCTCCTGGATTGAGAAGCGGTCACTACAGGCAGGCGGCTGCCCTTGCCTCGGGGGCAAGTGGCCTCTTCTCTGCTTCAGTATCGACCCGTAAGGAGAAAAAATCCATCTTAATGCTTTTTCAGTGGATAATGAAGCAGTTTATTTAATATTATTTGGATAACAAGCCTCCACATGAATGGGATTCGAATGTCAGTTGTCTTAGGGGAAAAAAGATTTATTGGTTGGTAAATATTGAGAAAGAAACGCTGATAAAGATGAGCTTCAGCTGCAGTGCCGGCGCGGAGCAGGAGAACAGGCCTGTGTTGTATTTTGGGGCCCTGGGAAGGCAAAAAATTGTGAATGTCTTTCTTTGTTGGTGGGTGTAAAAGTGGTGACCGCTACAAATAATTTCTTATTTCTGTTCGCATAGATTTTAAATTATGTAGCTTCCCTACCTTGTTAAGTATTAAAGCGTTCTTGTTTAAGCAAAAGGCACTTAAATAATGAAGCTTATGTATCTTGTTTTCAGACATCAATATCTGGCTTTGAGTGGCACAAAGGGATGAAGGAATGTGGATTCAGAGCTCTCTGGGATGCTGGGCAATTCTAATGCGACTCCAGACTGCAAATGGACACAAAACTGTTGCAATTTTGTCCAAGAGAAGGCTGCATGAGCACGTGGTGTTGGGAAACGGTATTTTCTTCTTCGAGTTCTTCTCTTTCCGAATATTTAATCGTACTGTTCTCTTCTTTAGTGAAGGCCTCTTTGGTAAAGAATCTCTTTCCAGAAATTGCTTCAGGCCACACAGAAGCTGGATTCAGAAACGCACGCGTCCGGGATGCAGGCTTCCGCGGGGCCTGATGCGGGGAAACACTGCCATCTTGTGGTCAGCTGGGTACTGGGTACCTCAGTTCAAGGCCAGGCTGCGGAGGGCAAGGAGTCGCGGGGAACAAAGCTGCAGGCTGGTTTTCTGCAGGACAGTTTGAGGGCTTTTATAAAACATCCAGAAAATGGCGGAGCGCCCTCTAAGGTAGGTTTTAGTGAATCTTCTGCACGTACACTGTCATTCCCTGAGCCACGCACAGGCCTCAAACCCACTGCAGGCACTCAGTACCTGAAAATGCCTAAAAATGAGGTAGAAATGTGGGGAAAACATAGTCCCACAGTGAAAATACAGAGACGAACACACATCTACTGGATGCCTCCTGTGCGCCTGGCAGAGAGCTGGTGAAGCATGACCAGGCTGAGGACAGGAGGCAGTAGGTTGTGCCAGAGGTCATCGGATGCCAGTGTAGATGGGCGGGAGTGGCGAGCAGTGGTCTGGAGGTCCCCTTCTAGCAGGACATCTGGTCAGACCCTCGGATGAAGCCAGCCCTGAGCAGGCAGAGTCCGTGGATCTGTGACTTATTTCTCTTTTCAAAATTAAAAAAAAAGAAAATCTGATTGTAAAAATGTTATACATGTGTTGTAAAAAAAGAAAATTAAACAACATAGAAATGTACAAAGAAGAAAATAAAAGACTGGAAGCCCCCCACCTTAGTTACCCACTGTTAACACTTAGGTGGCCGTCCTTGCAGACACAGTGCTGTGAATATATCCAAATGGAAATGAAAAAGGCCCTTTTATGAAAGTGGATCTCAACCTTGCAGTCTCTTTGGTGACCTGCTTTTTCATTCAGCACAAGGTCATAGGCTTCTTTCCAGGTCAGGAACTATAGGCCTGCATTGTTGTTTTTATTGATTACACAATAGCTAATAACATGTCATATTGGCTTGATACCTGCTGTGTGCCTGTACCGGATGCTTTACGTAAGCGATCATACACAATCTCACAACTCTATGAGGCAGGATTTTTTATTATGCTCATTTCACAGATGAGGAGACTGAGGCACAAGGAAATAACAGTACTGCCAGGGTGTCTGACTTCAGAGCCCAAGCTCTAGACCACTGGCTAGAAATACTCTGTAATTTATTTATCAGTTTTTCAATGATGGGCATTAAGTTGTTTCTGGTTTCTTTTGTATAAAAAATAAGGCTGTAAGGAAACTTTATGGCATATACATCTTTGCACAGTAGTGAGTTCTCTCGTTAACTGAACATAAATTGGGGTGTCTGGTCAAAGTGCTGTTCAGTTGACACTTTGGTGAGTGTCTACTCCCCTCCAGACAGGATGTGCCAACTGGGACCTCCCCCGGCTGTCTATGAGAATTTCCAGTGCCCCATGGCACTGAGTGGTCAGACACTCTGATCTTTTTTCTATCTTTATAGTTTTACCTTTTCTAGAATGTTATATACATGGAATCATGCAGTATGTAGACCTTTGAGTCTGGCTTCCTTCATTCAGCATAATGCCTCTGAGATTCATCCATCTTGTTGCACGCATTGATAGCGCATCCCTTGTCAGTCCTGACTAGTAAGTATGTCATTGTGTGGCTGGAGCACAGTTTGTTTATCCATCGTCCACTGAAGGACATTTGGGTTGTTTGTGTTTTTTGTTGATTATGAAGAGAGCTGACATAAACTTTCTTATGGGGGGGGTGTGTGTGTGAGCATAAGTTTTCATTTCTCTTGGGTAGACACCTAGGAGTAGGATTGCTAAGTCATATATAAGTTTACCTTTAACTTAAAACCCCCTGCCAAACCCTTTCCAGAGCGGCTGTGCCCGTTTGCTTTTCCAGCAGCAGTGCGGGGAGTTTCCGTCGCTCTACATCCTTGTCAGCGCTTGAAATTGCAAAGTTTATTTTTATTTTTTAGCCATTCTAATACATGTATAGTGCCGCTCATTTTTTTTGATCTTTGTTCATGTTATAGGTGAATTTAAAAACTCAATCTCCGTATAGTTGGCTGTTAATAATACTATTAATTTGTATTACTATTAATCATACTAATAATTACTACCAATCCTATAGATAAAAAAGATATTTTATGATATTTAAAATTTTGTGCTTTTTTTAATTACAAGGGAAGTCAAAAGGCCTCAATTTTTAAGCTGAAAGAGAAAAGGATTGACAAGCGTGTTCTTGCCTGAAGGCATCTCATCTTCTGGCTGCCTTGTCTGTGTCTGGGGTCACTGGGGGCCCTTGTGGCCCCTTCCCCAGCTCCGGGCATTTTCATGGAGGCCGTGGGTGGGAAAGAATGGTCAGCCCATTCTCTCCCTCTCTTCTGATTAAAGGAAGGGGAAGCAGAGGTGAGGGAAAGGGCAAAACCAGTGTAGGCGGTGGGAGATCAGAGGAGGGGTGATGTTTCCACATAGTCCTTACAGGTGCCACTAGGAACCGTCACACTCAATTCAATTGTTTCAGCTCAACAAGAACACCAAGTGAATTGGCAGGGGTCAGATCACACTGCTTTCCAGAGACACTGATGTTAGTAACACCCAATCGTGGTTCTGAAGGAGGCTCCAGTCCAGTGGAGACAAGGTGAGAAGGGGACGCAGACGAGAGCAGCCACAGGGTTTTTAAGGCCACGTGTCTCAGCCAGATAACCTGTGTGTCTGATGTGGGAAAGCAAGGAGACAGCTTCCAGAGGCCAGAGCTGAGCTCTGAGTGACCGTGGCTGACTGGAACTGCCCCTTCCTCTCCAGCACCAGCTTTCCCATCCTGAAAAAAACTGTTTCAGTCTCATGCATGGGTCTGGAGGACAGTTAAAGAAGGCATTTCACAGCTGCCAAGGGAACTCTGACAAGATCTGAAGTGTCCTGTTGGCTCTGTAGCTGTAAAATGACCTGCCCAGCAGAGAAGCAGATACCCACATGCCTGGAGGGAAGAATCCTGCTTGCGAAAGCGCTCAAGAGGAGAAGATGTATTTACTGAGGGAAGCCGCCATTTCAGCTGACTTGGAGGACGTGGACAGCTCCATTGTCCAAGTCTCCTGCTGTCCCACGACATGTCAGAGGTAGCCACGGGAGACTTGATATCTGAAGTCATTTCCTCAGGGTTGAGGGACACTGCCCATGGGAACCACAAACTGCACTGATCCAAATGTTTGTCCAATTCACCATCAACACAAAGCCTGATTCATTGTGGAAAGCCACTTTCTCATCCTTTGGAAATATGTCAGCTGTGGAGGGGGCTCTCTCCTTCCCCTTTAGTACTTAACACAGGATTTTCATCCTGGTTCATAGCGATTGCTTGGACCAGCCAGGAGACAAAACCAAACAGTTATTTTAACAGAGAGAATTTTGTATAAAGAATTGTTAACAGGGTAACTGAAAGGCAAAAAGAGAACTCTAAGGTATCAGGGTGATGTCAACTGAAGGAAACAGCTGCTTCCCCAAGGATGAGAGAACAAAGGGAAGGGTTGGAAATTATCACAACCGAGAAGCTTGGAGGAGGGGCCCCATGGAGCTGGAACTCAGATATCTGAAGGTGGGGCACAATGAAAATGGTTCTGCCAGTACTGGAAAAACTGCCACCTGGATTCAGTTGCTGCTGTGGGAAGGAACCACCATGACCTGGGTGAAGAGCGTTTCTCAAGTGGTCAGACAGTGGTAGGAAGGAATAGGAAGGAAGAGGGCCTCTCCCTCCTCCAGCCTCACGGCCTCCCTTGGCAGATGCCAACGGGGAACAGCTGGCCGAGCAGAAATGTGAATGCGGAATCCCAGCCCTAGCGTCACAAAACCAAGTATAGAGGATGGGTTTGGAGCTCAGAGATAACAGCTTAATAACTGGCTCATGTTTAATGGATAGTTTTGAATGACTGGATAATTGTGCACACAATAGAAGTCCAAGCTTTTACTTGCATTCAGAATTTTATTAGCTATCTTTATGATTGCTCTCTCATTGGAGAATTCTCATGTGTTCCAGGTTATTTATTTATTTAGGCTTTGTGGTTATTTCTAACTGTGAAAAAACAGGTCTCCATGAATCTCCTGGAACAAGTTAGCATCCTAAAATGCCACACTGCCTCAGTGTCTACCCCCTCCTGCCTTTCCGTCCCGATGCCTGTTCTGGGGTATTTCAGGTTCCTGGGACAGTGACAGAATATGACTAATGGCGCCCCCAGGCCAGGAATCAGAGACTCTGTATCCTTGGACAAAGCATATGACCTCTTTGAGCCTCAGTTTTCTTAAAATGGGAGTGAGAATATTGTCATCACCCATCTTACACAAATGCCATCAAGATAAGAATAAGACTTAAGTCAGATAAGTGATTTAAAATTTTTGGATGCTTCTAGGCAAAGTTCAGTGACTGAAGATAAGTGTCTGCATTTGTTCCCTTCTGGAACCCCCCGTAGAAAAACAAAGAATGGATCATTTTGAAAAAGGCAAGACCCACTACAATGGAAAGAATGGGAGAAGAAATGACAATAACAATAAAGTTTTGAAGCTGGAAGACAGAAATATGAGAGGCAATTGACAAAAGAAAACAGAAATCTAAGATGGCTGAAGGGGGTGGGGATGGGGATCACAAAACAGCAGATTTACACCATAAATTCCTCACAAACCTCTGAAATTGGTGGCACCACATAATTCTAGAAGTGGGAGTGAAGCAGAAAGACTCAAATAAGAAGAGTTGATTGAGGGGTTGTTTATGAAGGGCTCGGATCTCCACATCCCCACCCTACTGTGGGTAGCCAGGCCCCACTGGACCCTTCTGGCAAAGACTGGCTGCAGAGGATGAGAAAACGTGGTCTCTGGTTCAGAGACCACCAAGGCCTCGTCCTGGAGCAGGGTGATAAGGGACATTTTGGATGCCTTGGTGCCCAGTATTTATTCCTTACCTGGCTGCTAGGATGCTGAAACCAGTCTTCACCCTCCAGGCAGCAGACCTGGAGAGCATTCTCCGAGGAATCAGTCTAGCTCAAGCAGAAAGAGTTAAAGAACTTTTATCAGAGGTTCCCTGTAAAATGGCCCATCTAGATTCTCCTATCGGGGAGCCTGCAGTTCGCAAGTGTTGTTTGCGCACTCAGAGCTTCCTATTAGTGCCTGGTTCCTCACTCTGAAGTATGAGCGGACAGCCAAGAGTTACCCATAGTGTTAGTTTCCTATGGCTAATGTAAGAAATTCCCACGAACTTCGTGGCTTAAAACAACACGCATGTATTCTCTTGCAGTTCTAGAGGCCAGAAGTCTGAAATCTGTTCCACTGGGACAAGGTCAGGGTGTCAGCAGGGCTGGATCTTTCTGGAGTCTCTAAGGCATAATCCATTTACTTACTTTTCCAGCTTCTAGAGGCACCTGTATTCCTTGGCTTATGGCCCCTTCCTCCATCTACAAGGCTCATCACTCCAGTTTCTGCTTCTGTTGTCACAGGGACTTCTCCCTCTTTTTCCACCTTCTTGCCTCCTTTTGTAAGGACTCTTGTGACTACATTTAAGGCTCGTTCAGGAAAATCTCCTCTTCTCAGACCCTTAACTTAATCTGAAAAGTTCCTTTTACTGTATAAGTTACCATTCATAGGTTCTGGGGATTAGGACATAGATATCTTTGAGGGGTATTATTCAGCCCACCACACTTGTCTTATAAAACCAGAGTTTCCTTGAGAGAAGTAAGCTTAAGGAATCCACATGCATGTAGAATCCTACTATTATCTACCATTCTTGGGAGTATTAAGAAAGTAGTCACTCAGATAATTTTTTGTGATCTGTAGTTCAAATGAGGAACCCAACTGAGAGAGGCTGATCTAAAATAAAAGATAGAGATCAAAGTAATCAAGTAGAGGAAGCATAGAATAGTCATGAAGAAGAAAACTTGTAAAAAGATACTGTTAATTCTTTAGGGAGATAAAATAAGCCGAAACCATCAAAAAAGAACAGGATGTTATAAAAAAGAATATTCAGAGAATAAAAATAGGCTCCTGGAAATGACAATAATATAGCAGCAAAGAAAAACTCAAAAGAAGAGTTGCAAGATAAAGTTGAGGTACTCTCACAAAAAATGGAGCAAGAAGTCTTCTATGCGCAAAAGAGTCAAATACCAAAACTTTGTGCACAAGTTCCTCTGGCTTCTGCTCTTCCAGCCCACACAGTTGTTCAGGCACCGGGCATAGCACATCTGCATGCTGGAAAGCTCTGGAGTTGAGAATCAGATGGACAAGTGTCAAAACGCTGCTTTGTGAAGTGATCTTGGCATACTCCTGGCTTCGCTGAACCTCAAATTTTTATCTGAGAATTCCATAAGATTGTGTATGTGCACTGGGTAGAATGGTGCTCCCCTCTAAAAACTCCCGCTCACCTCAGAATCTGACCTTATTTGGAAATAGGGTCTTTGCAGATGTAATCAAGTTAAGATGGGAACATGCTAGGTTAGGGTGGGCCCTAAATCCGATGACTGGTGTTCTTATAAGGAGAAGGAGACACAGAGATAGAAGAAGAACACCATGTGAAGATGGGAGCAGAGATTGGAGTGATGGGCCTACAAGCCAAGGAATGCCAAGGATTGCTGGCAACCACCAGAAGCTGGGACAGATGCGTGGAGCAGCTTCTCCCTCACAGCCTGCAGAAAACACCATCGCTGCTGATACCTTAAATTTGGATTTCTAGCCTCCAGAACTGTGAGAAAATACATTTTTTTCAGCTACCCAGTCTTTGGTAATTTGTTAGGCAGTCCTAGGAAACTAATAGAGTATGTTTCAAGCCTTGGGGGTATCTGGCTCATGTGGATACTAGGTTGGTGTTTGCTCCCCTGTACTTCCAGGCTTGGTAGCCCTATATTGCTCACATCAGCAAGAGAGGTTAGATCCAGGCATCACTAATGGCTGAGAGCAGGGTGGGTAGGGTGTTTTGTGACACCAGTCGATTCTGCAGTTCTCCAATATCAGTTGGATGTCTTACAATTCAATTCAATTCTGATACACTATCTACCTGCAGTTAGTGTCCGATCGCACAAGTTAAAAGGCTCGGTCCCACAAGATTGTTCCCACTTCAGATGCCAATCACAAATCCTGGGCCACCAGTACCTCTGACTGACTGGCTCCCATGACCCCCTCCTTAGGTTCGATAATTTGCTAAAATGGCTCCCAAAACTCAGGAAGGCACTTTACTGACATTGACTGGTTTATTATAAAGGATACGACCCACCCAAATGGAAGAGATGCATATGGGCACAGTGGCGCTTCCATGCCCTCTCTGGGCATGAGCAGTAAATCAATGTGTTTCCCAACCCAGAAATTCTCTGAACTTCATTTTTCAAGAGTTTTTATAGGGTTCAATCCCCAGCCCTACCTCTCCCTTTCCTGGAGGTCTGTGGGTGGGGCTAAAAGTTCCAACGCTCTGACCATTTTGCCTTTCTGGTGCCCAGTGCCATCCCGAGGCTGTTGAGGGGCCCCACCATAAGTCACCTCATTAGCATAAACTCAGAGATGATTGAAAGGGGCTCCTTATGAGTCCCCAAAGACACTCCTATCATTCAGGAAATTCCAAGGTTTTAGGAGCTTTGTGCCAGGAACTGGGGACAAAGACCAGATAATATTTATTATACCACCATCGGGGAGCTTTCTGGTCCTGGTGATGAGGAAAATCCTAGGCTAGCAGAGAAAGATTAGACATAATTGTGTGGAACTCGCCTCACCCACTAAACACGTAAGGAAGCAGTGACTCAGCACTGGGGGGGCTTTGGGAGTAAGGGTGCCCATGAGAAAAAAGTCAGGACAAAATCCCCAGGAAGCACTCTTCTTCCTGGCCAGGAGTGGGCTGATGACCCAAAGCAGAAAGCTGGTGATCACTGGGGAGGGCTAGGTCCCTAGTGAAAACCAGTTAAATTTGGGCCACTGCACAGCCAAACAGCTCTGTTGTTGTGACCCAAACCCCTCTACCCTCTACCTGCTGAGGTGGGCTTTCCTTACCAACAGGAGACAGGTGATTTCAAGGCCTCCCCATAAAAGACTTTCATTGATCTGCTTCCGAGAATGAATAAGGAAACAAATGAGTTAGGAAAGTAAATAAAGATATATTAATAAAAAGTAAAGAAATATTTTTTGCAAAATAAGTATTTTGTAAAATATTTTATGTAACAATTGATACATGTAAAAGACATTGTGTAATTTTTTATTTTTAATTTATGAAACATTATATTAAAATACACTATGAACCCACTATTTATCTTGAGAACTGGTACAATACCAAAACTGTTGAAACTAACTGTATGTGCCTCTCTGATACTGTTCACTTAACCTCCGCTGAGGGGTAACTACTATCTTGAAATTTTTTTGAAAGTCAAAAATTTCTCCTTCTCTTCCTTCTTTTTCTTCTAAAGAGTTTCCCTCCATATTTTTATTTGGAAAAAATTTTATAGAAAAGTTGTAAAAACAGTGCAATGAATATCCTTTTACTATCTTCATTCACCAATTGTTAACATTTTGCCCCATTTGTGCTGGTTATCTATCTATCTATCTATCTATCTATCTATCTATCTATCTATGTATCTATCATCAGCTATCTATCAATCTATCTGTCATCTAATCATCTATCTATCTATCTACTGTTAAAGAAAAAAAATTCAATGACACTTTTCAAGATGGTAAGGCAGACTTTATTCAGGACCATCATGATAGGTGTAGGGACCACTGCAATGGAATTTTGCAGGGGGCAAGTGGACTTAACTCAGAATATAGCATGGGCAAGTGGGAATTTATAGCCAAGGAGCAGTTAGGGGTGAGTGGATGCACAATTACTGAGGGGAAACATCAGGGTAGGGGGGGTTCTGGCTAAACTGACCTAACAGGATTCTTGCTGAAGACAGGACAGGGGGATCGGACATCACATTACTGGGGGAGGGTGATCAGATAGTGGTGAGAGTGATCAGATATTGAGGGTGATCAGATATGGAGGGTGGGGGTTCTGGCTAAACTGACTTAGCAGAGTTCTTCCTAAATGGCATTTTACAAGGAAGTGCACAGATGGGCCTTGGAGAAGGTTCAGGAGCCTGACTGAAGTTTGGTCAAGCAAAGAATCATTGTCACTATCTAATTGTTTTCTTCTGAACCCATCTGAGATGTAGTTACAGACATACGACCCTTCATCTCGAAATACTCCGTGCATCTCCTAAGACCAAGGACATCTGCCTACATAACCATAGTGCAATTACCAATAACAGAAAATTAAGCAATGGTCCCACACTATTATGTAACATACAGTTTATATTCAGATTTCCCCAGTTGTCCCAACAATGTCCTTGATAACGGTTTCCTTGTTTGTTTGCTCCAGGATCCAACCCAGTGTCACACATGTATTTAGTTTCCCTATCTCATTAGCCCCCTCAATTCTAGAATAGTTCCTCAGCCTTTTCCCCCATGACATTGAGGGTTTTGAAAAGTCCAGGCCAGTTGTTTTCAGAATGTCCCTCAATTTGGATTTGTCTGGTGGTTTCCTCATGAGTAGGTTCAGATTTTTTTTTTAATTTTTTGTTTATTGAAGTAACATTGGTTTATAACATTGTAAAAATTTCATGTGTACATCATTATACTTCTATTTCTGCATAGATTACATCATGTTCACCACCAAAATACTAATTACAACCCATCACCACACACATGTACCAAATTAACCCTTTCACCCTCCTCCCTCTGTCCTTCCCCTCTGGTAACCACCAATCCAATCTCTGTCCCTATGTGTTTGTTTATTGTTGTTATTATCTACTACTTAATGAAGGAAATCATATGGCACAGATGCCATATGACTTATTTCACTTTGCATTATACCCTCAATATTCATCCATGTTGTCACAAATGGCTGGATTTCATCGTTTCTTATGGCTGAGTAGTATTCCATTGTGTATATATACCACATCTTCTTTATCCATTCGTCCCTTGATGGGCACTTAGGTTGATTCCAAGTCTTGGCTATTGTGAATAACGCTGCAATGAACACAGGGGTGCATGTACCTTTACAAATTGGTGTTTTCAAGTTCTTTGGATAAATACCCAACAGGGAATAGCTGGATCGTATGGTAGTTCTATCCTTGATTTTTTGAGGAATCTCCATACTGTTTTCCATAGTGGCTGCACCAGTTTGCACTCCCACCAGCAGTGTATGAGAGTTCCCTTCTCTCCACATCCTCTCCAATACATGTTGTTTCCTGTCTTGTTAATTATAGCCATTCTGACGGGCGTGAGGTGATATCCCATTGTAGTTTTGATTTGCATTTCCCTGATAGTTAGTGATTTTGAACATCTTTTCACGTGTCTGTTGGCCATCTGTATATCTTCTTTGGAGAAATGTCTGTTCAGGTCTTTTGCCCATTTTTTAATTCGGTTGTTAGTTTTTTTGTTGTTGAGATGCATGAGTTCTTTATATATTTTGGAGATTAAGCCCTTATCAGATGTATGGTTTGCAAATATCTTCTCCCAATTGTTAGGTTGTCTTTTCGTTTTGTTGATGGTTTCCTTTGCTGTGCAGAAGCTTTTTAGTTTGATGTAGTCCCATTTGTTTATTTTTTCTATTGTTTCTCTTGCCCGGTCAGACATGGTGTTTGAAAAGATGTTGCTAAGACCGATGTCGAAGAGCGTACTGCCTATGTTTTCTTCTAGAACTTTCACAGTTTCAGGTCTTACATTCAAGTCTTTAATCCATTTGGAGTTAATTTTTGTGTATGGTGTAAGGTAAGGGTCTACTTTCATTTTTTTGCATGTGGGTATCCAGTTTTCCCAACACCATTTGTTGAAGATACTTTCTTTTCCCGATTGTATGTTCTTGGCTCCTTTGTCAAAGATTAGCTGTCCATAGATGTGTGGGTGTATTTCTGGGCTTTCGATTCTATTCCATTGATCTGTGTGTCTGTTTTTGTGCCAGTACCATGCTGTTTTGGTTACTATAGCTTTGTAGTATATTTTGAAATCAGGGAGTGTGATACCTCCAGCTTTGTTCTTTTTTCTCAGGATTCCTTTAGCTATTCGGGGTCTTTTGTTGTTCCAAATAAATTTTAGGATTCTTTCTTCTATTTCTGTGAAAAATGTTGTTGGAACTTTGATAGGGATTGCATTGAATCTAGAGTAGGTTCAGATTAATAAAAAACTAGCTGTCAAAGCCCCTTTAAAAGCTTCAAACTGAATGAAATCTGCTCTCAATTTTGCTTCTCCACCAGGAAGCTTATTGCACAGGGGAATTGAGCCTGCATGGCGAGTCCAACCCCTGGAAGAGAATTTAGCTAAGCTGGGTAAGGCTGGTAGCTGAGTTGTCTAGTTAACTAGGTCGTCAGGGGCTCCAGATACTTCTGTTACAACCTTAGCTAAGTCTCTGTTTCCAGTTCATCTCTGCAGTGTGCCTTCCCAGCCCAGAGTTCTGCTCTGTTCCATGCTGCCTGAGGTGTCGTCCGTGAGGAATCCAGGAGGTGAGGCCCGGGTGCCAGGGAGCGGGCCCAGTGCCTGGCAGATGCTCATTTCATCTGTTGCTGGGCCAGAGGCCAGCTAAGGGAAAAGGCACGTGGAGTCCCAGTAGGTAAAAAGCAACTTCCCGAGTGGAGGCTTGGCGAGTGGAGGCTTGGCCAGGCGACTGCAGTCTCACACCTCCCAGCGTTCAAAGGAGGCATTTCCACAGGCCCAGCTTCCAGGAGCCCTCATGCCCTGCCCAGGCGAGAGGCAGTACTTCCGCCTCCTAAGTCTTCAGGCCCCCCCACAGTGCTCCTTGGACGCTGCCCATACCAATATTAAGCAGACCCAAACTCGCTGACTCCCAGGGGCCGCAGATTCCCACACTAGGTGGCACAATTTAACTGCACACGTTTTTTGTCGAGTGGAATTTTCCACATGTTTACCTCCCCTCTAAAGGGCCTGCATATATCCAAGTTCCCTTCTATCTCTGAGAATGCCCTTCGGGTGATGGGAGGGAGGAGGAAGAGCGGCAGGATTTACTCTTGTCCTGGGTGTCGGGGGCATGGGCTCCCCACTCTACTCCTCCCTTCCTGGAGACAAGGCAGGAGAACTTGACTTCACCATGATGAGGCTGCTAAGATGGAAGGAGAGCTTCCTGCTGGTGTGGGATGGCAAGAAAAGCTGGGTCTGCTCGCCGCTGGGTCTGCTCACAGCTTAACCTTTCAAGCACTGGCCTTCTTAGCTGAAAAGTGGAGATGATAATGCTCAGAAGGCTGCTAAGAGCATGGCTCTAGACAAGCAGACCTGGGTGTTACTAACAGTCAGTCACTCTAGAATATCAGTGGTCCTTGGCCCAGCGTCCCCTGAGAGCCAGCAAGGGTTCTGAGAGTCGAAGTCAGGAGATCTGTAAACTTGAATAAGAAATAAACTTGCTCCTTGATTTTCCTGGAAAGCTGCATACAGATTAGCATTTTCTTCAGATATGTGGGCGACACATCCCCGTGGTGTTAGCAGGGCCTGTGATTTTGTCATCAATAGAAATCATAGCTCTTTTCAGGTTATATTCTAGCTTTTGCAGGTATCTCAAAGTCTTGTTTATATTCATCATGACTTTAAAATCATGTTTATTATTAGATATGCAGCTAGATCATGCTATTTAATGGCCAACTAATAATCACAGATAGTAGTACATCATAAATTTGTTTTTAAATATTTTGATAACTGTAGTTTGGACATGATTGATCTCCTTTGTACTCCTGTGTGTTTTGCTTAATGTACTTGAAGGCATTCTGAGAAGGGATTCAAAGGATTTACCAAAGGTGTCCTTTGTACAAAACAATGTTTCAGAAATGCTACTTTAGGTACTTGGGCTTCGAGCAGCAACTTTCCCCTCTGCACTGGCTTTGATGGTGGTGCCGGCTGACGATGCGAAGTGGGCTTTCTCGTGCACAGCTTTCTCCCGCCCTGCCATTCTCCCAAGTGGTGATCAGTCTGTGAGAGGCAAGAACATCGAGGGGATCTGAACTGTTCTCAGTGTCTTCACATTGCCAGATGACAGGCTGACATACCAGGGACATTCACGTACGGAATAGAACAGATATGCCTGATGTATCCATCATCATCTAATGTTATACCAGAAAAGTGAAATACAAATTTCAAGCCGAAGGTCAAGTTGAAGAAGCATCATTTCAGGTGAGGGTGGAGTATCCATCCTTTCTGGAACTTGCTTTGTTTTCCCATCTCTAATGTCTCTCCTTCTTGTGATTGTTTAGAATAAAATATGATAGCATGCCTGCAGTGTGTTTTCAGCAGTCTGCACTATAAAATGAAATCCCATCATCCCTGGGAACACTGGAATTATGCATCCTCACAGAGACCTGGAGATGTGGGCAGAGCTGGTAACTTGACCAAGACAGGGGTGTCCATTGGGTAGATGCAAGGCAAACTGGTCCTTTCTTTTTTGCAATGAGGCTGAGAGCTTGAAGTCCCCACAGTCAGGGGCTAGGAGCCATGTGGGAGGCCTCAAGGGCCATGGATGTTGACTCAAGGAAGGCCAGGAATCTCTTCTTGAATTCTGAGAAGAAGAATGTGGGGCAGGGACTGTAGTAAAGCCACTGAGGCCACTTACTCCTGGATGCTAAATTTGATCAATAGAGGGAGAAGCCCATGATCACCAAACTACAAGGCTTCACCTTCCTCACCTTTTGTTTGCTGTAAAATGGGGTGAGCCTGTCTATCTCTGAGGCTCGAGCCTGCTGGGGCCGCCTGAGAGACTGGATCATGCCTCAACTGTCCACTGAGAGATGGGGAAGCTGCAGTGTTTGCCACCACTGCTGTCCTTGGTCGAGTGTGTCACTGGGGACAAGTCCCCAGGATGTGCAGGCAGAGAACGCCCTCAGGCGGAGCAATGCGGGAAGCCAGGGAAGTGTGCATCTGCACAGGAGCAGGATGTGGGATGTGGGAGGGAACTGGCGGGGACAAAAGCACTCTCTGACTCTGCTTAATCTTGAATGCTGCCCCCCCATGATGCCCACTCTCCCCCTTCCCTCTCCCCTCTCCTAGGCTGTTTTTCTTAAAGCATAAGTCTCTTTCATCCTTGTCGCAATTTGCACCTCTGGTGTTCCATTCCAGCAGCATCCTGCTTGCCAAGGTGACACCACATAATAAACCGGGGTTTCAAACTTCACACCAAGTCTTGTACAGAAGCATCCTGACAACCAACACCGGTGAAAGTGGGGCTGGTTGTGGAGGGGCCGGCAGGCCCAGCGCCCCGCCTGCTCGGCCTCACGCCTGCCCTTTGCTCGTCTCATTGGTGCCCATCTGCATCCCAGTATCCTCACTGGAAATGGGAAATTAGTCTCCACTGAACCTTTGATTTCAAGGAAAAAAATAAACATTTGCAGCATTTAAGGGTCAGAGGAGAGAATGAAGGCGAGGAAAGGAAACCAAGCGTCCAGTTCCCAGCAGACCCACAGTAGGGTGTGCTTGGAGCCTGCCCCGGACGCTGCAGTGTCCAGGATGACACCTCCTCCCCAACTGGTCGCAATGGGCACCTCGTGGGGTCCAGCTTTTCATGCGACTTGGTGAGCCATAAGCATGTGCCATGTGTGGACACTAACTGTAGTGATCTCATTTAATCTTAACGACTCTCCAAGCATCGATTGTTGACTACAGATAAGGACAGTCCCCTCAGAGAGGTTGCAACTTACTCCACTCCTCATAGGAGTCAGAGGAATGAGGCCTAGCTGGTTCTCTTTTCTCTGCTATGGTCCACATGATGGGTTGTCTTTAAAGATGATGCCAACACTTCTTCCTCTCCCTGTGGGTCATAGCACTCTTTCCATGGATAGGTGGAGTCTATTTTCCTCCCCCTTGAATCCAGGCTGGTTTGTCACTTACTCTTACCAGCAGAATGAAACAGAAGTGACGCTGTGTCAGTGCCAGGCCTGACTGTTAAGAGATCGGGGAGTTTCAGCTTTGGCCCTCTTGGAACCGGGCTGCATGTTGTAGGGAAGTACAGGATGTCCTGGTGGAGAGAGAAGCCACGTGACAATGCCACGTGGAGCGCTGGGGCTCCAGACTCATGAGGGGGGCTGTCCTGGGTCTTCCAGCCCCTCCCGGCTGAACACATGAATGGCTACAGCTGATATGACTGGAACAGAGGAACCACCCAGCCAACCCTCAGAAAGGTGAGAAGTAAGACATTGTTATTCAAATTTCATAATTTGCTTTAATTTAATAATAAATTGTTGTTCCAAGCTGCTACATTTTGAAGTGGTTTGTTACACAGCAATAGAGTTTTTTCGTTGAAAATTAACTTCTGGTGGCAAATGATCACCCACAAAGAGTCTCAAAATTATGAACAACTGGGTTATATTCTTCCTGGAGCAATGACAGCCATCAGAATTGGAAACAGAAAAGGCCCAATTTTAGACCCTTGCCTTCCTTGAGAAACATCATGAGCATAACTCCCCGCAGCCCATTCTAGCCAGATTTTGTTGGGGTTAGTGGTGGACTGAGCTCAGAGCCAGGAATTTTCAATGCAAATTCTTCTACTTTTGATGGATTGGGACACAGCCTACAGTCTACTTTGGGACACACTTGTGTTTTCTGAGTGAAGCTTTGTTTCTCATGTGAGATTCTGCTTCAGTGGCTGTCCCTATGCTGACACAGCATGAAGAGAAAGGATCGGCTGGAGACATCCTAGAAAGATCTAGAAGTGGTTTTGCTTTGCTAAGGGGCTGTATTTTAGGCCCTGGTAAAGGCAGGTAATTTAACAGATGCCTCGTGAGTAAAAATCCTGCTGAAGCAACGTGCTTGGAGACGTGGACCTGGAACACAGGTTTTCTCAGAATGTGGGTAGCTCACCTCTCTGTTCCTTTTCTCTTTTGGGACTTCTGTCTTTATGTTTTTTTGCACAAATACAGGTACCATGTTTGAGTTCCCTAACCCAACTTTTATTTGGGGCATGAGGACTGAGCCAGGAGTAGTTGGCAAAAGCATTTCCCAGGCATCAGATTCTCTACACGTTAGCTTCTCCTGTGATCATTTCCCAGCCCCCGAAAGCCTCTTGGAGACTCTGGTAGAAGCACAGACCCTCAGCTGTACTGCTTGTTTGCATTTCCTCCAGGAGCCAACAGGTGGTGGTAACAGGCAGGCAAAGAAGCACATGCTGAGGCGGGTGGTTTGGCTCGGTTATCCACGCAATAGAAGTAGCTACATGATTTAAGCCAAAGATTCCAGTTAGAGAACATTTTAAGTCCACGTGGATGTGATGCAGACACCAGAGTCTCCAAACAGCCCGCTTGGCACAGATTCCATTTTCCAAGGATCCCCTTTTCCTAGAATATCTATCTATCTACCAGACGGGCACACGTGCATAGGAGTCAGGCTGCATCTGAGCACTCACCGCGTGGTGTGCAACCTTCCGGGCTTGATGGCCCTTGCCCTGGCAGGGGCTGTCTCTCTCCTGAGCTTATGGTCCAAGCTCAGGGGGGTGGTGGGGGGAGCACAAATACTTGAAGAGCCAAATGGTACAACCACCGACACAAGCAATCCCATAAGCAGTGCCTGCAAGGATATTTGAGGAAAACTGGATGTGGTAGGAATTTGGCGAGAGGCTGGGCTGCTCAGGCAAGGTTTGGAGTCTGGGGAGAATTTGGAAGAAGGAATCTGACTTGGTGGGAGGAAGTACTGTGTGGCGGGAGGAAGAGAGGAGGGCCAGCACGACAGACTGATTTGATCCGGCAGAAGATGAGAGATTTCAGGCCAAAGGGGCTAGTGGATGGGGGATAGTGATGGGGAGCTGATGGGGAGAAATACCCACTCCGTGTTTCCTGTGCATTAGGTGACGGCGTATCAAGAGAGGCAGCCATTTCAATGTTGATAATCTGAATGTCACCAGGAAACCAGATTTGGAGGCACTAACAGGGCTTGACTTGCCTGACATGTTCCACCCCACATTCCTGTTCCTGAATAAATATGTTTTGGCTTTCTAGAACTTTCTAGACTAAGGTCTTTATCAGGAAAGATGGCTCCACAAAACTGTATCATAGTCTCGGGGGGGAGCTCCTCTAGCTTGTCCCCCATCACAGCAGGTGTTCTGTAAGTGTTTTATTTGGTGTGATTTACACAGAACTTCACCTGGACTGACAGGGCCAGAGGTGTCCTCATTTGAGGGGAATGATTTTTTTTAAGAACAACGTCTTTCAAATATTTTTGACCACAACTCACACAAATACATTTTACAGTGTGATCCAGCATACGCATTACATTTACAATTGAAATAAAAAATGCATGAAACAATTTTCACTGATTATCTCCTATTTTGTTAAAAACTATGCTGGTAGTGGCACAAAATTGACGTGATGACCCCAGCAACTTGACAAAGGCTGGCGGGGCTGGAACTGAGTTTTCCTTCTCACATCGTGTGTCCTCTGCAGCCGAGATACTTGTGGGTTGCCTGCCAAAATCGGGAGCTCTCACTGCTTCAGAGACCCTTATTAAATTGCTTTTTGTGGTGATTTAACTAGGGGCTGGGCAGTTTATCTCTGCAGCTTCTGTGAGAAAGAATAGTGGTAAGCAGATTGAAAGCACACATTGTAGGATCTAAGACAAAACCAGTGACAGAGAACTTAGAAGCATTGATTCAACTTGCTCACCTATAGTAGATGTGATTACTTGTTTAGCATTAATGGCTTTGCTTGCTTCCTTTGGGAAGAGCTTGCCCTCTCCTCCCAACTGCATTTTAGAAGCCCTAACGTCAAGGAGCAGGCAGTGTGGTGGACAGCAGGCTTGTGGTGTACACTCCATGAACACATGCAGCTCACAGGTCCTGCAATCCCTCTGCGGACCTCCAGCTTTCCAACACTGAGGTTGGATCCCAGCTCTTCACTTAGGTGTGTGACCTTGTATAAAGTAAACTTTCTGTGCCTCAGTGTCCTACTTGTGCATGGGGTTAATAACAGTACTACCCCACTGGATTATTGAGAAGATCGCTGAGATAAGACAACATATTTAGCACAGTGACAGGGCCAGGTAATTGTCACCTGTCGGTACCTGTCAGGGCTCCCAAGGATCCCTATTTGACAATACCTTTTTATTAGCCTGCTTCCAGCAATAGATTGAAAGTGCTAATAGAAACATATTTCTTTATGAAAAGAATCTATAAATCTAAACTTTTTATAAATCTGACAGGCTTTTCCACCAAAAGTCTGACTTTTGGATCTTATTACATATGCTATTTAAAAAAAATTCTGCTTGTTAATAACACAACTTGTGCAAAGCCAATCCAGAGTTAGTTAAATGGATAGAGAAGTGAAATAAATGCAGGTTAATAAGTTTTACTTAATATCTCACAATAGAATCCTTTCAAAAAACATATTGGTCAGTTTATAGTGTCAGTAAGATTCCAAATTATTATTTCATAGTCATCATTTTCTTGAACTACATGGGAATGGACTAGACAAGAAAAAAATAGTACACATAAAAAATCAGTATAGTTTTTACCAAGATAACATCACATGGAAAAAGTTACTTTGAGATATTTATGTCAAGCAACATTATCAAACATACTGACACATTTTATTTCTACATATGTGGCGTTTTCTCTCCTAAATACTGCCCATTGTGACCATGTGAATGTCAGACATATAAAGATACCCAAATACTGCCCTCTCCTCTAAAACTGTAAGAACACTAATTTTTTCTTTCTCCTCATCCTCTCCAGGCCAGCTTTACACTATCCTTAAAACTGCTGGCATTAAAGCTGTCATATGGTGTTGCTGTGTTTTGTTCCATCAGCATTCTTGTGTGTGAGTTAGCCAAACCCAACAGCCTCTTGTCTACTTTGAGCGTGCAAGGACAAGCCTTTTGGAGGAGCTTGGGCAAACGCTGTACAGGGACTTAAATGTCGGCGTCCTGTGCATGGCCCTGTCAGTCAACCCAGCTCAGCCGGGAACAGGGGAAGAGGAGGGGGAAGGAGACAGTTCTCATCTCCTGCAAACACCATGAGAGGTGGGGCTGAGGGGGAGGATGCGAGAAGGAAAGCCACAAAGGAGACTCCTCTGACCTAACAGGGCACCAAGAATGCGGTGTTGCTGTCCAAGACCCCTAGGGTTAGGGCAACCACAGTGTGTGTGGATCCCACAGGGGCCCAGTGTCGGGTCTCCACCTGGGGTACCTGGGAGTACAGGAATAATGTGCCTCTTGTGGGATGCTCTGCTTAAGCCTACTTGGATTGTTTTTCTGGGGTTTGCTATGGTCATACCTAGATTTCTAGGGTGTAGGAGCTGGGCCAGCGTACTTCAAGGCGTCACGTTTCCTCCCTCTCTCTCACACTGCTGGAGGTGATCAGTTACTTCCTAAGATTCTTGCAAACCTGTCGCTCTGCCTCATTCCCACGCTGAGTCCAGGCCTGCACTGCTCTTTGCCTGGATTATTGTGGTGGTCTTGTCTCTGACGCCTCTATTTCCTGTGTCACCTCTCCAACTCGTTCTCCCTCCTGGAATCATAATCACTGTTCTAAAAAGAAACTCTGAACATGTCTCTGTTATAATGTCATATATAAATATATATATGCCCATCCCTCAGTGGGGATCCATTGCCTTGCGAATAATGTTCCAACACTTAGCAGGGCATGTGAGGCCTTTGCCGCCTTACCAACCCCTGCTCACTATTCCCAGCTGCACTTCCCTTGCTGCAACATACACACCTGTTCTTCCTGAGTCCGTGCTTCAGTTCTTTCATATATGTTACTTCCCTTCCAGAGAACATGCCCAGCTACCTGTCCCATGCCCCAGGCCACGTTGTCCCGTGGCAAATTCCTACTTAAACTAGCACAAATATCACTAATATTCACACTTCTCTGATCCCTGCTCACTCCAGGCCCAACATGCATGTGGAAGAGGTGGGGCCTCCACATCTCTTGTACATGCAGTTAGGTATCACAGTTGTCTTATTGGTTTGTATGTTTGACCTGCTAACTGAATGAATTCCTTGAGGGCAGACACGATGTGTTTCTGATTCCCCAGTGCTCAGATGAAGCGTAGCATATAAGAAGTCTTCAGCAAATGTTTCATTACAGAATATCATCTTTTGTTTATTATTGCATCCCAGCACTGCCTGGCACAGACTAGGCACTCCATAAATATTCACTGAGTGAACGAAAGAGTGAATGAAAGAATGAGTAGACCAGCTGCACTACCTTTTTAGAGCTATAGCTTCGGCAAATGAATCTGCACAGCCCATTTGTCCTTCCCTAGACCCGTTCTTTCCCAGGGTGATGACAATTACAAAACATTGCTGAAAGAAATTAAAGAAGACCAAAATAAGTAGAAAGACATCTTGTGTTCATGTATTGGAAGATTTAACACTGTTTAGATATCAGTACTATTCAAAGCAATCTACAGTTTCAACGCAATTCCTATCAAAGTCCCAATGACATTTTGTAGAAATGGAAAAACTCACCCTAAAATTCATATGGCATTTCAAGGGATCCAGAATAGCCAAAACAATCTTGAAAGAGAAGAACAAAGCTGGAGAACTCACACTTCCTGGCTTCAAACGTTACAAAGCTACATTGAAACAGTGTGGTACTGGCATAAGGACAGAGATATAGGACAATGGAATAGACTAGAGAGCCCAGAAATGAACCCTCATATCAACAAGGGTGCCAAGACCATTCAACGGGGAAAGAAAAATCTTTTCAACAAATGGTGCTGGGAAAACTGGTTATCCACATGCAAAAAAGAATGTAGCTTGAACCTACATAACATTATATACAAAAATTAACTCAAAATAGATCAAAGACCTGAATTTAAGAGCCTAAACTCCAGATTCTTAGAAGAAAATATAGGGGAAAGTTATATGACCTAGAATTCGGCAATGATTTCTTAAAAATTACATCAAAAGCACAGACAACAAAAGAAAAAATAGAAAAATTGGACTTCATCAAAATGAAAAAGTTTTATGCGTCAAAAGACATTACTAAGCTACACCAGGGAAAATGGCACCAGGAATATGTCTCTCCACCTAGGCAACAATTGCACTGGCAGAAACTGTCAGGTAACTATTTTGGAATTCTGGAGCCTATCTGAAGGCTTTCAGATTCCAGGGGAAGGCTTGGATGATAAATCTTTGTTAATTACAGTCAATTTCAGCACTTAGCTAGTAGCTGCCCACTAAGCCCCATAGCAGGCAGCTGTGCACTTGTTCCTGGAACAGCTTGCTTGTGGTTGGCAGGAGCCAGGCTGGGAAACAAGGACCTTGTCCTCCAATCTCAGAGATCTCTGTTCAGATCATTGATTGCTACCTACTTCTGATTGTGGAGGTGTAGACACAGAGGCAGGACACCATGGTTGCAACCCCACGTCCATTGTTGCAACCTTCTCTGGCTGAAGTGGCTTCCAGGGAATTGAAAGGGCCAGTGCTTGTGTTCTCTTTTATCCCCCCATTTTTCACCCAGACATTTAAGGATTTGGACAATCGAAAGCAGCCGCACATATGGAGGAATTTAGAAAGTCACTGTGCATGCCCAGAGAAAGGCACAGGCTCAGAAAGGACCCAAGAAGACCTTCAGTTTACACTTCAGACTGATTCTCAGCACAGAGCCAACTCACAGCAAAGAAACAAAATAAAACCAAACCAAACCAAAAGCCAAAATTAAAAAACAACAGCAAAGTCTGGGAAAGAGGGAGAATCTGATTTCCATAGTTATCCCATTATAAGATTCAAATGTCCATTTTTAAACAAAAAATCACAAGGCATACAAAGAAACAGGAAAGTATGGCCTATGTAGAAAATGTCCCTGAGAAAGACCAGAGAGTGGACTTCTTAGACAAAGCCTTTAAAGTAGCTGTCTTAAAGATGCTCAAAGAGATAGGGAAGTCATGAGAAAAGTCAAGAAAATGATGTATGAACAATATGGAATCAATGAAGAGATAGAAAACACAAAAAGGAAATTCTTGAGGTAAAAACTACAATAATGAAAACAAAAGATTTACTAGAGGGATTCAAAAGTATATTTGAGCAAGGAGAAGAAAGAATCGGTGAACCTGAAGATACGTAAATTGAAATTTTTGAGTTTGAGAAACAGAAAGAAAAAAAACTGAAGAAAAGTGAACAGAGCCTCAGAGGCCCGTGGGGCACCATCAAGCAGATGAACATACACATTGTGGGAGTTCCAGAAGGAGAAGAAAAAGAGAAAGGGGCAGAGAGATTATGTGAATACATAATGGCTGGAAAACCCCCAAATGTGATGAAAGACATGAATATAAACATCCAAAAAGCTCACCAAACTCCAGGTATAATAAATTCAGAGACATACTAAGATATATTGTAATAAAACTGTCAAAATCCAAGGACAAAGAAAGAATCTTAAAAGGAGCAAGAGAGGTGACTTATCATATAGAAAGGATCCTCAATGATGTTATCAGCAGATATCTCATTAGAAACTTTGGAAGCCAGAAGGCAGTGGGTTGATATATTCAAAGTGCTGAAAGAAAAAAGTAGCCAACCAAGAATCCTATATCCAGCAAAACTATCCTTCAAAAAATGAGGGAGAAACTGAGATATTCTCAGAAAAACAAAAGCTGAGGGAGCTCATCACCACTAGACCTGCCCTGCAAGAAATGCTAAAGGGAATCCTTCAGATTGAAATGAAAGGACACGAGACAGTAACCCACAGCTGTATGAAGAAATGAAGATATCCAGTAAAGGTAAATACGCGGGCAATTATAAAAGCTAGCATTATTGTACCTTTGGTTTTTAACTCTGCTTTTCGTTTTCTACATGATTTAAGAGATTAATGCAAAAAATACAATTATTAATCTATGTTTTTGGACACACAGTGCATAAAGATGTAATTTAGTGACACCAATAACTGAAAAGAGCTGAGGATAGAGCTGTACAGGAGCAGAGTTTTTGTATGCTATTGAAGTTAAGATGGTGTAAATTCAAATTAGAGCATTATAACTTTAGAATGTTAGATGGAATCTCCATGGTAGCCACAAAGAAAATAGATATAGAATATACAGAAAAGGAAATGAGAAGAGAACTAAAATGTTTCACTACAAAAAATCAACTAAACACAAAAGGAGACAGTAGTGAAGGAAATGAGAGGAAAAACGCTATAAGGTATACAGAAAACAAACAGTAAAATGGCAGAAGTATGTTCATCCTTATCAATAATTACTTTAAATGTAGACAGATTGAACTCCCCAATCAAAAGACATAGATTTAGCTTAATGGAAAAAAAAACCAAGATCCAACTATATGTTGTCTATAAGAGACTCACTTTAGATCCAAAAACACAAATAGGTTGAAAGTGAAAGGATGGAAAAAGATTCCATGCAAATAGTGACCAGAAAAGAGAGTGGGAAGTTATACTAATATAAGACAAAATAGACTTTAAATCAAAAAAATATAAGAGACAAAGAAGGGCATTATATATTAACAAAAGGTTCAATACAGAAATAAGATATAACAATTATAAACTTTATACATCTAATAACAGAACTTCAAACTATAAGAAGCAAAGTTGACAGAATTGAAGAGAGAAATAGTTCTACAATAATAGTTGAAGATTCAATATCCTATTCTTAATAATTGATTTTAAAAAAACCAGACAGAAGATAAATAAGGAAATAGAGGATTGACCAACACAATAAACCAACTGGATTTAACGGTCATATATAGACCTCTCTACCCCAAAACAACAGAATACACATTCTTCTCATGTACACATGAGTCATTCTCCAGAAGTGACCATATGTCAATTCACAAATCAAGTCTCAGTAGATTTTAAGAGAGAGATATACAAAGTATCTTCTCTGACTGCAATGGAGTGAAGTTAGAAATCAATAACAGAAGTAAAACTGGAAAATTCACAAATTTGTGGAAATTAAACAACACACATAAACAACTAGGAGATCAAAGAAGAAATCACAAGAGAAATTAGAAATAGAGATAAATGAAAAAGAAAACACAGCATATCAAAACTTATCGGATGCAGTGAAAGCAATGCTAGGAGGGAAATTTATAACTGTAAACACTCACATTAAAAATGAGGAAAGATGTGAAATCAACAACCTAACTTTATAACTTTAGGAATTAGAAAAAGAAAAATAAACTAAGACTAAGGCCAGCAGAAGGAAGGAAATAATAAAGATTAGAGAAAGAGATAAATAAAGAAGAGAAAAGCAATAGAGAAAATCAACAAAATCCAAAGGTGATTCTTTGAAAAGATTAACAAAATTGATAAAATTTAGATAGATTGGATAAGAAAAAAGGAGAAAAGACTCAAATCATTAAAATCAGAAATGAAAGTGGGAAAAAATACAATTTTATTTTATTTTTTTAAAATTTATTTTATTTATTTTTTTAAATAAAAAATACAATTAAAAAAGAAATGAAAGTGGGACATTACTACTGATTCTACAGAAATAAAATGGTTTATAAGAGAGTAATATGAACAACTGCATGCCAATAAATTGGATAACCTAGATGAAATGGACAAATTTTTAGAAACACAAAAACTACTGAGACTGAATCATCAAGAAAAAGAAAATCCGAATAGATATATAACTAGTAAGGAGGTTGAATCAGTAATCAAATATCTCCTGACAAAGAAAATCTCTGGTCTTGATGACTTCACTGGTGAATTCTACCAAATATTTAGACAACTAATATCAATTCTTCCCCAAAATTGAAGAGGACGGAATATTTTCTAACTCATTCTATGAGGCCAGTATTACCCTGAGACCGAAGCCAGACAAAGACACTGCAAGAGAAGAAAACTACAGACCAATATTCCTTATGAACATCAATGCAAAAATTCTCAACAAAATACTAGCAAACTGAATTCAGCAACATATTGGAAGTGACCAAGTGGGATTTATTGCTAGAATAAATTTATTGCTAAAGATAGTTTAACGTATGAAATTGATCAATGTAATACACCCCCAATAATATACCATTAACAGAATAAAGGAAAAAAAACCTTACATGATCATCTCAATTGGTGCAGAAAAAGCATTTGACAAAATTCAACACCATTTTATGATTAAAAAAACAGTCAATAAACAAGGAATCAAGGAAACCACTTCAGCATAATAAAAGCATATATGAAAAACTCATAGCTAACATCATACTCAATGGTGAAAGACTGAAAGGTTTTCTTCTAAAATCAGGAACAAGACAAAGATGCCTGCTTCTACCACTTTTATTCAACATAGTGTTAGAAGTTCTAGAAAGAGCAATTAGGCAAGAAAAAGCATTAAAATGCATTGACATTGGAAAGGAAGAAGTAAAATTATCCCTGTTCACAGATGGCATGATCTTATATGTGTAAAATCCTAAAGATTCCACAAAAAACTGTTAGAACTAGTAAACAAATTCGGCAAACCAGTAGGATACAAAAATGCACAAAACTCAGTTGTGTTTATATGCACTAACAATGAACAATCAAAAAATGAAATTAATAAAACAATTCCATTTACAATAGCATCAAAAAGAATAATACTTAGGAATTAATCAAGGAAGTGAAAGACTTGTACATTGTAAACTACAAAACATTGCTGAATGAAATTAAAGACAACATAAATAAATGGAAAAATACCCATGTTTGTGCTCATGAATCAGAAAGCTTAATATTATTAAGGTGTTAATACTACCCAAAGCTATCTACAGATAAAATTGCAGATAAAATGCAATTTCTATCAAAATCTCAAAGACGTTTTTTGCCGAAATAGAAAAGTCTATCCTAAAATTCATATGGAATCTCAAGAGATCCTGAATACCAAAATAATCTTGAAAAAGAACAAAATTGGAGGTCTCAAACTTCCTGATTTCAAAATTTACTACAAAGCCACAGTAATCAAAGCAGTGTGATACTGGCATAGGATAGACATAAAGAGCCCAGAAATAGAATACAGAGCCCAGAAATTAACTCTCACGTATATGGTCAAATGACTTTCGACAATGTTGCCAAGACCACTTGATGGGAAAGGACAGTCTTCTCAACAAATGGTGCTGGGAAAACTGGCTCTCCACATGTAAAAGAATGAAGTTAGACCCTCACAGAACACTATATAAAAAAATTAACTCAAACTGGATCAAAAACCTAAAGATATGAGGAAACTATAGAGGAAACTCTTCACTGGATTTGACAATGAGTTTCTCATATATGACAGCAAAGGCACAAGGAACAAAAGAAAAAATAGACAAATTGGACTTCATCAAATTTAAAAACTTTTGTGTATCAAAGAACACTATCAAAAGAGAAAAAAGGCAATCGATAGAATGAGAGAAAATATTTGCAAATGACCTATCTGTTAAGGGATTAATATCCAGAATAGAGAACTCCAAAAAACACAGAAAGTAGATTAGAGGTTATCAGGGGCTAGGGGCATGAGGGCATGGGGAATTATTGTTTAATGGGTACAGAGTTTCTGTTTGAGGTGATGAAAAAATTTTGGAAATGGATAGTGGTAATGATTGTGCAACATTGTAACTATAGTTAATGTCACTGAATTGTACACTGAAAAAATGGTTAAAATGGAAAATTTTATTTTATATCTATTTTACCATAATTAAAAAATAGTAAAGAAAATCATAAAAAACAACCCCTTCCACACACAAAAAATAAATGATTAAAAATCTAGAAAAATATAGAGGCAAATATTTGTCTGATTTCTGAATGGGGAAGATCATTGAAAGATAAATCCAATAAGATACTTATAAAGAAAAAGACTATTAGGTTGTCTAAATGTAAGTTAAAACCTCTTTAATCCCCAAAAGGACATGTAAACAAAATGAAAATGCTGACAGGAAGACACTGAGAATTCTATTAACTATTTGGCAAAAGGTTAATCCTTAAACTATAGTGTCATATAATTTAACAAAAATCACACCGCATCTCCCAAAATTCATAGGGATAAAAATAGGATAACTCACTAAAGAGAAATCACAGGTATTTAATAAACATTTTGTACTGTTCAGACCCATTGGTAAATAAAATAAACATTTTTAAAAATAAAAAAGGAAATAAGGTTGCCTACTAAATATCATGGAAATATCCAGGACTGGTGAAAGATTGCAAATTTCTCCAACAATTTTTGAATGTCTTTCGACTGGTGTGTACCAAAGAATGTTTGTACTCTAAAAAAGTAATTTCACTTCTAGGAATGTAGCCTGAGAAATGTTTTCCTAACTGCAGAAGATGCTTTATAAACAATTATATTCATTTCAGCACTACTTAAAATTGTGAAAAATTGGCAACAGGTTGAATAATGGGGGAATATTTTGGAAAACTACAGCTCATCATGTTCAGGAAAAAAGCTGGAAATAAAATTGGATGCTGCATAGGATCACAATGGATTGCAAAATGTGTGTAGAAGCACACCAACACGTTCACTGCTGTTGGCTCTCGGTGGAGACATTTTGGTTATTTTTTCTTTTTTCTACTTTGCTTCCCAAATTGTCTGTAATGAACTCGGTTACTTTTGTAATGAAGAAAATAACTTAACCCCTAGTACTGTATAATAAGAAAATGACTTGGAACAACAGTATCTGAAAGGGTAATATTTATCTTCATCCCCTGGGGGAGAATAAAATCAAAGCAATCTTCTTTATAATTAAATAGAACACATTCGGAGAAAAAATGGAAATCCTGATAGAATAAGAGAATCTGAAATTTTCTATTTCAAGAGACCCGGCTTCCAGCTTTTCTAGAATCACAGGTGTGCAACAGTCACTACTATTGTCACTGTGGACTTAGCTGTTTAGTCTCATAATGCGTGACCTTAGCTGCTTGGATCCCATATTTATGCAACAAATATTTACTGAGCCCCTGCTCTGTGATTTGGACTGTTCATAGAGGGAAAAAGAGAAGTTTATGAATAACAGCTCCTATTTATTGAGTGCTTACACGTATGCTGGGGGTGTTACGACTCTACCAAGTGGGCGTCATGGATCCCTCCTTACAAAGGAGGTAACTGAAGGCCGGAGAAGGACTTGCTCCAGGTCCCCTGGCTGCAGAGCGGCGGCTCGGTCTCTCCCACAGTCTTTGGATTGCTCCACGCAGTCCTGCTTCCCAAGTAGTACCCAGTGACGGCATCCTGTGCGGGACAGCAGACGCCTCAGCCGCTGACCGGTCTTGCTGTGGACCGTGTCCCAGACCTGACCGCCCTCTCCCAGGGCCGTTTATGCTAACGCCCCTCCCGCCCCCTCAGCACGAATATGCCAGCTCGACGAAACGCCGAGATCCCCAAGAAGGGCACAGAACAGGCAGCTTTTCTCGCCAGGCACGCTGGTCTGACAGGTTTGCTTTGGTGCCCAGATCCTATCTAGGTCTTGAACCTTTCCCGAGGGAGGGCTGTTGACAGAAAAGTGTGGAGGGATAGCATACTTGTCAGCGCAGTCACCGGGGCGAGAGGAGCTCTGCTGGCGGCTCAGTTTCTGTGGGATAAAGGGACGCAGCCTTTGGCTGATGTGCACACAAAGCAACCAGCAGGCGGGGTCTTTCCGGCTCGCATCAGCTTAATCAGACTGCAAATCACTAAGGTATTAAAACATTTTGGAGAAACTCAAGCAACTCAGGGTACCTCATCTTGTACAATTTGCATGATGGGCCGGAACTAAATAATTGCTAAGGTTTGTCACAGCTCAAAGGGTTCATGATTTTGTTTGCATAAGACTTGGAAAAACATTTATAATTTAGTGTGAAGTGAAAGCCAAGGATATAAAACTGTATTCCCAGGAGGGTCCCAAATAGATTTAAAATAAATTATATTTGCATAGGAAAAAGGCTGGAAGAGAATTCTTAAAAATATTTAGAGCGTGTGATCATAGGAGATGTAAAATTTCTTCTTTTTCCCATGGGTCTGCATGAAGGGAAGATTGTGAAATAATAAACATTCTCAACAGCAGCATCTTAGAGTAAAAGATGCTGATGCAGCAGTGAAGGATGGATATCTGATCCAGCGTAGCAGGGAAGGCCAAAGTGCCAGTGCCGACACTCCCAACTTCCAAGATGTGATGGAGCTGAGACAGTGAGCTCGGGGCAGGTCATCAGGGTCTCCAGCAACAATGAATCTCCAGCTTATACCAAACATAACTGAATAACAAAGAGATATATTTGTATTAATAATTGTGGGAAAATGTCCAATAGATATTCAGTGCAAAAACGAAGTTGCATGCATAACATTACCCCATTCATGTTGACATTATGCTAGTATATTCTTGGAAAAAAATATCTAGAAAAAAATATATACCCAATAGTGGTTATCTTTCACTTTCTAAGTCATACATTTTTCAAATGCTTGATTCCTTAATGCACTATTTCCTAATCAGAAAAAGTATGTGAAATTGAGATCTATTGTTTATGCTTTTCCTGTGCTTGCCTGATGTTGCTGCTACACCATAACATCGAGAGCTGAATGTACCGAGCACTTTCTCTGTGCAAGGCACCATATGAGGAGATTCTCCTGTGTTATCTCATTTTTTTCTCACAGGAGAGGTAGGTAAATTGCCCTCAGTTTGCAAATGAGGGGAATGAGGCTTGGACAGGTTAAATAAAGATCCTAAGTTTCACCCATTTACTCATGCAACACTCATTCTTTCATTCAATGAGTATTTATTGTTTCCCAAGCACTGTCTGGCGTTCTGGAGATACAGCAGCCAGCAAGTTAGGAGAGTCCCACTGTAGTGAGGGGACACACACTGAGCAAACAGATACATCCACACTGTATTTCAGGCAGTGATTAGTGCCATGACGAAAAACAAAGCAGAGGAAGCGGGGAGAGAATCATGGGGGCTGGGGGTGGGTTCAGATACCAATGGTTGCCTAACCAACATCCATTCCCCCTCTTCTTTCTCAGTTTATACAACTGAATTTTGTCAAGGTGGCAAAATGGGTCAGTGGAGGTGAATCCTCCTTCCCCCAGAGAAAGAAGTGTGATTAGTTTAAGGCAAGCACGAAAATTCCAATATCCTTTTTAGTGATTGGTTTAGGAGTAGATATTTGACTAAGACCCAGCCAAAGAGATGTGAGGGGGAAGTCTAGTGTGTTGGCTTCTATAGAAGCTTCTCCCCCTTCCTTCAATGAATAGAGAGAAGGGTCTGAGAAGCAGTCTCTGCCTTGGATGACCCATGCCTCCTGCCTTGAACATGATTGTAAAAGGATGTGAAGGCTGGAGCTATGGCAGTCATCTTGTGATCATGCATCAACATTTAGAAGAATAAAAAGCCAACCTATTGGAATGGCAGAACAGAGAGTTGGAAAGAGCCTGGTTTTTGAGGGCATTCCTGAACTACCAAATCTGACTTGGAACTGCCCACCTCTGGTCTTCTTGTTAATTGAGTTATTAAATGTTTGTATCTGCTACTTGCAGTTGAATGTAATCTAACTAATACAAGAAGTTATTTCAGATAGAGTGTTGGAGGAGGGCTCTCTGAGCACGTGACATTTGAATGATGTGAAGAAGTGAGTTATGTGAAAATAAGGGGGAAGAACATTCTCAGCAGGTGGAACAGCAAGGACAAAGTTGGTTTGTCCAAGATAGCAAGAAGGAAGGCCATTGTGGCCAGGGCACAGGGAGGTGAGGGGCAAGATTGGCCAGGTGGATGGTGAGAGTGAGAGTGGTGAGAACTAGGGTTGGAGAGGGAGCATGCACTAGATCACAAAGGCCTTGGGGCCATCCTCTGGGTCTGACTCCGATTCTAAGTGCAATGCGAAGGCCCTGGCGGGTTTTGAGTATGGTGACATGATGTGATTTATAGTTTATAAAGCGAACTCTGAGTGCTGTATTAGAAAGGCAGATAGGAGTGCTGTGGTGGTCCACGTGTGAGATGGTATCTGCCTGGACTGGAATGGCAGCCACGAAGGTGACGAGAAGTGGTCAGACTCAGGGTATCTTCCAAAGGTGGAATCACTTGGCATGGTTGATGGATTGGATATGGGGGTGAGCAGAAGAGAGGAATCAGGAGTGACTCTTAGGCTCTTTGCCTGAGCCACTGGGTGAGTGGTGGGGCTGTATGCCAAGAGGGTGAGACTGCAGGAGGGACAGGTTTTGGAGTGTGGATTTGGGGTGATAAACAAAAGCTCCAGAAAGGGTAGGATTAGGGTCTAGCTCTAAATTTTATACAAGACAGTGTCATGTGGCCTCCACAAACAGTGGAATTTATTTTAAAATGATGTGTGCACTCCCGACCCTCTCTAGTATTTGCTTGCTGCTCCTGTTTAATCTTCACTGATTCAGATCTGGGTGTTTACTCCATGAGCCAGGCCAGCAACCTGGAAGAACCTGAGCTTCCTCTGCTATCCTTTTGATCAAAGCTCTTTTTTCCTTCTCCAGGCTGTTCCTCTGTATGGTTGGTACACCTACAGGGGATGAAACTGCTTGCATGGCGCACATTCAAACCGACTCACAGGTCGGTGGGCCAGGAGTCACAGGCTTCTCAAAGATGTTTGTTTATAGAGGGCTTAAGATACCACCTCTTCCAGAAAATCTCATCTGAGTCACCATCATGTTCCTCTAAGAATCTGTAAGCTACTCCTGACCACAAGGAAACCCCAATAAGGGCAAATAACAGGAAAGTGAATATTTTTTCCAGAAAAATTGAGAAAGCCCCAATTTAGATCACTCAGGCAAAAGAGGATTTATTTGTACTGTGGTCTCCAGTATTGTCCACATAGGTTCATAGCAGCACAAGACTCAAGTGTACTTTCATCTCTTTTTGCTCTTTCATTTCTCTCTGTGCTAAGCTCCCAGTCTGTTGACTCTAGTTAGTGAACTGTGTATCTTTTCACTCACTTAACCACAGTGAGCATCTTTCCACGTTGATAAATACCAACACTACTACTATAACACGACATTTATTGAGTGCACGCTCTATGGCACATCTTCTGCCAGGCACTTGTAGCATTGTCTCATTGACTTCCTGCCAAAACCCTATGAAGATGCCATGGTTGTCTTCATCTTATGGATGAGGAAACTGAGGCAGAGAGAAATTAACCAACTCACCAAGGTCACACAGCTTGTGAGTGGAAGAGGTAGAATTTGAAGGCAGGCAGTATAATTCTGGAGCCTGCACTTTTAATCACTATTATTTTACTCCCTAAATATACTACATCCTTTTTGTGAGATTGTATCATATTCTGTTGTAGATGTACCAGGATTTGTTTCACCAATACTGTGATGTTGCACACTTTGGTTGGTTTTAGTTTTCGCTGCTACAGATTGTGTTGCAGTGAACGTCCTTGTGGTCCAATCCTTACAGGTTGTGGTTGATCCTTTCCTTAGGACAGACTCGTAGTCTGCCTTCCCTGTGTACATTTCTATGGCCTTGACACACAGTACCAAACTGTTCTTCGGAAAGGTAGTACACGCCCATCGCATTATACAAAAGTTCCCTCTGCCCTCCAGCCTCAACACTGGGTCTCATCCATTTTTTAATCATTGTTGATGCTATAATAATTCTGTCTCTTTTTTTTTTTCAGGAAGGTTGGCCCTGAGCTAACATCTGTTGCCAATTTTTTTTTTTGAGGAAGATTGGCCCTGAGCTAACATCTGTTGCCAATCTTCCTCCTTTTTTCCTTTTTTCTCCCCAAAGCCCCAGTAGACAGTTGTATGTCATGGTTGTGTATCCTTCCAGTTGCTCTGTGTGAGATGCCACCTCAACATGGCTTGATAACCGGTACGTAGGTCCCTGCCCAGGATCCTAACTGGCGAACCCTGGACCGCCGAAGTGGAGCGTGTGAACTTAACCTCTAGGCCACCAGGCCAGCCCCTGTCTCACTGTTTTAATCTGTGAGTTATAACATTTCATTGCACGTCTGCTATATCTCTCCGGTTTGCTTCCTGCTAACATCCTTTTCCCTCTGAAGTTTGTTTTTTTCTTATAGGTTGTAGAGCTCTTTATGTATGTCTTATGTTTTGGAAGTTAATAAATTTAGTAAGTAAATCCAATAGAGAGAAAAAGTAGACTTAGTCTGTGTTTCGCACAGCATCTTACGTCTTATTCTTTTCCAATATTGATAGTAAACTATAAGAAATGGTTCGTGTGCCCAGAGGCTGAAAGCATATCCATTTTAACAAAAAGTCACTTGGAAGCATCCCCTTCTCCAGAAGAAGCCGCCACCTTCTCTTCCAGCTCTTCAGTCTGTCAGAGCAGAGTGCCAAGACTCTCGCAGGAGTGGGCCACATGATCAAGAATCTGGCTTGAGCAGGCTCCAGGCCATATTTTGGTAAGTCAAGAGGGTTCAGGCCAGGTGTGTGAGTTCTGGGTGTGACTCAAATGTGGAGTAGTCTTGCATTTATTTATACTAATTTTCCCTTTTCTGTGATGTTGATGTTATCCTTGAAAATGCCACAGTTCCAAGGTGAAATTTCGGTGGAACTAAACTTGATCAGCTCAATATCACACAATTGATCACACACAGCTTTCATTTCTAAGTGACCTAGGTCTGCCAGCATGACCAACCTGGGGGGTCAAGAGACTGGCTGGTCCAGTAGCTCACGAGGGCTGGTCACAAACTAGCAATAGGGTTCTGGGAATGCAGAGCTTAGGTGAATTGCTGTTCACAGTTAGTGGGCTGGGTGGGACCAATGGCTCGATGCTTGAACCTCAGGCCTTTCTTAGAATGCTGGCCCCCTATCCATGCCTGGAGAGCCCCTAGGTTCCTTGCTCCCACCTGTCACAGGAGAGTTCCTCAGGAGACCGACTCTGAGCTGGAGTGTAGCACGCAGGATGTTTATTAAGGAGCGCCCTTGGGATCGGCACCTGTGGAAAGGCGGGGAAGGGAGCAAGAGCGGGCAGAGGGAGGAGGGGAGCTGCGATTCAGGTCTGAGGGCAGTGCCGGCCAGCCCCGCAGGGAGCTCTGGCAGAACGGCCCTTCTGTGTTGTCCTGAGGTGGTCAAGATGACCAGGCTTTATACTTCCACAGCAGTCAGTCACTGGGCACGGGACAGCCTGGGAAGGGGTGTGGGCGTGGGTGAGGCGGCTCTCTGACCCAGACCCCGGCCACGGTGTCCGCCACACCCCTCCTCTCTCCCTGCGTCTCCTTCTCCTCTTGGTCTTGTTCCTCTAGGTGTTCTTCATCTCAGAGACATCTCTGCTTGGCCTCTGCTCTCTTTCCTTCCTTCTGCTTCGAATACGCCTCCACTTTGACATCATCTCCACCCCTTCCATCCTGGTTTCTCCTACTCTACTGAAAATATTTCTCCAAATCACCAAAAGTCCGGGAACGCACCCCCTTCCCCCAGCGTGCCTCTGACTTCAGTGGCAGCTGGAGGAGACCGTCCCCGGCACTTCACAGCCCCCACTTCCAGGCCGGCGGCATCTCCAGCTTTTCTGCCTCCAGGTTCCCTCCGAGCTCAACGGGCAGGCTGCAACTCCAGCCATGTCCCTCCTCCCGAGTAAAGCAAGCGAGTCAGTTGAACAAGCTCAAATCTGCTCTAGTTTATGAAAAGAAGCCTCTTATTAGAAACTTCTCCATATTTAGCAATTATTAGTTATGGGTTATTTGTGACAAATGTCCAAACTCATAAAGACCAAAGAGTGTGTGCGGGGCTGGCAGCATAATTTGTGGCACTCAGTGCAAGATGAAAATGTGGGACCAATGGGGGGCAGTTAATGTCCCCTTCCCATGGGCCCACTGCCCCCCCCAACAGCTGATGGTGAGCCCCACTGAGCGGTGACAACCTCCGTGATGCTGGGACACTCTGGATCAACGGTGGCACGAGGCTCCACCAAATCACCCGCCCAGTGTGCATGGCGCCGTCAGCCTGGGTTAGGGGCCGTCACCTTGCCCTGTCCTGAGACAGCTCGGCAGTACATCTGACCCTAACCTCTCCTCGCTCAGTCCCAGGTCCCCCTCCTGCCAAGACTGGGTCACTGCCCCATACAGAGGGTGGCGGTGGTCATGGGAGGAGGGGGCAGGGAGCGGTGGGCTTGGGGCCACGTGTGGGACGAGGCTCCAAGCCCCCGGCACATGCCCCATTTCCCACAGCACTTCACTTACAAACCACAAATTCAAAAGTAATTTGATGCATTTCAAGACAGCAAATGCAGCCCAATAAACCCCAAGCAGGAGTTCCTCTTACTGCTTCTAGCTCTGCCAACTCAGGTCAGTTCTAGTCTCAGATCGCTGAGTGCCTGGTGGACAGTTCTGCCTGCCTCTGTCGCCTCAACACTCCGATAGGTCCACATTCAAACTGTTCACATTCACCTCCAAACTAGCACCCTGTCCGATTTCACTCCTCCTGTCCAAAGTACCGCCATTCACCAGGGCCAGCTTTAAATTGGGGAATCATCTTTGTTTCATCTTTCAGAAGAGTGTTGTTGATAAGCACGACCACCTGTCAGTCTACTGGGTTTCCAGCCTCCTTCCTACACACACACACACACACACACACACACACATACACACACACCCCCCTCTCCCTTTGGCTGGGCTGGTCCTGGCGTGATGAGCCTTGGTTCCTGTTTCAGAGTGTGGCCTCAAGTAGGGTGGGCCTGAGGACAACATTATTAAAGAAAGAAGAGAAGAAGTCAGAGAAGGGAGGGTGCTCGCCAACAGCAAGCTTACACTTCAAAACCTCTTTGTGATCTACTTTTTCGTCAGTGCAAATAGAACTTTACAATAATTTATAATGATATTCAAGTGATAACAAATGCATCTTAAAAGCCCAAACAAAGGGTAAATAAAAGTTAAATAATTGCCAGGACTGTGGAGTTTCTCCTGAAACTACAGAAAGGCAGCTAGCTTCTCAAAAGACACGGTTCCTAAGAAACATATATGACCATGAGTAAGGTGAGTGGAGGGGTTCAAAGATAGTGGCACCCTTGCTGCCATCTTACTATACACCCTCTTTAAACTCTGGGACCCTCAGCAACCCAGAATAAGAAAGGCCACCAAACATCGCAACATTTTAATGGCAATTTTATCGTATATCTTAAAGGGCAAAAGGCTTGACTCTCCCTCACTCATCTTGTCCACTGTGTGGCCCATAGCAAACCTTTGCACCTCTCTGAGCCTTGGTTTCTTCATCAGTGATGAGGATCACCCCCGAGCATATCATAGGATGGCTGTGAAAAAGAAATGAGTCACTGAAGGAGAAATCACATTTCAAATTGTACAATTCACAGTGTAAGGTGTTATTATTATTGGAGATAGTCATCAGTCTGAATATCTATGTTGAAAACGTAATTTGAGTAATAGGGATAATATTTGTGAATATATCAGCAGCTTTGCACCTTCCTCCCAACTCTGCAAGGGTCCATGTGCCTCAGGGAGGATTAGAATCATTATAACAAGGATACCAAGACAAAGAGTTAATGTCCAACTTTTGACATATAAAGGAAGATTTTTTAGTTCTAGACTCTAATATTGAAAGCCAGGCTTTGGGGAGAGACAAAAGCATTTTCTATATTTCTTTAGCTCACTAGTGTATCGAGATCCCAACTTTGTGGGCAACATCATGAAGTTTTAGGTCAGGGTAGAGGGAATCTCAAGACATAGACATGAAGTCCATGCTGCATAGACAGAAGATAAAGGGATGATGCACATAACAGCCTGGGGACAATGGGGAGAGGCAGGTTATCAGATGTGCATGCATTCTGGTTTTCCACTTCTGAACCCAAATCCTGCAAATGATGTATTGGCTATTTTGAAGGGTTAATGCTAAAGGCAGGAGACTTATACCCTTTTCCTGCTCTGACTGCTGGGTGGAGACCACCTCACAGGGTGCCTTGGTGGCTACATGAGTGCAGGAATGAATGGTGCAGCAGAAGAAAGCAGAGGTGGCTAGACAGATGACCTTGAGTTAGCATTCCCGGTCCCCTCACAGTTCCCGAGTGGCACAGAAGGAGCTACAAGTCCTCACATGCCCAAGGGGGCATGACAATTGTTCCAGTTACCTCTTGCTACCCTACAAACCACCTCAAAACTTAGTGGTATAAAACAACAACCATTTTATTATGCTCAAGGATTCTGGGGGTTAGGAATTCAGAAAGGGTACTAGGGGATGACTTGTCTCTTTTCTGTGATGTCTGAGGTCTCAGCTAGGAAGATTCAAACTTCTGGAACCTGGAATCATCTCAAGGCATCTCCACTCTCATGTCTGGGCTGGAATGCTGAAGAATGGGAACTGTTGCCTGGAGCTCCTATGTGTGACCTGTGCATGTGGTGTGGGCTTCCTCACAACATGGCTGCCTCCAGCCAGTTGACTTCAGAACTCATGTGTTTTTTTTTTTTTTTATAAGGAAGATCAGCCCTGAGCTAACATCCATGCTAATCTTCCTCTTTTTGCTGAGGAAGACTGGCTCTGAGCTAACATCTATTGCCAATCCTCCTCCTTTTTTTTCCCCCCAAAGACCCAGTAGATAGTTGTATGTCATAGTTGCACATCCTTCTACTTGCTGTATGTGGGAAGCAGCCTCAGCATGGCCGGAGAAACAGTGCGTCGGTGCGCGCCCAGGATCCAAACCCAGGCCACCAGTAGCGGAGCGCGCGCACCCAACTGCTAAGCCACGGGGCCAGCCTGTAGCTCATGGTTTTAACAGTGGGTATTCTGGTGAAACAAGGCAGAATCTTTCACGGTCTTTTATAACCTAGTCTCAGAAGTCACATAGCCTTATTTCATCTGTAATCCATTGATCAAAGCAGCCACAAATCTGTTCAGATTCAAGGGAGAAGGATAGAGGCAACACCTTTCAAAGGAAAGACTGTCAGAGAATTTGCAGCTGTGTTTTAAAACTGTCACAATAATGTAACTTGGAGTGTGGCTGGGGAACTTCAGCAAGCCAAGGGGAAAATGCCAGTAACTGAGAACTACGGGGCAAGTAACCAGGCTGAGGACCCAATAGGAGCCAGGGGGCTCCGCAGTGCCAGTAAGAGACAGGGTGGTGTGAGTCAATAAGGGAGACCACCTGACCCTTAGAGAGCCAGGGGAAGACCACGAGTTCTCCAGGTGCAGAGGCCAGCCGAGGACACCTGCAAGGCTCCCAGGGATGGCTCCCACAACGGAGAGGGATTCAGCTAAACCAGCTGGCCCACACTTGAGGACCAGACTCACTGCTGCTCAGCCACACCACATAAGGAGGGGCAGGAGTCGAGGGAGGCCTGCCCGACAGTCGGCCGTCCCCACCCAGGCTGGGAAGGGGGCAGGGAAAGCAGACAGGAGACCAAGTTCGGACACTACTGAATATTTCACTGATAGAGGCTCTTTTAAATGGAAAGTGATTAATTAAACCAAAGGAGGCTGAAGTACCATAAATTAGCAACCTGTGTCTCCCCGCTGGGATGCAGGCAGAGCTCCTGAGACAGATGGGATCAACTCTAGGCACTAAAGAAGCTATGTTTTTCTTTTACATCTGAGTGGAGTGAATATAGAACCTTGACACACCAGCAAAGGAGACTTCCACATTTGCTCTTTTCCCACATAGCACATTTTATGATTTTTAAATTCATATTCATTTTAAGATTATTTACTAATATCTCTGCAGTGTGCTGTAAACTTCATAAGGGCAAGTGTGGAGGTTTCAATACATGGCCGCAGATTTCTAACACTCCCTTCCTGGGGATGTAGGGTCTATGTCTTCTCCCCTGGAACTCAGATGGCTGGTGACCTACAGATCTCACCTGTAATCTGCAGAGTGTGGTGGAAGTGACGCCATGGGACTTCTGAGGTGAGGCCGTGAAAGGCCACACAGCTTCCAACTTGCACACCAGAACACCTGAGTCTTGAGCCCCGCATAGGAAGTCCAGACATCCTGGGAAGACCCTTCCCCACCCTGGGAGGAAGCCCAGCCACATGGGGAGGACTGTGTGGGCATTCCCATCAGCTGTCTCATTCTCGGAGTCATCCCAGCCCAGGCACCACCCCCAGCAGTGAAGATGCCTCCAGAGGAGTCCAGCCTCCGGCAGCTGGAGTCACTCCCAGTCACTCAAGTCTTCCTAGCTGAGGCCGCAGACACGGGGAGGCAGACTCAAGCCACCTTCCCTTTGCCCTGTCCAAATTCTTGACACACAGAATCCCTGAGCAGAATAAATGGATACCGTTTCACAGCCCTAGGTTGTGGGGTGGTTTGTATGCAGCAATGGATAACAGAGCAGTGGGGATGGAGTTGTCCTGTGCACTGTGTTCTCAACCTCACAAGACACCTGGGACAAGATGGCCACTGGGTAACAGGGAATTTGGGCCAATCTGCTTCCATCAGAATATTTGAAAACCTGAGCTGCTCTACCTAGCGGGGGTCCATTATTGCTTAGACATTGCCTTCAATTTGAATGCATTTATCAAAAAGAGTAAAAATGACACAATGCCACATTGTGGAGAGGTCAATTTCCTTCCTTATTTAAAAAAGAATACAGGCTCTGATGAACAGAAACTCAAAGCGTGCGCACACATACACACACACATGCACACATGCACAGACTCACAGACACGCAACCAAGGTCACACTCTTATTCTCTAGCAGTGTGGGGATGTCTTTGTCTGCTGTGACTACAGTTAGCTGAGGCAATCGTCAAAATTCCTCAGTGAGAAAGTCTTCAAATGCCAGAAACATAGGAGAAAGAGAGACAGTACTGAACACCTGCCTGATGCCGCCCCTCTGCCTCAGTGCGTGCAGAGTCTGGGCAGCCCCCACGCCCCCTTTGCCTCCAGGTCCAGGCCCTTGGCTGAAATCCTCAGTTCCCTTCTCCCCATAGCCCTTCAGTTTGGGGAGGGATTCAGTGGGCACAGGGCCTGGGGAGACTTGAGCTGTCAGATGGAGAATGCGATTGGATTCTGGAGGGAATGAGATGGAGGGAGAGGAGGGAGACTGAGTCCAGGAGGCAGGGCTGGGAGTCCTGGGTCCCCGCTGAGCAAAGCAATGGTGAGGTGAGCGGATGTGAGTGCCACGACAGGCGCACTGCGGGAAGCGAGGCTGGTGGGTGGGATGGGAACAGGAGGACGGGGCTTCAGAGGGGTGACAGGAAGAGAACGAGCGGGGCCGAGGCTGGGGGCAATGACAGCCCAAGCCAACCCAGTCAGCAACTCCACAAACAGGTGGTGAGAAGGATGTCCAGGAAATGTTTTTGAAACCCCAGTCAGATTTGAGATTCCAGCGTCCAGAGAAACATGGTAAGCAGTGAGCACAACTTCTGTCTCCCTCGCCTCCTGAGCTGGCCGTCCTGGTCAGCAAGCCTGCGCTCCTGGACATGCTGTCACGTGTCTGGGTACAGGACCTGCCTTTCGTTCAGAGCCAGCATTTTTGGGCAGCACAGAGCACCCTGCCTGAGAGGTGCCCTCCCCAGCCCCCCATTCCAGCTGCTGGACTGGGGGTAAAGGTGTCCTTGGGTGGGAACGGGTGGCCACGACATCCTCCAGCCTTTGCCTCGCCGATTCTGTCTCCGCCAGGGGAGTGGGCACACGCGGCTTGCCAACCTTTTTAAAGGGTCTCCCTGCCCAATTGGCTTCCTGTGGGCCTGGAGCAAAAGCTTTTGGGATTTTCTCCATCAGCCCTCACTTGGTAGACTTTTCCATTAAAAAGCTGCCTGAAGTTAGACGCAAACGGTTCTCTCCTGATCCTTTCAGTGTTATTTTCAGTGTGACTGGATCCAGGCATAGGGGTCTGAAACGGAATCATATGCATGAAAATAAGATTTTCTGACAGTAATAATGAAGATAATAATAGCTAATGTTTATTGACTGCCTGCCATGTGCCTAAGTTCTTATTTAATCCTCACAATGCCCTTATGAGGTGGATGCCATTATAACCCATTTTACAAATAAGAACACTGAGGCACAGAGAGGTTAAGCATTTTGACCAAGGTCACACAGCTCACAAGTGGCAGAACAAGATTTGAACTCAGACAAACTTATCAAATTGTATACGTTAAATACATGCAGTTTTTTGCTATATCAATTATACCTCAATAATGCTGAAAAAAAAAGTTTGAGCCCAGGGAGCTTGGCTCTAGCATCCAGGCTCTAGTCAGACAGCAGTGTTGCCTGATAATACCACACGGCTGTGCTCAACATTTCGCTTTTGAACTCATCCTCTGAAAAGATCATTTCATTTGCTCACACAGACTTTCCCCCACCTCACACCTTAATTAACTTCTTTTCCTGAAATCTACTTTGTTTCAAAAAGAGGATAAACATTAACAAGACATATGTCGAATGCTGTTTTTCAGCAAATAAGTTCGATGAGCTTCATGTGGCCTCTATTTCTCCAGGTACAAAATGAACTAAAGAGAATTTTCCAAAGAATTGCTGCAGCCAGAGACTTCTAATATTTCTATGTGTGCTTTTTGAATAAAAAGAGAGTCCATCTGATTAGGGTTGTGGTTACATGACTATGCATACAACCATGTACCAAGAAAAGTGAATTATACCATGTGTGGATTAGGAGATTTTAAAAATTAAAATGAGAAGATATAAGTATATGCTCCAATAATTCAAAAGGAGGAAAGGAATGTTCCGAGTCTTCTTAGAAGTGTCAGACTAGAAAATAATATGGATGTCCTCTTCAGTAGTTGATAAAGAATGAGAGTGTGTGCAGATTACCTTGGTGTCCTTTGAGGTCCTCTGAGGATCTCTGGCTCCTCACACCAGGGTTTCAGACTCCCTGGGCACACTGAATCTGACAGCTCTGTCCTCGCCCCGCCCTCCACAGCGAACATGCCCCATCATGCCCCATCATTCCTACAGGAAACATCAAGAAGAAACAGAATTGGAGTTTGGTTGATAACTCCATGGAGCTGTTTGGAATTCAAGTGTGAAGGGTGTTATCACATCACCTCAGATGATTATCTTTAAGCCACCCGTAGCTTGGTTTCAAAGAAAATAACATTTACTGTTGAGAAACATTCCTCCGAGGCTTTAGAAACTACACGGAAACAAGATGCATTTATTTGTGGCTGTAATGACAAAATTCATTGATGTGACCTTTGTCAGTGAAGGTCCTGAGTGGCCCTCACAGGCCATGTGGTGGAGAGTCTGTCCAGGCCACTTGCTGGCAACACTGGCCTTAATTTTTGCTTTGAGTAGTAAGGGAAACGGGATGATAAGAAGCAACTTCTAATCACAAACTGACATAAATATGTTGTCCAAAAGTGTGAAGATAAGCAAATTATTTCTAGTTTTAATATTTAAAAACAACTCCTTTTTTTTTTTTTAATTTTTTGTTTATTGCAGTAACATTGGTTTATAACATTGTAAAAATTTCAGGTGTACATCATTGTACTTCTATTTCTGCATGGACCACATCATGTTCACCACCAAAATACTAATTACAACCCATCACCACACACATGCACCGAATTATCCCTTTCACCCTCCTCCCTCCCCCCCTCCCCTCTGGCAACCACCAATCCAATCTCTGTCCCTATGTATCCGTCCATTGTTGTCACTATCTACTACTTAATGAAGGAAATCATACAGTATTTGACCTTCTCCCTCTGACTTATTTCACTTTGCATTATACCCTCAATGTCCATCCATGTTGTCACAAATGGCTGGATTTCGTCGTTTCTTATGGCTGAGTAGTATTCCATTGTGTATATATACCACAGCTTCTTTATCCATTCGTCCCTTGATGGGCACTTAGGTTGATTCCAAGTCTTGGCTATCGTGAATAATGCTGCAATGAACACAGGGGTGCATGTACCTTTACAAATTGGTGTTTTCAAGTTCTTTGGATAAATACCCAACAGTGGAATAGCTGGATCGTATGGTAGTTCTATCCTTGATTTTTTGAGGAATCTCCATACTGTTTTCCATAGTGGCTGCACCAGTTTGCACTCCCACCAGCAGTGTATGAGAGTTCCCTTCTCTCCACATCCTCTCCAATACATGTTGTTTCCTGTCTTGTTAATTATAGCCATTCTGACGGGCGTGAGGTGATATCCCATTGTAGTTTTGATTTGCATTTCCCTGATAGTTAGTGATTTTGAACATCTTTTCACGTGTCTGTTGGCCATCTGTATATCTTCTTTGGAGAAATGTCTGTTCAGGTCTTTTGCCCATTTTTTAATTCGGTTGTTAGTTTTTTTGTTGTTGAGATGCATGAGTTCTTTATATATTTTGGAGATTAAGCCCTTATCAGAAGTATGGTTTGCAAATATCTTCTCCCAATTGTTAGGTTGTCTTTTCGTTTTGTTGATGGTTTCCTTTGCTGTGCAGAAGCTTTTTAGTTTGATGTAGTCCCATTTGTTTATTTTTTCTATTGTTTCTCTTGCCCGGTCAGACATGGTGTTTGAAAAGATGTTGCTAAGACCGATGTCGAAGAGCGTACTGCCTATGTTTTCTTCTAGAACTTTCACAGTTTCAGGTCTTACATTCAAGTCTTTAATCCATTTGGAGTTAATTTTTGTGTATGGTGTAAGGTAAGGATCTACTTTCATTTTTTTGCATATGGCTATCCAGTTTTCCCAACACCATTTGTTGAAGAGACTTTCTTTTCCCCATTGTATGTTCTTGGCTCCTTTGTCAAAGATTAGCTGTCCATAGATGTGTGGGTTTATTTCTGGGCTTTCGATTCTATTCCACTGATCTGTGTGTCTGTAAAAACAACTCCTTTAACAGAAATAAAATTAAACATATTTTAGTAATTTACTATGAATATCATTAAATATTCTGTCATCTTTTTTCCTTATTTTTTAAGAAAAATTTTCAAACATGCAGAAAAATTGAAAGAATTTACAGAGAGTAAATACCTGTATACGTACCATCTATATCTATGTTCTACAATTAACCTTTTGCTATTTGTATTATTAAATATCTATTCATCTCTCCATCAGTATATCCAACCATCAATTTTTTTTTACAGATTCCAAGTAAGTTGCAGATACCAGTACATCTCACCTCTAAACACTTCAGTATGCATATAATGAACTAGAGCTCAATATTTCTTTATGCTTCTTTGTTTAAGGAAAATTTACATACGGTGAAATGCACAAATTTTAAGTGAACCATTCAAAGAGTTTTGATAAATGCATATACCTGTGGTGGCAGGGGTATGCAAAACCCTATCAAGGTGTAGGGCATTACCACCAACTACAAAGTTCTCTCATGCCTGGTTAATCCCACACCCCACACCCCTGAGCTGGCACTTTTATGATTTTTTCACCACATATTAGTTTTCTGATGTCATTTTTATTGGTTACATATTATTCCATTGAATGGATGTACCACAGTTTAAGCAATTTCCCATAGTCAGACACTTAAATTGTTGCCGTTCTTTAACTGCTAGGAGCCATGCTATGTGGACATCCTTGTAGCTAACCCAGTGGTCACCTGTACTTAATCTAGGGGTAGAGATGAAGTCATTGGAAGAGAGTTTCTTGGGTCAAAGAGGATGTCCATTTCAAAACCTTCTGACACATTGTCTAGTTGCTCTCCCAAAGGCTGCACCAACCTACCCTCCCACCAGCAATGTTTGAGTGTCTCCCTTGCCCTGCATCACAGCAGGCTTTGTGCCTTGGCTCCATCCCAGCTGAGCAGTGAGCACTTATGTTAAGTGATTCACCAAGGCGGAGGATGCCTCAGGGATGGGTGGGCAGTCCATTCCCATGGATTGCAGCCTTTCCAAAATGCACCATTGAACAGGAAAAGAGAAGTGATGTGGTGCACTCTTAGAACGTGTGCAGACTGATGTCCCCTCTGGACTTTCTTTTGGCACAATAGAAGAATGGGCTAGTTATGGTGCACACTTAGGGAGAGGAGAAAGGAAACAGAATTTATTTATTGAGAGTGAAACAAATATTGAATTCCCAAGAGCTTTAGGTCACCGAAATGGAATAGATATATCCATATCACCATCATGAAAAAGACGCTCCATTTAAATACATTCCATTTATTTATTGTTCAAGAGTTTGAGCTTCACTCTTAAAAAATCCCGTGTTCTGTCAATAGACTAGGTCCTGTAAATTCCTCACTGCCAGTGCCTTCTGCATCCGTGGTCAAAATTGGGTCCGTGGCTCCCATTCTGCAGATGAGGGTAGAGGTGCTGGGGTTAATGATCTGCTCAGGGACAGCTTGGGAGTGAGTGACAGGAGTGAGACTGGAGCACTATATCCCCTCACCCAGCCACCTCCCTCCCCCAGAACGTGTAGATTAAAATAAAACGAGCCTGATAGGTTTCACTCAGTTCCGGACCATTGCTTCTCCCGGCAGCGCCAGCTTTGAAGAGGGCCACCTCCAGGGGAAAGAAATCATCAGGGGCGTCAGAGGAATCCGCCTCAGCTTCGTGAGAAGCCAAGGTGAAGACATTTTTGCATTATAATAATTTCTGCTTTCAAAACCCCCTGGACACGGGAAGTAGCCCACCCACCGAACACACACAGGATGACCCTCATCTGTCCTGCAGATGAGCCAGCTGGGAGGTGGAGGGAGAGGGCCGCAGCCAGGGGCACCAGCGGCTGCAGCCTTGGCCACCAGGCCTCTCTCCTTTCTTTGAAAGCTGCAGAAATGTGCATGCAGCTGGTTGAGAAACCCCTTCTTGGGCAGCCAGTGTGATCCGCACTCACACACACTTTTCTAAGGCCTGGAGCTGAGGAGGGGCCCCCCAGACGAGGATGTCTAGGAACGGATCCCGGGCAGCTGGCGGAATTTGCTCTCTAGTTACTACTCATGCCGCTTCCGTCTTCCTCACTCTTGGATCTACTGTCTGTTTCAGACACTTGGTCTTCCGAAACTTCTCCCAAGTCAGACGTCAGGCAACACTCACTTGAGGCATTGAAGTCCCTGCTAACGAGTGCCGGCCTGGGCTGAGATGTGTGAAAACCAGGCCTCTCCCCACAGTATCCGAACTCTCCAGGGCAGTGACAGCCTCTTGGCCCGCTCTACCGGCAGCCGCTGCCTTGGGGTCGCACCGATTCATCACGCCTCCAGCGTGCAGTTGCTGCAGGCGGTGTGATCTCTTGGCACTCCGCTGGGCTGCCCCATTTGGAAGTGATTTGTGAGTCAAAGAGGCTGCAGATCGAGGAAACTGACGCATTTTTCTCTTCTATTTCTGGCCACCCACTTTCTGAGCCAAGCAAGTGGGATCTGGCTGAGCTGAGGTCAAGTGAAACTGTGTGAAGTCAAGAAAGATGGTAGCCAACATGGTGGGGGAGGGTGGGTGAGAACTCTCTTCATCCTTCTCAGCTTAGTGGGCTGTCAACTCGGATGCCTGGGTGGGACCTCGCCAGCCCTCCTGCTGTTCTCTCTGCCTGGCCTGGCATCCGTTTTCCATCTCTCCATGATTGGTCCTCCCGAGTCCTGCAGGTGCCTGACGCACCTCCCGATTCCACAGGCATCACCTCGACTTCTCAAGCTGGAGGTGGATTTGATTTCCTCTCCTCCTAGAGACCAAGCCATGTTTCCCCTCCTTTTCTCACGAGCACCAGGTCCCTTTGCAGACTGTAAAGACTCTGTCCACAATTGAGGTCCTTGGCAACTCTCCTCCCCTAAGCCACTGTCTCCCCCTTCTGTTCTTCTCAAACCCAACCAGATGTTGAACTTTCCCCATTGTGTATTTCAACTGCACATCACCAACTGCGTGTCAAATGGTGATGTTAGAAATGACTTTCCCTAATAATCCAGAAAAAGTCCCATTTTTCACAAAGTTTTTCTCCACGACTTGGTTTTACATATGACTATTGTTTGCTATAAAGACCAAGTTTTTCAATCAATCAAGCTTTCTTCCCGACTCCCCTCTTGGTTCGGTACTCTCTCCCCTTCCACGTTCGTCTGCCCTTCCGTCCCCCAACCCCCGTCCTTTTGTGGGCTGTGCCAACAGTGTAGCAGGAGGAATTTCTGGAAGGAGGCCAAATTTGGCTTCAGATCATTTCTCTTCAACACACACTGGTCTCTGAAAACCAGATTCTGTTTGTCATTTGGTTTGCTCTCCCAGCATTGTGTCATTCCGATGGTAATGCTGATGGATTTCAAGCCGGCCTCGGTGAGTAACGCACAAGGTTTTCATAAGCACATTAATCTTAAAAGAAAAACTGTCAGATGCAAACAATACCCATATGACTGATGTTGTAAAGACATAAACTAACTCTTAACATCCATTCCCAAAGAATATTATCTTACAGGGGCCTTGTGTTGCCTTTTACTCCCTTCAAACACTTGTACCTGTGTTGCAGCGTTTCATGGCACCCAAAAAACTTGCTTTCCACCCCAAAAGGCCAGGGATTAATGGCATGTCTGCCCATTTGCCAAGTCCAAATAATAGGTTTGGTCACGTGGCCAAGTAACTAAGACCATGATTACAAGAAACATGTAACTTCAATAGTTTTCACAAAATGTAATATAAGCAGTACTTATGAAAACCAAATTGGAAAATCATTATACCCCAAGAAATGGGACTCTGGTCTCCTTCGAACACTAAAAGCTCATTAGCAGATGAGACATGCTGCCCAAACTCTCTCCCTGGTGGAAGCCTTCCTAGCTCACAGGCGGATTTGTGGAAGGCATTTTCCCATTTTGTTCCGAATTTAGTAAAATGTATGGTATGAATTAAATATCTGATATTGCTATAAACGTCATTTGGAAATGTGCCAGGCCACAATCAAGGACGAGCTGGTAGCTTGTTTTAATTTAATGGTGTTGAAGTGTTCTACTGTAATTAAGCATTTTAAATTTAAGTAGAAACAGTCATTAGGCTCAGAGATACAAAGCCACCAGACCAAAGAATATCAATTATTTCAAATAGAGGCCCCCGAGGAGCATTATGGGGTCCGAGAGGGAGTTCTTCAACAGGGGCTTGAGCGATCACTGGAGTTTAGGGCCATGGAAATTAATGAATGCAGACAGTGAATCTGGGGGTTGAGGCTGTCGCCAGGGAATCCTGCGTTTGTTAGTAGAAGCCACATCTGGTTAAAAACTTCTGGACAAGGCTAGGCCAGCCCAGGTACTGCGACCCCACCTCCTCCTGCAAGGTCAGCGTGAACCATAACCTGAGATGGAGCTGCGGCCAAGCAAATTGACTCCACAGAAGGTGAAAGAGCCTGAAGCCCCTCACGTTCCCTGTCACGCCCCCATTGAGCACCAAGGCTCTCCTCTCTGCAGCCACACGTCACAGCTCTCAGGCCGCTGAGCAGTCCAGAGTCCTTGTAACCTGAGACAGCAGCAGTGCTTCCCCACTTCTCACCTAAGAAAGGACAAATGCACGCCTTTCCTTTCATCCAGTGCCCACCTTGCATGGAAGCCAACCATCTGTGGAGTATTCAGCCAGGCGAGGTGACTGCTTGTCCCTCAGGTCACTCTCCAAAGCTTAGGAAAACATTGTGTATAAGCTCCGTGGACATTTTTGGGTTAAAGTACTTTCCCAAGGCAATTTTATATTTTTTAGACCCACAACTGAACCATTGCATTTAGCAGGCGTGGCAAATCTCGTTCTGTTCCTTCTATAGATAAGCCGGCTGAGACTTTGAGAAATACAAGACTTTCTTTGGGATACATAGCAGGTGGATGGCTGAGCTGGCAAGAGAACCAAGGTCTTCTGATTCTAAGTTCAATGGGTTTTCTAAAATGCTAAGTTGACTCCTGGTAGTAAACACAATAAGTGAAACTTATTGTGCTACCCGAAATGATTTTTATTTACCACCAAGTAGCCTATTTCACAATGAACTTTTATTTATCCACAAGTTTGAATAACAGACAGTGATGATTTTATGTCTTTTTTAGTTAAACCCTTTGAAAATATGATAAAAACAAAAGATACTCTCCCAAGAAAATATACAGAGACAGTTTCACAGTCAATTTTAGGGGTTTGTGGACCTGTAGCCCATGGGACCTGGAACCTCCAGTTAAAGAGTAAAGGATAGATAATTGAAATCTTCAAATTATTGTGTCTTCACTTTATAAATTGCCTTCAAGAGTCTCCTCTACTGCATATTTTTGAAACCAGGCTTAGCCAAATTTCCCAATTTCCTGTCATCAGCTCTCCTCCTACCAGCCCCCTCCTGGGGGGCGCTAGTGAGCAGTCAACACACTCCCACTGAGGAGTTAGGGGTTGTGCAGGAGACTTTCAGGGCCTGGATAGCCCACTGTCCAAAAATCAGCTCTGGGAAATTCTGAGTGGGCTGCATATTAAATCTCAGAGGAGAGTTGAAGGCTCCTGAATTGAGAACAGAGCGTCTGTGCCCCGGTGCTCCCATCGCCTGCATAGTGTAGGGAATAAACGTGCTCTCTGAGCCAGGTGTCAGGTTCAAATCCTGGCTCAGCCACTTCCTGGTTTGTGTGGCCAGGAACAAGTTGTCCCCTATGAGCCTCAATTTCCTCATCCATACAATGGTGGTCCTTTGATGTTGGTTTAGCCTCTCAGAGCTGTTGTGAGACTCATACAAGATAATATGTACAAATGCTTCAAACAATGCCTGGCACACAGAAGGCACCCAGGCAGGGCCAGGGAGGAGCACATCAGTCTGGGGCAGTGTGGTGCCAGAGCGGGCGTTTGACTCAGTGAGGCAGCTGCCGTCATTGCTTCAGCAACTGGGCGAGGCCCGACGTCATGTTTGCTCATCAGCTGTGTTTGTGGTCCTCGTGGGGGCTAGATATCAAGCCGGCGTTTTACCCCCCTTCAGCTGGTATACGTCCCCCAAAGTCCAGTCAGGTAGAGAATGTTTTATCAGTAAAAGGTCTGCTTTCTTTGGCAGCACTGTGTCATCTCCTTCTTCGCCCCCACCAGTGGTTTATTTGCTCTGTTTCTGCGGCTGCCGCCATCTTCCGGTATTCCAACGCTGCTCCTCTTGTTCAGGGGTTTGGCACTTGATTATCCAACTGTACTCACCTCGGAATTTCAGCACACGAAACAGCTTCTATTTCTATGCTGAGAAGGAATGTTCCCTCTAAGCAGTTCTTTTTTTAACTTAAAGTTTAATTTTTGATTTGTTTTTATTTTTTAACACAGGAAGCTTTTCCACTCTTCTGAAATTCAGATTTCCAATTCTGCATTCATGGCCTGATAGTCAGTATAACGCAATGCAGGCTATTTCTAACTGGGAATATGAAAGCACATTTTCTTCAGTGCTCCAGGGATTGTTGCGGAAAGGCATGCTGAGAGAGCACTCTTTATTCATGGGGCATGACTGACACCCTAGCCTGAGCAGCCATTTCTCAGGGGGAGCTCTTGTCTAGGGCAGCTCCAGCTTGGGAGTGGCGATGACTCAAGATAGTTCACGTGCAAGCCTGTCCCACTGGTGGTGGGCAGACTCAGATCTCACACTGCCAAGAACCAGCTGCTCCACAGGGCTCAGGAAGAGGCACATTGGCAGATGCTTCTGTGGGGGCTTGTGGAGGAGAAGAAGGGATCAAGGAGTCCTAGGGCTGACAACCCTGAAGGTCATGGTGCATGATGGCATTGCTGTATGTGAGCTCCGTGGAGGAGTAGGCAGGATATGCTTATTATCAGGAATAACACGGTGCTCTCTTTGCTGTCTACAATGACCCACAAAAAATTTGTGAGCCTAGAGATGAGGGAAACAAATTAAATGGGATGGCCAATGTCCCATTCCAGAAGAAAAAATACTCATAGATAGAGTTGTTTTATGCAAGACCATTATCAATAGTGGGAATACCTCCCCCCCAAAACCAGGCCATCACTCATCTCTACCTCCCATTATATCAAAACTTGACTTTGTCACCATCATACTGGGTAGTGTCTGACTATTGCTTACACATGTTAGGTCTCCCTGAAAATTTGAAGTCTCTTTTTTATTTATATCAGTATTTAATGAGGTTCTATATCAATAAGACCAATACAATAGCAAGGTCAGGGGCTGGCCCGGGGGCGCAAGTGGTTAAGTGTGCGCGCTCCGCTGTGGCGGCCCAGGGTTCACAGGTTCAGATCCCGGGCGCGCACCGATGCACTGCTTGGCAAGCCATGCTGTGGCGGCATCCCATAAAAGTGGAGGAAGATGGGCATGGATGTTAGCCCAGGGCCAGTCTTCCTCAGCAAAAAAAGAGGAGGATTGGCAGATGTTAGCACAGGGCTGCTCTCACAAAAAAATTAAAATAGCAAGGTCAAAAAGGATGATGAGGTAAATACTCCAGCGATGATATCCAATATAATTGTCACCATAGAACATTACAATTTGAGGAAAACATGATGGGTTATACAGTTCTGTATCTGAAGAGAAAGTAAGCCAGTTCTTTCAGACAAATAAATGGGGAAGGCATCTAGGAAAAATTCTCCCCAGGGATATCACACAGAGAATACTAATGGACAAGTTCTTCAGTGTCCCCATGGTGATTGGGTGCTAAAGCCACGTATAGACTCAGCCTTAAATGTAGATCTATATACTGTACGTGAGTAGGAACTGTAGATCTATAAATTACAGGTGAGCAGGAAGCTGGCATTTAAGAAGAGGAACAGAGCAATGGACTCTGGCCATTCTTTGGATAGCCATTTGAGATCAACCATGTTTGGGAACAAAACAATAAAAGTCCTAAGAATCAGTGGAAGTTGATCACGTAAATTTTTTATTTTCCTGTGCCCCAGACACTTCAAGGGGCTTTGTGGCTCTTGCTATCATCGTTTTCCAGGATCCTCTTGGGGGAAGGAGGCTGATATTGAAAATAGGTTTGACAATGCCTGCAAAAAAAACTAAGAATGCCAACTCTCACCAAGCTACCGTCGTCTTATAGTTCATGTGATGACCCAACTTAGCTACAGGCAACTGTCAAACTGAGGGACATTTGGAAACCAAGCCGTGCTTCTGTGCTCATGTGACTCTGTGCTGAGGAAATGCAACAAATGCCTCCTGGATACTCTACTTAAGGCAGAGTGGAAGGATGTAGGATCTGTTTCCTGACCTTGAACAGCTTCTGACCTAGTAGGCATGGGAGAAATGTACTGGAAACATCATGTACATTTCCTGGATTATGTTAATCCCTGAGGCCATTATATCAGTAAATATTTTAGCATGTATCACAAAGAGATGAGGATTTTTTTAAAAAACAAAAACACAACACCATTATACACCTAAACAACTAGCAATAATTTCTTAATATATTCTAATATTTTGTCAGTGTTCACATTTCTGTGATTGATCATTAAATGAGTTTTTGCAGTTGATTTGTTTGAATCAGGATTCAAACAAAGTCATCTCTTTCCATTGGTTGATATTTCTCTTAGGGCTCCTTTATTTATTTTAGGTTTATTTGTATCTATTATACGCCCTCTCTCTTTTTGTTCATTGTCATTTATTTATTGAACAAATTGAGTCACTGTTTTGTAGAATTTCTCACATTTTAGATTTGGCTAATTGCATCCCCATGAGGTCATTCAATAACAACCTTTATCTTCCATGTCCTGTAAGCTGGTGATTAGATCTAGAGTTTTGATCAGATTTAGGGGCTCACTCCTTGGTCTGGGGGCTTCCTACTGCATCATAGGGAAGCACATAAGGTCTGGTTGTTCCTCTTTTTGTGATGTTAGGATTGATCATTGGGTTCAGATGTTGTCAGTCTTATTAACAGACAGTTTTTTATTAGAGCCATGAAAGGCTTGATGACAATTTTTGAACTCTAATGTGTTCCAGGTATAGATAATAGACTAGTATCAAAAATAGAGACCTCATATAGGGACGCAAGGTGAGATGAAGCTAAAAGTGCAGATAAAAATTTTTTGAACACATATAGCCTAGCCCTGTGCTAAATGCTTCGTATACATGTAAAGTAGAGTAGTGACTGGGGAATAACAAGATTAAATAATATTATTGCTGTTGTTAGTTTGAACCACTGTCCTCTGCTACCTCTCTAAGGCAGCCTGGTAATCCAGGGAACAGAAGGACTCCCCCACCCCCCCCACTCACACTGAGAACTTCCCCCCGGGCAGAATGACCTTGTTGGTCAGGACGCTGAAATGGGAACATCTCTCTTTCTTTGGTGACATTGAGCTGGGCCATCTGTGGAAGTGAACAAATGGGTTTACCGTAGGTGCTCCGGGGTAAGGACGGAGGAGCACTGGAAGTTTTAGACTGGAGAACAGCGTGGTCCAAGAGGCGTTTTAGAATGAGACCCTGGGCGATCACTTACACACAGGAGGAATGGCGTGAGATGACGGGATTGGAGGTGGAGAGAGCTGGTTAGGAAGCTTCGGTAATTGCCAAGGTAGGAATTGCCAGGTTTTCAGCTCAGAGCGACACTCCTGTGAATGGTTCCTCTACCAGGTGGTCCTCTGGAGAAAGACAGATCCACATCTCACACCATACTCTTGAGTTAACTCCAATGGATCATAGATTAAATGTAAACTATGAAGCCATGAAAGTACCAGATGGAAGCATGGGAGAATTCTTTATATCATAGAGGGAGGAAAGCTTTTCTAATGGTGACACAAAATCTAGAATTCATAAAATAAAAAAACACAGTAATCTGACCCCTAAGAGTCAAGTTTTTCTACATGAAAAAAAAAATCACCATAAACAAAGTGAAAAGACAAGTAAGAAACTGGGGGAAAAAATTTGCATCTTTTATTACAGATGAAGTACAAATCTCCCAAATTTACGAAGATTTCCTAGAAACTGAGAAAAGGCCCAATGACCTAATAGAAAAATGAGCAAAGACATTTCACAGAAAAAAAAACACAAAGGGCATTAAACATGTGAAAAGATGTTCAATCTCATTCATACAAAGAGAAATGCAAACTATAACTGCAATAATATACCATTTATCCCCTAACAGATTGGCTAAAAAAGTTGTTGGGAATGCAAAATGGTGCAACACCAGTGGAGGATCATTTGGCAATATTTATCAAAATTACAAAAGCAAATATCCTTTGGCACAGAAATTCCACTTCTGGAATGTATCCCACAGATGCATACCTGTGTGCCCACAAAATAGCAAAAAATTGGACAAAATTCAAAGGCTGAATAAAATCTGGTAATTAGATAGTGGAACACTATGCAGCTATTAAAAAAATAACATGAGGCTCTTCACGTGCTGATATGGAAAGCTTTCCAGGATGAGTGAAAACAGCAAAGTGCACAACAGTGACTTTGGCATGCTGCCTTTCGTGTAAGAAAGGGGGAAAAAGATTATGTGTTCTTATTTTCATCTATTTGCATAAACGGACACAAAAGCAACTGATGAAACTGGGTCCCTGTATATTTCAGAAAGGGAACAGGGCAAGATATGGGTGAGAACAAGATTTCTCAAAGGGGACCTTTGTATACCTTTTGGGCACTTGAATCATGTGAATGTATTATCTATTGACAAAAAATAAAATAAAATTTTAAAAAATGAGTGGTCCATGGTCTCAAAGGTCCATGGTCACTTCAGGGAAGAGAAGGCCTGTGTACTGGTAGGTGTAACAGGAAGCCAATGTGATGAGCCTGGGCGGCAGCTGAGAGCATACTGGCCTGGATCGGAGAGCACTGGAAGACAGAGATGGCTGTTTGGTGTCAGCGTGGGAAGACTCCAGCTGCTGGGATGGGAGCCTCAACTTATTCTGAAGTTGAGAATGAAGTTGGATGCCATCAAAGAGTTTTGAGTCAATAATTGAACCCATCAGAGCTGTAGTTTTATTTCTCCGTTCAAGCATTTCCTGTGTGCCTAAGACATATGGACACCGAGCCAGGTGCTGGGGGGTGATGATATGAAGATAGGTGCTAGCGTTCTCCTAGGGAAAGAGATTTATAAACAAATAATTAGGGGCCATGTGCTAAGGGCAGTATTAGAATTCTGAACTAGGCAACAGGAAACAGGTTCAATTCATCCATTTTAGGGGGAGACAGGGGCATGAGAGAACTTCCAGAGAAGTCACGATGCTTACACGCAAGGCGGAAATGCAAATGGTTAGTGTTGTAGAGATTTGGGGTGAATGTGAGGGGAGAGGATGTTGGAGGCTGAAGTCCGGGTAGCAGATGAGTTAAAGCATCTAGAAAAGGCTGCTATGAGCTGGAGTGATAGTGGTTCCAGCAGGAAAGAAAAGTATCAGCCACAACAGAACAGACAGCATCAGGGATGCTGGTGGTGAGGGAGGACAGGATTGGGGGAAATGAGGAGGAAAGTACTAGATTGACAGTCATGAGATGGGCAGAGCTGGAAAAACAGCAGGTCGTCCTCCTAGGATCCAGGGCAAGTGTGGCACGGTGGTGGTGGTGGGGGAGGGGGTGGGGGCAGCTGGCAGCCAGAAATGCAGAATCAGGGCTCTGGAAAGAGGTGGTGGCTGGGGACAAGAAGCTGAGACCTTAGTGAGATGGCTTGAAGCAGTAGGTATGGCAGAGGTCACCAAAGGAGGAAAAAAGTGAAAAATAAGACATTAAGAACAATCACATTTTAGGGTGCAGGGGCCAAAAGAGGCAAGAGCGAAGGAAGAAAAAATAATTGTAAGACTCAGGAGAGCCAGAGGACATCAACTTCTAGAGGGCAAGGAAGGAAGGAGAGACTAGAGGACAGGCTGTCCTTGGCCAGAGACCAAGGCCAAGAGAAACCTCCAACAGACTCTGATCCAGCCAGTGGCAACTGGGGACCCCAACAAGAGAGTACGGTTGAGGATGAAGGTGAGGGAGTCAGGGGGAAAAGAGAGCACTGTCCTCTTCTAGGAAGACCGGAAGTGAGAGAAGACCGAACAGGGAGAGGGAAGGCGAGGATGTCTGTGGGAAGCAAGGTCAAGGTCTCAGTGGTACTGGAGACGGGGCTCACCACACTGCAGGGCTGACCCCACAGTCACACAGGCAGCTGGAATGCTGGACCCGGCCTCTGCTTTGGGGAACCCCCATTTACTAGCAGCTAGGCAGAACCCCTGAAGGGAGGCCATGGGGGAGTATGCAGTGCCCATGAAAATCAAGGCTAAAGGCAGCAAACAGAGGTGATTCCTCCCACAGACCTGACCCATCAGACCCCAGGGAGGTCCTGGACAAGAAGTCCTCCTGCCTTTGCTTCCCTCTCGCTCTGGCCCCTCAAGGTTATCCTCAAAGCCCCACTTTGTTTTCCAATGGCTATTCCCAATACTGAGTGTCTTGGGGTGGGAATGGGGACGGGCTGGGGAGGAGAACATTGTGAAAGCACAACTCAACTTAGAAGAGTTTTTAAAAATGAGGCTCTGTTGTTCTCCAGGGATAAATATATCGGAGGCCAGCAGGCTGTGGCTTGCAGACATTCTGCCTTAGTGAATAACTACGATCGTCTTACAATCAGCAGAGCAAAATGCCTGCCTGGGCGTCTTTCCCCTCTTTGGCATTCCCAGATCACAGCTCACCTGGTTGCCTCTTGACTTCTCATCACTTCATTAATGTGTCTTGAGAGCCATAATAATAATTATATATTGTAATACATTAAAAGTGTTATATATTATTATAATCATATGATAGTTATTATCCTAACAACAGTCATTTATTGAGCACTTGCTATGCAGCTGGCTCTGTGCTAAGCACTTTATCTTCCTGATCTCATTTAATCCTCCTGATGTCCTCAAGAAATGGGTTCTACCGTGACCCTATTTTCCAGATGGAAAAACGGGCTCGATGACTTGCCTACAGGATGAACGCGGTCCAGCCAGGAGTCATCTTCAGTCTGCACTGTCTGTGTCCTGAAGTCAGTGTTCTATCCCCCAGGAAGTGGGCCTGAGCTCCTTAGTCTCCCCTCTCCAGCACCCCCTAACTCAGTAGCTGCCCTTTGACTTGACTTCCAGGCTCACCACTGCACAGCCTTGCCCTCTTTCTTGCTTTCTCTGCCACCACTTTCTACACTGGGCCCTGCTCCTCGCCCAAGCCGAGCTGTTGACTCTTCGCTGCTGCTTTCCCACCCTCCTTTGCTCACCTTCTTTTCTTTCCTGGAAAGGCCCCTCCTGCCTCTCCTTTGCCCTCTGGGCCTCCATCTCTCAAAATCCACTCACTCTTCAAGGTCCATCTCAGATGCTAACTTCATCCTGAAATGCCCAGTGGCCCCTGGCCATTCGTGACCGCTTCCTCCACAGAACTGTATTTTCACCTCTGATTCGCTCTGCCGACAGTGGGGCTCAAAGGTTTCCACCACAGCTCCCCTCCTGACACCCAAAGTGCACTCCCTGCCAGTCCACGGGCTCCAGGGAGCCAGGGTGGCATGTTTGGACATCTTCTGTTTTGTCCTTCACATGGGCAAAAAATTCGTATACTATGCCGTGAAGAATCCATGCTTGTTTGGATATCAGATTAATGTTATTTTCCAAAATCATTAGGTGAGATTGAGATTTCAGGAGGCTGTGCTTTCCCATGGCTGGGAGCTCCCTCTCTCCCACCGCCAAGTGCCCACTGGAGATACACACCCAAGTTTAGGAAACAGGTGAACAGAACATAAAGTCCATAAAGGGCAAAACTTCATCTGATTCCCAATCCTGGCATCACCACGTGTGTGATTGCAGAAAACACTTTCTTTATATTTGCTCGAATGAATTACATGTTAACACAACTCTCCTAAAGAGTCTGAAAATCATTTATTTCTCAGTAGATATCAGTTTCCCTTGTAATCGCAGTTACTTGATTAATTTCCTCAATAAAGCTATTTTTTAGAGCTGATACAAGCCCACCAACACAGTTCAAGTTCCCAACCTCTCATTTGTGGAGTCCCTAGGAGATTCTGTTGTCTTTCCATTTCAGAAATTTACATATGTTGAAAACAGAGCCAGACCACATTTTTAAATTGCTTCATTTGTTCTGGATCCCTCCCACCTTCGTACTTGTGGCCTTTCTCTGGATTCTCAGATTCTAAGAGCCCTGAGCTAATCTGAGATGGCCCTGCTGCAGCTCACCCAGCCCCCTCCTCAGCCTCAGGGCACCACAAGCTGAATCATGTCTCTTTGGTGAGAACTCCCACCTGCTCAGAGCAGCTCCCTCAGCTGAGCCGGAGGATGAGCTGGAAGCCAGCCACCCTGGCTTCCATCCTGTGTGACTTGGTGGCAATGATTTTATCTCCACACCTTCACTCTTCATCTTTGGAGCAAGGAAAGTGTTGTAACAAACCCACACGTTGGCAAAGGAGGTGATGTATGTCATGAGCTGGGTGCGCCGTGAAGCAGACTGAGTCAGGATCTGCCACAGGTGGTGTACTTCGAAGTGTTCTGGGGATCAACATCTGTGAGAGAGGAGGGGCCAGGACTGAGCAGGAGGAGAAGGGACTGCGCTGGGATGCAGTCTCCACAAAGACCATAAAGCTCACCAATCCCGTGTGAGCTTTGGCATTGGGATGGCCCTTCATAGTTGTCTTCTGTCAGGGCTTTTTCACCTCCACATGAGCAGTCCATTAGACATGGGCTGCCCCCAGGAAGGGGGCGCCTTCTTGGGTGTGATGGCTGTCATCAGCCGAGGGCAATGGGAAGGGGCCTCAGCTGCGAGCTGCCAGCACCAAGATCCCAGCAGCGGGGGATGAGCTTCTCAGACCTGGTTGGAGGGGTAGGAGGGGGATCTGGGCAGCACTCGACAGTGTCCACTACAGTATGCCATGTGCCTGGCCCCACAATAAACAGAGGTCATCAGATTACTAAAGCTCTCTGCTAAATTAATAAGGTACCAATAACAAATAGCCTGGTTATCACAAGGGTGTGACCTTTTTACGAATAAAAGATGCCACTTCACCAAAATCTTGGATTTGAGGCATTTCAGGGAGTGGGGAAAAGTTAAAAATGCAGGGCAACCCAAGAGAGATGTGAATTTTTGGGGAAATGGTAATTTGTGGTGGGTAGGGGAGTCAAACCTCACTCTCACTCAGCCAGGGGCACCCCATCACAGAAGGGGCCTATGTGGTGAGACAGTCCCTTAACATCAAACTCTTGGTTCAAAAGGAACTGGGCCCATTGCCTGAGGGAGCCCCCAGTGCTTACTCAAGGAGAAAGGACATGTTCAAAAGGCAAACAAGGAAGGGAAAAACCTCCACTCAGGACAAAAAAGCAAGAAAGTAAACACAGAAGTAAAAGATCTTCTTATTTCTGACAAAGGAAGAGCATGATGGCACAGCAGGTAAAGCCGGAACAGGCCCTCCAATCCTGTTAGTGCAGGACCCGGCATTTCAAGAAGAATTGGCCCCAGTAAGAACCAGGCTTTTCCCACATTATCGGAAAACTCTAGGCCAACTATGGATTTCCTTCTTCCTCAGCTTTCTTGAACTGGAGAGACTACAGCTGCCACTCAGCCCCTCTGTCACTTCCCGTGAGTGTCACTTCAGGGTCTTGAAGTGCAGTGCCTCAGAACCATAAAAGAATGTGGCCAACAAACTCAGGAAAATACTTTAAAGCCGCTTCCTTCTCAAGACACGATTTAATATAGCTTAATTTATAAATATTTCTATTACAAAATCATCCACTGCATGTCTAACAGATGTCCTATAAAAGAGACAAAAATTAAAATCTATTAGTTTCTTAAAAACATAGAAAAATAATGTAGAGAACAATGGCCACTGATTAACCACCACCACCATGTTCAGCACTTTCCACGGTTTGGCATTTAATCCTGACTATGCCCCTGTCTTGTAGGTGAGCCCACTGAGGCTCAGAGAGTTTATGTCTCAGGAAGTGTAGAGCCTGGATTCCAAGCTGAGACTTGAGAGCTAATACAAATCCTAGACTAGACACTACTGTGCTTTTCTGTAGCCAGGTCATTTTCTGAGTTTGAGGTACGCATGCATTTTTAGACCTACAGACACTGAGATCCTTTGTGTGCTAACGCCACAATGAAATAACGCACACGCACTCTTGCCATGGGTAGTAGCTCCACTCATGTCTGATCATAAATTTCTCCAACCTTCTCATCAGCTTAAATATTAGAGACAATGACAACAAACAGCCATCGATTAAATGCCCATTCCCTCTGTGGTGAAGGGCAGCGTGAGTACAGCCTAAAACACAGAAGGACCTCAAGCCTAGAGTGGTATTAAGTGGCCATCAAACCTCACCTAAGGCTATTCATCCAAATTACAACTCCGCTGTGAGCCAAGCCCAGCCAATCCGACCGCCCCTTCTTCCACAGTTACCCATGCCCCACTTTAAAGAGAGGCTGAGATCAAAGTGCCAAATTCGTTCTGCCCAAATCAGTCGGCTGACATTGCAAACATGAACACATGTCTCACACATGCAAAGACCAGCCCCGCGCGAAACGACCTGGGTTGTATTTTGTGAAACGTAATTACAGAAGAGAGATGAAACCAAGCAAAGTCTTGGCTCAATCCGAGGTGTTATTACAAAAACCAAAATGGACGGCACCTCTGACACTGCCCCATTACAGGGGAACAAACCTCTTGCCTGTTGGCCTGTCAAGAGGCAATATTCCAAATGCTGAGTATTTCCCAGTCGGATGGATATTAATTAGTTATCCACGTTGCCAACGTCTCAATGCTTAGAAACCCTGTCAAAACTCGTTTTCTCAGCATATCCGTTTGTAAAGTCTACAGTTTTGTAGCCGTGTTCAGCATCTGTTATGGTCTTGTTACAATCCTATAATCCTTAAGCTTCTGGTTGTTGCTGAGAAATGCCGAATCATTTTAAGGCCGTTTTAGTTTTTATTGTTGTTATTATTTTTATTAATTTTCATGTACCTTTAAATTATTTTAACATTATCTTAGCACATAGTATAAACAGTATAATCTTATGAAAGTACATGAATATAAAGAATTTTTTACAAGATTGACGTGGTTTCTAAAATATACATTTTAAGATCTCCTCAAGAGGTGTCCATGTAAGATTTTACAAAATAAACAAGACAGAAAAGCCCCACAAGAATTAGTGTATTTGTTCTATTAGTCTTAGTTGTGACTTAGGAGCAAAATTTTATAGCTAAAAAGGATCTTGAAAACCTGCACTTTAAAAGTCAAGGACATAAAGATTCTGTAGTGACCCACTTACCCTCAGATTTTCTTGGAACTTGTTTAAAAATGAAATGTAGTTCAGATTTTGGAATATGCATATGCTTATAAAACAATAAAAATCCAATCAAAGAAAGCAGTCTAAATCTTAACGTTTATTACCCAGGCGAGGCTAATAAAAATGAAAAGGAAGAGTTTTCTTTTAATTGATTTCTGAGACTTTAGAGAAAATAAGTGAAGCATTTGTCTCTCTTTCTCTTACCGCATCGCCCCCCCCCCCCCAATACTTGACATTTCCATCATTATCAGGAGCCAGCCATCTTGGGGGGAAGCAACTCCGAGATCTAAAATGCAACACTGCCACAGCCCACATGAAAAAGTTTTCCCCCTTCAAGGTGCATGGCAATCAAATAATGTTAATAGCAACAGAAATAATCATAAAAATACTAAACTATGTTTAGCCCTTAAGAAGATTCGGTAATTCTTAGATGCTACCAGAAGCTTGAGAGTTATGCCTGCCCTGCTACCTTACATGTCTAGAGAGCAGTGTTACTTAACCAGGTTGAAAGTCCAGTTCAAATCTGGGCAGCGTTTATGATTCATTGCCACCTCTCCCGAAGTTGATCTTTGTCAGCAAGAGAAGCTAAGTCAATCGCTGTCTCCATAATGCCCCCTGCCTCCAGCTCAAGGTGCAGATGGTTACACTTAACCATGAGGCTGCGATCACCTGTGTGAGGGCAGGGATACAGAGGGTTCTTGTTTTAGAAGACAGCAAACCTAGGGCAGCAAACTGAGAGTGAGAAGGCAACGTTCTCCCTTTTCAGCTCCTTCCAAGATGGGCCAAAGTGCCACGTGTAAAAATGCTCGGGAAGGACATGTTTTAGATATGGATTTAAACATGTTTTCGTGTGTCTTGTTAAGGTGTCCACAGAGGTGAGTGAGACCAGTGGGTCGTCAGTCTGTCCTGCATCCTGGAAAACAGTTGCAAAGCAAGAAGCATTGAGTTACATCGTCCCTTTCCTAAAGCAGAGATTCTCAAACTTTAATTTGAATTACATCACCTGGGCACACCTAAGGACATTTGAATCACCTGGGCAGTTCTTAAAACTCTTGATGTCCACACTGCATCTCGACGAATTTGACCAGAATTTCTGGGAGTGGGACCCAGGTATCAGGATGTTCTAAGGCTCCCCTGGTGATTCCAATGTGCAGCCGCCGAGAGCATCAGTGTCTTCAAGAACACTTTACATAGCAGGACTGGCTGAAGTGGTATCTATCCAAAGGCATAAAAACTGAGCATTGATTCTAGATGGCTGCTCAGTCGGCGTATTGCAGCGCTGAGGGCGAGCACTCAGCCCGTGGTGCTGATGCGGGTCTTTTCCTGCATACAATCTGCAGACCCTGTCTAATATTTTCCATACCGGGCAATGAGATCACAAACTCAAAAACGCTAAATCAAAACCGGAGGCATTACGGATCTTCAATAAAACTCCATAGCCCATACACAAGGGGGGAGGGGGAGATAATTAAAACCATCATGAGCTGCGGACATGTGTGTATATATATATATATACATATATATATGTATATATGTATATATATATGTAGCCAGACATTGGGATATTGCAGCAATTAGAGAGAAAAAGATATCAAGCAATAATTAATTAAAAGTGACCAATTAGACTGGCAGTAAAAAGTTACAAGTAAAAATCCCATCTTTGTTTGAAAGAAAGCTCATCATAAAAGACACTTCATTTCTGACAAGGAAAATGATTTAAGTGGCATTGCAGGGAGAAATAACATAGGGATATGCATATGATAAATTAAATGAACATGAAGGAGATCCTGCTTTGACGAGAATATGCAATTCCAGAGGCCTTCAAGACTTCTGAGCTTACACTAAATAAACAAACCCACAACCCTGGAATGAAGCCTTTATTCTGAAATAGCAATGTTTCTAAATAGTATGCTGTATACAAAAAATAAAGTCACTAACATTTAATTATGGATGATGATTTTAAGCAGCAAGAAATGGGCGACTGAAGATGGGGCAGTGCTTCTGCTTCACTGTCCCTTTGCCTGAGGGGAAGCTGGAAACCATCCACCAGCAAGTCTCAGTGTTCTTCTGTGCCCGACGTTACAAGAATCATTCTGCAAATCTCCCAACTATCCTGTTTCCAGCACTTGAGTTATGTTTGTGTATGTATGTGTGTGTGTGTGTGTGTGCTGAACATAGAGGACTGATCTTTAACAAGAAATCAGACCAATCCAGGTAAACCAGGACTGGCTGGGCACCGTCTTTTATCCAAGACAAAGGGTTCCATACGCATCCTTCAGTTTCCATGTCCTTGATCCATTCTCCGGGTCCTATATCCATGGAGGATCAGAAATTTGCAAAGCATTCAAGGGCAGCACGTTTCAGGCTGGTTCCAATTAGGCTGGCTGGTGTGGGTGTCTCACACGTGTCAAAATTTGCAGCAGAGCAAGTCTGGTCGGCAGGGGCATCCTCTAGGCAGTGGGAGATCCTTGCTCACGGCCGCCTTTTCGAGTCATCTTGTAGGTAGGCACACCATCACCCTCTGGGTTCCCTTTGAAAAAGCCACTTCTATCGTTTGTATCCTTGTGGCTACTCTTAGATCTCTCCTTTTCCAAGTACCCAAACCCTGTACAGGAGATATGCTCCATGGATATTTTAAGTTTCCCAAATATTTCCATTTTAATATTGCTGTTTGGACTCTTAACACTGTCATATAAACATTTCTGAGAGCTCACTGCAAAGGTGGGATTTTGAGCAGTGCCTGGAGCCCTTTGCAGGCTTTTATATTGATGGAATGAAATGATACAGGTCTAATTAGACAGCATAGGTCATTTTACATAGAGGAAAACTCAGGCTTATCTGACGCGCCCATTGCCGGGGAAAGGAGGGAGACATAAGAGCAATAAAGGGAATCCTGCACTTTACACCCGCGAGAATACACACGCAAGAATGACAAGCACACTGTTCCTTCAGAAGGTTCAAAGAAACCGTTTCTTCCTACAAACGGCATTAGCTTCCTATCGTTTATTTTTATCACCCAAATGCCACATTTAAAAAGTTTCTACCCCAAAAGGAATGTTGTAAATGGAGTAGTCAGATCCAGCATCACACGGTAGAAAGTATCTTAGATCTTCGTTTGCCACGCTCCATTTCCCCTTGTTTATTTCTAGTGGGGGTATTACTGCAAATCTCTGTTTTCTGATTTGTTTTTTTCCTACGCCTCTGAACGGAATCGGGGAACCGTTTTGTTATTCACGCAGAAAATATTCATCTATTCTTGTTTATTCATTTCATTTTAGGAAAATGAAAAAAACTTTTTCTTTGCTTCTCTCCCCTTGCATTTCCATGGACGTTCCCCGCAGTCAGCAGCTAGTGTAGGCGGAAATGGCGCTCCAACCCACCACTGTGGACTGGACTCGCTTGCGATAATAAACATTTCGAGGCTAGCAAATAAAATGCGAGGCTGGGCAAAGAACTTCAAGCCCACCGTGGTCACAAGCAGGCGAAGTGGAAACAAGCGGCGGGAATGGGTCTCGAAGACAGTATTTTTGGTTCTCGGCTTTATTTTAACGCTAGTTAGCACAATCTTCAACACTTTCCGTTTAGGATCTGGGGAGTACGTGTATCCCAATCCGGAGCGGCAGGTACCGCTCGCAACGCTCCCCCCGTTCCCTGTGAGTCCACTTGGTGGGGAGGACACACCAGCCAGCCTCCCGCAAAGGGGCCGATTCAGCCTCGAGCTCTCCTCCGTCCCTTCTCCCCCTCCCTCCTCACACCGCCGCGGTCACTCCGGGTGGGGTTTCGTTACACATTCCCGTTTCCGCCGAGCTAGTTCACAGTTGAGTTCCCTGAGGGTTTGCAATTCCCTGATCCTAGTCCGCTCTTCCCTTCATACGTCTCCTAGCAGCTAACCACTTCTTAACTAGTACTATTTCCAGTAATGAGTGTGGTGCGCGGGATCTCCTTTGCAAAACTCCGTGTGTGGGGGCACAATTTAACCTAGTGCATAAAATGAATTTGTAGCCTGAGCTACTTTTTTAAAAAGTAAATTTAAAAAGAAAATTAAGAGACTCGATTTATTTGACTTTGATTTCTAACCACATGACTCACGGCACAGTGCTCTTAAAATCATAGCAAAAGCGCGGGGCCTGAGTTTAGTCAGGACACACGCGGGAGCGGCTGGGGGCTCTGCAGGCCTGAGGCGCGGCTGTCGGAAGGAGGACCCTGACCCTGCTCACTCGGAGCTCGCGCTAGTCTTGCGTGCCCCGCGGGAGGCTGGCGGCGACCGGCGTTCGTCGTTAGTCAGGCCCAGGCCCAGGGCCCTCCGCGGGATGCTGCCTGTGTTTTCTGCCCTCGGGTCCTTTTAGGCAGAACCGAAACGGGCGCCCTGTCGTGCCCGGCCGCGCGGTTGCTCCTTCAGCCCCGCGGACCCGAGTGGAACTTTCGTCTGCTAGTTTAGGTTTCTCCTGAAGACTTTGAAATGCATGGGCCCCGGGAACACCCTAGCCTATTGCGACCCGCACGTTTCATTTACACCCAAATATCTCCCCCAAACAATCCCACCAAAAATCAAAGCGACGCAGGAGACGTGAAGTGGGGGCTACTGTCGCTCCAAGGACGACCTTGTCACCGAACCTTGATAGCAGCCTTAACTTTCGGGTGCTGGGCTCAGGTGGCGAACCGCCAAGCAATACACACCGGCAACCCTTCCTGCCACCGCCAGCCCCTAGTCCCCAGGAGGGCAGGCGCCGCCTTCCCGCCTCCTCTTTGCTTCATGCTTTTGGCACGGAGCTTGCCTCTCCTTTCTCTGCCCCGGGAAACCTGGGTCAGTTCCCGAGGCCACTTGGGGATCCTCGAATCCGTCCTCTGCCCCCCGGGCGTTAAGCCCCCGCTGGACGCGTCATGTCCCGGGTCCAGAGCGCGCCGTTGGCTCGGCAGCTCCCGCGTCCCTTGGAGACGCTCTTCACTTTGTTGCACGCTGCTGCGCCCAGGGCGCTCAAAACAACGGAGCCAAACCCAGCCAGGCATAGACACCGAACCCGCGAGCTTTTTACCTCTGTGCGCTCAGCTCCGACCACGTTGCGGCCCCCCTGGTCATGGAGGGGACCAAGCTGCATCCTGGGGAGGTGGAAGACACATTTCCTTTCCTTCTGCAACCCCACCTTTGGGCCACCTCACCCCGCGCCCAGCCCGCCGCGCGGGAACTGGCAGAGCCGAGCCGCAGGCCGACAGGGGGCGACAAACTGTAAGCTTTTTGGGCAGCGGGCTTTGAGCAGGCTGCAGCCAGCGCTGTGAGGTCCTGGTAGCCAGTAGCTGCCTGTTGAAGGGGTGGGGGATGGAGGGATGTGGGATGTCAAGTGAGGGCCAGCGGGCTCTGACACCCCAGAGAGCCCCGGGCGCCATCCTCCAACCATCTTCCCCAGCCCCAGATGGCCTTAGCCGAGGGCAGTGGGGAGAAGATGCCATCCTGGACTGCACCTGCCCGGCACTCTGCGCCCTACTGGTAGAGATGGGGTGACGTTCCTCTGACAGGGCAGTTGGGCTTTCACCGCGGCACCACCGGCTTTATTTGCTCTTCTCTGAGCTTGCCTTTCGACTCCTCGCCTACAGGGGAAAAAATGGCTTTAGCTGCTTTACCTTCTACTGAGGATGCACTGAGTTACGGATGTTTCGTTTCCCAGGTCTAGGAATCAATCTTTTTTGGTCCAGGGGTCCGACTTGAAATTCAGGCAACGAAAGTCTAGATCAGGGGCTAACAGTTTCCAGACCATCTGGAGAGAACCGAGCGGGGTGCATCCAACTCCCCATGGTCTGGGAGCCCCCATAACTGGTGCGTGCCCAGTCCTCTGCTCCACGCCTTTCCAGAGCTCCTGACTCGGGTTTGCCCACTTTAACCCAAACCATCCTCTTTCCCTCGTCTGTAACCCCGAGACCCTACGTGGTCTCGGACAAGCCTAGCCTAGCCTTCCAGATAGGGCCCCCTCCCCTCACCAGTGCGCTGACTCTCCTCTTCCCAGTCCCCGTGACCTCCCGCAGCCCTCGGAGCCCCAGGCTGCACTACGTTCTCCGTGCTGCGGGAGGGGAGAGTCCTCACGTCTTTCGAACCTGGGTCTTCTTTTTCCAGGGATAATTCTCGCCTGTGGCCCGGCGCCCCAGCCCTGCCAGGCCCCGCGCTCCCTCCATAGAGCCAGATTTATGGCTCAGGCCCTTCTAATCGACACATTCCGACAGGTTGATTAGGAGCCAGCGACGCTCTCTGGTCCGCAGCGGAGGGAAAGGGGTCAGGGACTAGGTCGCCCCTGCTCAGGCTGCGCTGATCTGGTTCATCAGCGCCTCTGGCATCATCGCGCAGCTGTACGGAGCTCTCCGCCGGCTCCCAAGCGCTAGACTCTTGCGGGAAAGGGGCGGGGATTCTTCCCGCTTCCTGAGGAGAACCGGGAGCGCACGAGTGTCCCAGGAACCATGGTACTTCCTAGGTTCCCTCCTAGGTCCCCCTTCTTGCTCCTCCACGTTCAGCCCAACGCCATTGGCGCTTACTGGCCCCCAGCTGGGAATTCCCGAGGCCTGGCCTCCTCGTGTCAGTTCAGTGCAAAACCAGGAGCTTTCTCCCTCCACCTGCTCGCTCCTGGACACTACTGCGTGGCTCCCTCTGTGGCGGCCGCGGTTAGCGACACAGGCTGGGAAATCCAGAACTGGGTGTTGATGCAGGATAGAAATAGAGAAGAGTTGATGGTTAACGCTAAGGCCAAAGAGTTAAGGGCTGCACAAACCCCCACTTAAATGAAGGAGAAAGGGCCCTTCAGTAGTTGATCAAAGACCCCCTGGAAGCCGCAGGTGTTGGGTGAAAGGTGAGGCCAGGCCGCCCCCACGTGGAAGGATGCCGCGTTCCCGGCCTGGGAGAAAGGAATTGTCCTTCAGGCCTGGAGCAGAGCTAAGGCCGCCAGGACGCGCCTGGGGTCTCGAGAAGGCGGCATCCCTGCCTCTGGCAGCAGCAGGTCAGGATCGCTTTCCGACCTGCGTCCTGTCACTTCTTAGAAAGGAATTAGTGTGTGGGGGGCTGTCCGCAGGGAGACAGAATCGAGAATGTGCCCCTCTCACATCCCTCCCTGAAATCATACCATTATCCCAAGGGGGTGGATGGCTACTAAACATAAGAAAGATTTCCTGAGAGCAGGATTGGGGTGTCGGCCAGGAATGGGACACGCGGGAGTAGGCTCCACCGCAAATTGCTTTGGGTCCTCCTCGCCAGGCTCCCTGCACCACCCTGGGCGCTCACCGCGACGCACGCACGTCCGGGGCTGGGGCACTGATACCATTCTTCCCGTGCCCCTGCCCAGAGAGGCGCGGTAGAGGCAGCCACACACTAACTACCTTGCCATGATCAACTTTAATCCTCTGATATCTTCGTAGTAATGGCGGTGGAAGTAGGAATAAAACTAAAACCAAAACTAGTACTAGTACTAATAAGTACTCATCAATTTGAAATGACTACCCCGTCATTCTCAAAACCGGCGGGGTAAGGGGCTTGGAGGGGAGCGGAGGGAGTGAAAGGTCTCAGGCCCAGCTGGGGTTAGGACTTGTGTGTGTGTGTGTGTGTGTGTGTGTGTGTGTGTGTGTGTGTAGGGGGATGGGTTCCGGAGGAGGGCCGAGGTGGGGAGGAGGACAGGAGGAGGGGGTAGAGTTTCAGGGCGGGGAGGGGGGCGCCGGGGTGCAGTGACGGGAACCAATGAGCTGCCAACTCGCGCGTCTCCGGCGTGACTGCCGAGATTGACGTGGAGGACACGTCAAATTGATCCCCGCACGCTGCAGCTTCCCGGTCAGACGAATTTCTCCTAATCGGATGAAGTTCACCCTGGGCCTGGGGTCGCGGGCCTGGAGAGTGTCCTGGGAGCGGGCGGCGGCGGCGGCGGGCCCGGGGGCGGGCGGCGGCACGCTCGGCGGCGGCGCACAACGCGTATCTAGCCCGCGGCCCGGCCGCCGCGGCTCTCGGCTCGCGCGCGCCCTCCCTCTATGCCTCTCCCGCGGCGGCGGCGCCCGAGCTCTCCCGGACTGCGCCGGGCCCAGCCCCGGCCGCCCCGGCGCCAGACAGCTGGCTGGCCCGCGCGCCATGGGTAAGGGGCGGGAGGCAGGCAGGGCGCGGGCGGGCTGACGAGGTGGGCTGTGTCCTGGCGCCTCCCTTCTCTCTCGCCTGCTTTCCCCGGGGTATCCGGTCCTGGGTCCCGGAGGATCCGCGCTCTCCGCACGCCCCCAGCCCTCGGTGGGGTGGGGTGGGGTGGGGGGAAGTTCCATGTACCGAGGGAAGGGATGTCTCAAGTAGACGCACCAAAAGTCGCGAAAGGGCACGTAGGGCTGAAGCGCCCGGCACCCCCTTGCGGTCCCTACGCCCCCACTCACTCCCGGAGCCGGAGTCAGTCCGTTTGCTCTCAGATTCTGGGTACCCGCGGGTCGTCTTCGGAGGTGCGCCTGGGTGCGTCCCCTAGCCCCGTGCGACCACCCTTGGCTAACCCCCCGGTGTTTCTCCCCCTGCGGCTCACTCTCGTCGGGCGCGTCCGCAGAGCAGACGTACGGCGAGGTGAACCAGCTGGGCGGTGTGTTCGTCAACGGCCGCCCCCTGCCCAATGCCATCCGCTTGCGCATCGTGGAGCTGGCGCAGCTGGGCATCCGACCCTGTGACATCAGCCGGCAGCTTCGCGTATCCCACGGCTGCGTGAGCAAGATCCTGGCGCGCTACAACGAGACCGGCTCCATCCTGCCCGGGGCCATTGGGGGCAGCAAACCCCGCGTCACCACCCCTAACGTGGTCAAGCACATCCGGGACTACAAGCAGGGCGACCCTGGCATCTTTGCCTGGGAGATCCGCGACCGGCTGCTGGCCGACGGCGTCTGCGACAAGTACAACGTGCCCTCTGTGAGCTCCATAAGCCGCATCCTGCGCAATAAGATTGGCAGCCTGGCGCAGCCCGGGCCCTACGAGTCAAGCAAGCAGCCGCCGCCGCAGCCGGCGCTGCCCTACAACCACATTTATCAGTACCCCTACCCCAGCCCCGTGTCGCCCACGGGTGCCAAGATGGGCAGCCACCACGGGGTCCCGGGCACAGCAGGCCACGTCAGCATCCCTCGTTCATGGCCCTCAGCGCACTCGGTCAGCAACATCCTGGGCATCCGGACGTTTATGGAGCAAACAGGTCAGTCGTGGCCGTCTTCTGTTGCCTTCTTGAAAGGGGCAGAATTGGAGATTGGGGGCAGGGGGTGGGGAGGACAGGCAGGCAGGTGAGGGGCCACACTCTCCATCCTGCTCAGACCAGTTTTGGCTCAGGGGAAGGCTCAGGGCTGGCTGGGGAGGCTGAGGGTCCTGGACCTTCTGTGGGAGTCCTTGGACATCTTGATCTTTTTATGACAAATATGGAAAATATTTCCCAAATAGAAGAGTAATCGCCAACGGCAAATTCGGAGGCCTGAAATTGCGCTTTTTCATTCTTCCAAAAAGTATGCAAACCCCTATCGCCAGATCTAAGCCAAACAAACCGCAAAGTCATGTCTGCAACCCCTTCTTAAGATCTCAATCTTTTGGGATCCCTCACCATTCCCCAAAGAGTTCTATCCCTCCCAGGCCCAAAGGCTCTTTTGAGTAAAAGGCAGAGCGGCCTTCTGGCCGGTCCTGTCGAGCGGCCTAGATCTCCAGCAGGCCGGGCGGCCTTGCAGGCCCTGGAGCCGGGATCCCCGATGACGGCGCCCCTGGGCTGCAGCCATCCTCTGGGTGAAAGTTCACAAGGATTTGCTCTTTGCCTGCAATTAGAATTCAGCAAACTGTCGGTCATCTCTCTAGGTGGGGAGTGAGGCGGCGGGAGACAGAGAGGTTTGGGGCGGCCTTGGTGCCGGGCTCAGCTCCGGGGAAGAACGCGTGTGGGCCGGGACTGAGTCCCGAGTCTCTTCGCACTGTTCCCTGCCCTCAGCAGCCGGCCAGGGAATGGCGCGCTCTCGGGTGAGCAGACTGAGGAGGAGGGTAAGAAACAAAATTCACCGTAGCCCAAGAGAGAGGAGGGGCGGCCAGAAAGAATCTGAATGCTTAGTTCCAGCTGCAGAGAGGCGCGCCTCCGAGGCCGCGAACACGCTTTGTTTCTTCTCGTGGCTCAAACCCAGCCTGGGCTGCCGGCTGGAGCCCAAGCTTCCCATGGAGCGACCGGTGGGCAGCTGGCTGGGAGGTGACCTCACCAGGCCTGCGCTCAGATCTGGAGTTTTCTCTCGGTTCCCTGCGCGCACACGTGCGCGAGGAGCAGACGTGTCCCGGACGCGCGTGGGTCGCTGGGTTGCCGCTCTTTTAGGAGACCCAGGAAGTCTCCGGAGGCAGTTCTGAGTAGAACCGTCTCCCAGCTCTCCAGACAGGGAGACTTTGAGAAACCCATAATCTCATGAGCCGTTTCTCATGAGCCTGCTGTGGATTTGAACTTGGACCTTTCTGGGAGCCGCCTCTGGACAGCAGAAAGGCCGATTTGGCGGTGTGCAACTAGCCCCTGCCCCACGCGCCGCCTCCCCGCCGGAGGACTCCGTTTTCGTGGGAAGCGGGTCGAGGGCTGGGAGAGCGAGGAGCAGGCCCTGCCGCCTTCCTTCCCTCTGCCCGCTAGGAGTGAAAGCGAAACCCCATGCCCCTCCAGCTGGCCCTCCGCCTCCGCTCAACTCGGAGCGTCCGACCACCTCGGGTGTTCGGAAGACCCTCGGCCGCGCCCTCGGATACGAGCTGAGTGCGCGTAGCTCGTGTGTAGACGTCCGGCCTGTGGGGCCGCTCGCGTGCGTGCCCAGCGCGGATTCGGATGCCCCTTCTAATCCGTCCTGTGTCCCCCGCAGGGGCTCTGGCGGGCAGCGAAGGCACCGCCTACTCCCCCAAGATGGAAGACTGGGCCAGCGTGAACCGCGCGGCCTTCCCTGCCACCTCCGCAGTGAACGGGTTGGAGAAACCTGCCTTGGAGGCCGACATTAAATACACTCAGGTAACCGAGAGGCAGGGGAAGGAGCTGTCCTTAATTAGGGGAGCAGAAGGGTTGGGAGAGTGCAGGGTGGGGGAAGAGAGAGCAAGAGAAGAGAGCGCTCTCCGAGTGTCTGGCCGCCTTCGGCGGGCTTCTGCGCCCGCACATTCCTGTCCTTTCAAGTGCACTGGTTTGGGGGAGGCCGGCTTTCGAGGGGATTGACTTGCCTTTTGCCGAGATACTTTTGCTAAAAAAGCTGGAACCCAGACCACAGATGGTTGAGGACTGACTCCCTTTCTCTAAATTTTGGATGGTGGATACCATGATCCCCTCACCTTTCATTATTATTTATAACAATTTGAGTGGAAATCACTTTGCCCGAGTTCTTACTAGAAAAATTAGAGGTCAGGCCTCGCGTGGGGACAATGGAGGGGACAGCGGGGGAAAATGAGGGTCCCCCATCTCAGCAATTGCATGTGCTGGAGAAGGCGGTGGAATTGCCTGCTGCTGAGGGTCTGTCCCTCTCTATCCGCACAGTCTGCCTCCGGCCTCTCCGCAGTGGGCGGCTTCCTCCCGGCCTGCGCCTACCCGGCCCCCAACCAGCACATGTACAGCGCGC